>NC_091498.1:15132218-15465273 GCF_947461875.1 Haliaeetus albicilla | reverse complement strand
GTGGTGCTCCAGGACTGCTGCCTGGGGCTGGGGGCAAGCCCTCCCTCCGTCCTCACGCCAGCTCTCACAGTGGCTGCTCTGGAAAACCCAGGGATGCACAGAGTCATGTTTCCAGCTCTTGTTATGGACTCGGGGGGGAGTGTCCCCAGCAACACCCACTGTGGAGCTAGTTTCCTATAGCCACGGTGAACTGGCCAGCATGGAGCTCTGGCAGAAGGAAGAAGGAAAAAAAAAAAAAAGGAGTAGAAGGACTGTTTCTCCACCAATTAAAGTGGCTAAAATAAGCAACTGATGAAGCTGGGTGTTGAGCCTGGTTCTCCTTGCCAAGCAGGACTCCGGGTGGGCTGCTCCACAGCCCTGCAGAGCAAGCACCACCACGCCTGGCCAAGGCTCCGAGGGCCACCACCATCGCTGCAATGAGAAACATTTGCCCTTTTCTACATTTTGAGAAGCACGGGTGAAAGCAGCTTCAGAAAGTACTTGTTACGATGATTTAAGAAAACACAGAAGGATAAAGGGAGTTGCATGGGAGGAGTCTGGAAACAGGTGAGTGGAGCTGACCTTCCCGTCCAGCCCTGCTGCATGCCATGAACTCACTACCGAAATGGGCCCTGCTGCGCGAGGAGACGGCATCTCCTTTACTCAGCGGGGACCCAGGAGTTTCTCACCACGGGGGACATCCTCACTCATCTTCTGCGGCTTTGAGGACAAGCGTCCTCCCTGTGCTCCGGGCAACCACCCTTGGCCACCCACTGAGCTACAGAGAAGTCCCCTGCGCCAACAGCGCCCTGGGTGGTGGTTTCTGGGAGCTTGCTAGCAGTCTCCAGCACTGCAAGAGGCCACGTAGCCTCCAGTACTCCTCAGCCGTAGGCTCAAGGATAAACAGAAATAACCAAGTCCAAATACTTCTGCTGGACAATGTGGAATTCTCCCCCTCTCTCTACCTGACCGGGGACACTGGAGGTGTATATCCACTTTCTCATACAACAGATAGGGAGCACGGCAGAGTGCCTGCCGAGGCAGACTATATATGTATATATATGTCAGCTGCAGTGTGGCAGCTTTGAAGATCTCGCAGCAGAACGATGCTCAGGTAGGCAGCCCTTTCCTCCCGTCGATAATCTGGTTGGTCAAGCCTGGGAAAGGAAGAGTAGGAAGGGAGGAGCAGACCTCACAGCAGGCTGGAGGGCTCGGTTCCTGAGGGAGAACGGCACTGCAGCATCCATGAGGCAGAGCACAGGTGTCAGTCCCAGCCTGCTGAAACCCTCGGGAAGATACCCCAGGGCAAGGTTTTCTGCTAAGGCTGAAAGACAACTTACTGCTTCGTGGATGGCAGTCAGCTCGTGCCTCCTGAAGCTGGAGGCGTTCCTCCTCACCTCCTCGTACACAAGATCGTACACATCCATCACGCTGTCTTCCACCTGCGATGAAAGCAGAGATCCGTACATGCAAAACACTGACCGCAGTCATCTCTGGAGGGAAATATGCTCCTCTCGCGTCCGCCCAGAAGCTCTCCCAGGTACAGCAAGACAAGCAGTGCAGCTGCTCAATGACCACCGCGCAGCAGCAGGAGCTGCTGTATGACCCACCACACACCAAGGGGCACCTATGACATGGCGAGTCCCACGTCTGCATGTGTGTCTCCTTCTGCTATGTGTGGACCCTTGGGCGTCACGCCGGGGTCTCACCAGCTGACAGCTGGAGCTTTTGGCCAATTTTGGATTTAGTGTCAGAGAAGAACACAGGTGCCAGTGACCAGCCTGCCTCCGAGTCCCTCTGCAAGGCAGGGATGACGCCATCTCCCCACCCTGGTGGGGGACTGTGAGGACAGGCACACGTGACTGTGAGATGCTAAAATACAAAGGTGAGAGGATCTCAGATGGCTGGTGTTATCCCAGTGACAGAGCAGTTCCTCCGAATAGAGCCAAAAAAATAACAGAGTGATTCAGCGGTGAATCAGACCCAAAATATTTACTAAACGTGTGAGAACTCACAGCTTGACAGATCCCAGTCAACTCCCGCTCGGGTTTCGAAGGAAAAAGTATGACAATTGCCTTCAGCGCCTGGAGTCAAAACCTTATTTCTTCCTTTCGTTTTCCCTCGCTTCCTCAGCGGCATGGATCCGAGCGGGCTGCAGGCAGCGCTTGGCTTTCAGGAGGGAAAATCAATCGGCAAGACAGGCAGAGCGGGTGGCCGCATGGGGAGGGACAGGCGCTCCAGCAACAGAGCCATCTCTCAGGGAAGCTTTTCAGCTCAGTCTTAAGGGGCTGCGCTTGGAAATTACTCTAAGGGGAAAAAAAAGACCCAACGCTGTCTGCTCAGGGGTGAAACCAGGGTCATTCGAGGTGATTACAGCCAGTACTGCAATATTGCTTGACTCTGCCTGGCTGTCCAAAATGCAAGAAACTAACAGAGGTTGATAACCAGGGAGGGGAGAGAGGGAGGTTGAGAAGATTACTTGTGTCCAGCTTGGCTCCATGCCACCAGAAATAGAGCTTAAAGGCTCACATCAGAAGATTTTCCATGGCTATCAATACGGCATAGAAGTGGAGGGGTTTGGGGGTTTCTCTGCAGCAAAACTGCTGTCCCCCTGTGACACTCCATCACCCATCACGGAGCAATCAGTAGGTGAGGCAGGAGCAACCCAGCTTTAACGAGAGAGGTCTGATGATGGACGGGGCACAGATATTCTGAGCCAAGGAAAAAATCCTCTGCAGCAAGGTGCACGATGCTGAGCTGTGCCCCGCAGGTGAGGAGGGAGGATGCTCATTTTGTCACCCCCATGTATCAGAGTGCATTGAGTGGGATGGGCGCAGCAGCGAGACAAGATCCCTAGCAGACCCGTGCACCATCCTTCTCCTGAACAAACCTTACACCCCAATAAAAAGGAAAACATCCAAGCTTTTCTAACTTCTTGTGGGCCATGAAATAGCTTTCCAGCAGCAGCAATCAAATTAATGGATTCAATAAAAAGAACGTCCATTTCCACTGAAGAATTGGATTAAGAATAATGAAAAAAGAATAATCTTTTGACCTCCTCTTGCGGCCTCATGTTGCTGAGGAAGGAAGGAAGAACAGAGCAGCTAGCTTCTTAACCCAAGAGATTATTACCTTTTGAATATCCCAACCCCAGTCTAAGATGCAGGAATAAAAACTATTTTGTGTTGTGACAACGTAAATATGGGTCTCGGCAAGGTAATGGTGCTGCATGTGTAATTTTTGCCTTCTCATATTTATCATTAGGCTCGGGGTGCTGAGCTTCCCTCCAAAAGGCCTAAATTTGGATGACTTTAAAAAAAAAAAGTTAAAAAAGGGTTCAAGCAAGTTGCTATGTTCAAGCAAGGGTTCAAGGGTTGAAAGCAATCCAGAAGTTTAACTACTTCTAAAGGTCTACTGAACTCTGGGCCAGAAAATGTTGGGACAGGTAGTTTTAAGCCCTCTGACTTGGTGGGGCACATTCCCCCAAAACCTCATGAAAACTGGTAAAAATGCTCCTTTGACTGCAGTGAGTTTTGGGCTGGATCTCGCTGCTTACTTTACAACTGTATTCAGCTTAAACCAAGGTAAGATGAGACTTTGTCCAGTGACAAAGACCACCACAGGCTCCCTAGCAGCAAAGCAGGCTCTGACCATGCCATCAGAACCAATTCACGATGCAGGAAAGTCAATGCTTATTAGTGTTTTGTGCTGATAATAAACCTCAGGGCTCAACTGAGGCTGATGTCCTCCTCAGCAGCTTCTCCGGTGGTCATCCTGCACTAAGCAACCTGGGAGGGAGGCAGGTGAGCTGCCCAGATGTTGACAGCTGCTGGCTGCTGCCTGAAGCTGCCTGCGGCTGCAGCCAGACTGGCGAGCTCCTGCCGGCTGCATGAAACCACGAAAGCATCGCTTTGATCAGGAGAGGTCCTGCCTGATGCAGTGGTGCATGTTTGCACCTTCCTCGTTGTGTTAGGTACCATGCAATGACATTAAACATTGAGATTAAGGCTGTTTGAAAGGTAAGAGTGGATAGGAAGGAATTGGAGGAACAAGATGCCCATAACAAAGCTGTGGCAGAAAATTATTCCAACTGTTGGAAACAATAAGGGAAGAAAGCACGAGCAGTCACCGTTTAACAGCCAGCTCGACTACAGTAACGGTGACAATGATGAGGGTAATCTCCAGGTACATAACGACTACTAAAGACTTCAATTGCACCCTGTTTCTGAGCTGGCTTCTCAGTTATTTACTGATTTTTTTTTTTTTTTTCATTTTGTCAAGCAGCCTCCAAGAACTGAAAGCACAAGGGATTAAATGGAAAATGTTTTATAGCAATAATTTCCTTTTAGAATGTGTGTCTGGGCAAGCCTAAGAGTACAATTTGCTGATTAGTCGTTCTCAGCATTTCTATCTAGCAATTATATCTAGCATTTATATCCAGCTATTATCTGAATACACTATTCAGATCCTAGTAAGGGAATATAAAACTACAAAACCATTTTTTAAAGAGTGACTTTAGGAATTGACTGTAGTTCCTCCACATCATCCTTCTGATTTTTGCTAGGATCATTTGATTTTGGAGGGGAAAATTGCTGGCTTCGTACAATGCAGCGGTCTGTTTTCAAAGATTACTGCAGACAGCTTTCTCATTTACATATTTCAGAAGTAGGTATAAAGTACTAAAGCTCAGTATTTATCACCGGCTGTTTCCTTCTGTGCAGGAGACCGTGCCACAGAGCATATGAGAGGTCTAGTTTAATAACAGACATACGAGAGCAAAAGATTGCACTAACAAGCCATCATTTTAGCAACTTTTCTGCCTAGGATGGGGTCATGTTTATACTCAGAGCTACAGTCAAGCTCTGAAGCACTGGTCGTGTGTGGCAGCATCTATCCAGCCCAAAATGTCATGCTAACTCATGCATGCCTAACAATGTAAAAAATAAAACCTGAAAGCATGAGACAGTCACCAGGTGGTTTCATGACCTATCCTTATTTGCAACATTATTTAATCCACCAGGTGCAAGTTCATCCCTGTATTTTCCTTTGATCTGGGACATAACACAGTGAAGAGCTAGACTGCAGCACTGCTTTGTACTCAACTGTCATCCTCAACAGATGCCCATCGCACACTCCATTGATAGGCAACTTTTGAGACCACTGCCTCAAAATAATTTTCTTTTTCCATTTCTTACACCAGGTGTTGGAGAAAAAAAAAAATTAAAAATAATCAGAGTGCTTTCTCTCATGGTTAAGAAACATGATGCCTTTTGAGTTTGAGTGGTTATGCTGATACTGTTAATAACATGCTTTAAGAAAACCACAGCTGTGCCCCATCCCTTAACTCAGACAGTAGTTAGTACGTAATGGACTGATACAGCTGGAGAAGAGAAAGTCTGTCTGGGCCTTTTTTTGAAAGGTCTTACACTGTCCCCACACATAAGCATCATTATGGTCAAGTGGATTTTCCTGTTCCTAGTGACATGCTGTGACCCACTGCTGGAGGAGTATTTCTGTATGAAGCTCTCCCTTGGAAGGAGACTGCACCTGTGATGCTTGTCAGTAAAAAACCAAGAGCTGAAGATGAAGCATCAGCTGGGCTTTGGCTTAAGAAAAATCTCCAGGTTAAGTGATATGGAGGTCACACCTTACAGCAATTCTTTTCCAGGAAGAAGTTGTGTGAAATGTTCCAGCTCTAAATTAGTCAAATATAATTGCCGTCTCCCATTTCTGCCTACATTCCTTAATGAAACATTCATTTAGGGATGATATCGATGGGTTGCTGGATACAACAAATGGAAAATCACCACTGAGATTGATGCTGCTGACTCCAGCTGACTCAATAGAGTAACATTTTTCACTTAAAGTAAAAGAAAGAAGGAATTTTGAGATTGTTTATCATCCTCTAAATCCTTTATCCCCCAAGAAGCAGAATTTATGACTGCAGGAAGGCATTTACACTAAGCCATTAGTGTTCTTGCCCTTGGCTATTAGAAACTAAAGCAAATTTGTCTTACCTCCTTCAAGAGGAAAATTGACATTTTTGACTTAGGCTATTTATGAAGGATAATTTTTTACCTGTGTTGTGGTTTAACCCCAGCTGGCAACTAAGCCCCACACAACCACTAGCTCACTCCCCGCTGCTGGAATGGGGGAGAGAATCAGAAGAGTAAAAGTGAGAAAACTCATGGGTTGAGATAAAGACAGTTTAATAAGCAAAGCAAAAGCCACGCACGCAAGCAAAGCAAAACAAGGCATTCATTCACCACTTCCCATGGGCAGGCAGGTGTTCAGCCATCTCCAGGAAAGCAGGGCTCCATCACGCCAAATGGTGACTTGGGAAGACAAATGCCGTAACTCTGAACGTCCCCCCCTTCCTTCTTCTTCCCCCAGGTTTACATGCTGAGCATGATGACATATGGTCTGGGATATCCCTTGGGTCGGTTGGGGTCAGCTGTCCCAGCTGTGTCCCCTCCCAACTCCTTGTGCCCCCCAGCCTGCTCGCTGGTGGGGTGGGCTGAGAAGCAGAAGAGGCCCTGACTCTGTGTAAGCACTGCTCAGCAGTAACGAAAACATCCCTGTTTTACCAACACTGTTTCCAGCACAGATCCAAAGCACAGCCCCATACCAGCTACTATGAAGAAAATTAACGCTATCCCAGCCAAAACCAGCACAACCTGTAACTGGATTTGGAACAGAAAGATCAGACAAGGAGGTCAGCCTTCAGTTCCTGATCCCTTTGCAAGCCAGATGTGTCAATGAATCGCCTTCCCGCTGCCAGTGAATACCCATGCCTAGGCAACCTGAGCTAGTCACTTAGATGTTGTCGTGGTTTAACCCCAGCCAGCAACTAAGCACCACGCAGCCGCTCACTCACTCCCCCCCATCCAGTGGGATGGGGGAGAAAATCAGGAAAAGAAGTAAAACTCCTGGGTTGAGATAAGAACAGTTTAATAGAACAGAAAAGAAGAAACTAATAAGGATAGCACTAATAAAATGACAACAGTAGTAATAAAAGGATTGGAATGTACAAATGATGCGCAGGGCAATTGCTCACCACCTGCTGACTGACACCCAGCCAGTCCCCGAGCGGCGAATCCCTGCCCCCCCACTTCCCAGTTCCTAAACTAGATGGGACGTCCCATGGTATGGAATACACTGTTGGCCAGTTTGGGTCAGGTGCCCTGGCTGGGCATGAGAAGCTGAAAAATCCTTGACTCTAGTCTAAACACTACTGAGCAACAACTGAAAACATCAGTGTTATCAACATTCTTCACATACTGAACTCAAAACATAGCACTGTACCAGCTACTAGGAAGACAGCTAACTACATCCCAGCTGAAACCAGGACAGATGTACATTGGAAAACTAATGTAGACTTGTACCAAGCACAACGGTTTGAGGCTTACTCAGTGAACCATCCTTGCAACAGTCGTTGGCCAAAAATCCCTCTGCAAAGCTGGAGCTCAAGGAGAATGTAGTGAAAAGAGATGTCAGGACTGTCTCAAAGACAAGCTCTCCTTTCTACTTAACAGGAATGCTCTTTATATGGCAGAGGAGAAAGAGAAGCATGGCTAGCAGAAGGATGATCCTCCTCTCCTGTGGCTTTTTGTGCCTTCAAGGTACCAAACCAAGCACATGTGCTGCAGCCTCAGTAGAAACTGCAACCTCAGCACTTCATGTTCTTTCAGAGTCACCAAGGATCTACTCACTAGCATCACTCAGAAACCTCCCTTCAGCGGCGGCTACCGCAGACTCCCTCGCTTAGCTATAAACTGCAAGTTAATCAGTTAAGATGTGAAACTGGAATAAAGTGGTTAAGTCACTCAAAATCTTTCCTTGCTCCAGCGAGAAAAACACGTCTGCATTTTGCTATCTCTGACTTCCCTTTCCTCCCCACGCATTCCCAGCATGTCAGTTCCCCTCCTCTCCAGTCTTCCTCAAGCCAGTCAATCCCAGCTGCAGAAATCCAGCCAGCGCTGCAAACCAGAGCGGCCTTGAGGTCCCCCATGGAAATTGCACAAGATAAGAAGGTGCCGCTCCCCCTCTGACTGCTGGTGGTCTCTGGAGACCGCTGATGTGCAAAGATACAGGGGAGGCTTTTATCTAAATGGTTTTCACCTTTTCTTTCCAATATCTATACGTAGATATAGATTTTATATCTAGATATAGATAAAGATATATATTTAAAAAACAACCCATACGCGCACTTCCCCCCACTTTCTGATATTGCAAGAGGATCAGGCAAACCCTGACCATCTTTTGGTCCATCACTGAGGGAACAGACAGAAGGAGAGAGAGCAAAAACCATCATGGAACAAAAAATTCAGGAAAGGCAAAGCCTTACGAAGCTGCTTCTCTCTGATCCCAGTGCTTCCATCGGGTCCTTGCACAAAACATTTAAAACAGGAGATACACTGCTCACATCTTCCTCATTTCCCATCTCCACATCCCAAAACAACAGCAAAAGTCTAGCTGTATGGGTGCTATACATCCCGCTCAGCCAGTGGGCAGGGGGACATCAGAGCCTCCTGTTCAACCAAGCCATAAACCCCCTGGGGCCACCTCTGCACTACTCAGATGCAGCCAGGACCATCACTTTGTGACTGGGGCACAGCACCAGATGCTTATAGGGAAGGGCAGAAAACCCAGGTGGGCAGTTAATCACCAGCAACAAGTTTTTTCCCAAAATCCTCCAGATCTGGGGCTGCACCCCATGCGAGTGACACCAGCCCCAGTGTATCAAGGTCCTCTTGGTTCTTGGGGTTGTTTTGGGGTTTTTTTTGTTTGTTTCTTTTTGTTTGGTTGTTTTTTTTAAACAAACTTTAAGTATGTCAGTCCATTTCATAACAGAACTGCAAAACCAACAGGCTGCCAAGGGCCCACACTGACCCTTTATGCTCCCGTCATTCAAGACACACAACCCAGCAATTTATGAACCTCCCAGCATGGTGATCAAATTATCTCAGTCATCCCCGCACTCTCACCCCTAGTACTTGAAATCAGCACCAGGCAAGACTGCTTCCCAACAGAAAGTATTGAAAAACATTGAAAACAGTTTTAGCTTAAAAAAAAAAAGTTGTATCAGTAATAGAGCTAGCCCCAGGGCAGCACTGTCGCCTCCGAGCTGGTGGCAGCTGCCCCGCTGCAGCGAGCGTCCTACAGCCGCCTGAAGGTTGGATGTGCCGTGGTGACGGCAACCATCCCAGTGGCCTCAGGTACCACGGCTGATGCTGCTGGAGATGGGAGCTCCAGCTGACGCTCTGCCACAGCGAGCGGCAGAAATGGGGCTGTGCGGGTTCAGCGTCAGGGCAGCGATAAATTAGAAAGCCCATGAGTGCGACTGCCTGTGTGGTGCCTCAGACAAAGGAGAGCAGTGTCTCACTGGGGGGAGCGGCCGTTATTGTGTGATGAGAACATAAACACTAGGAAGGAGTTGCGATATTGAAAAACGCAGGGGGAGGGGTTTTCCCCCTTTTTTGTTTTTTTCCATGGATTTCAGAGACTGAGAAAAGCTCGGCGCTTACCTTAAAGTGATTGTGCCTGGCAGAATAACAGCAAGAGCAAGGAGGACATCAGATTATTCACAGTGTTTTCACAGCCAAATCACTGCTTTTTGAAAATGCCCTTGGAAGACGCCCGTGAGTGGCTACAATCCTGATCCAGCCCCACTGAATCAAAAACCAAAAGGAAACTACCTGTATGCTTCGGGTCTGGTTTCAGAAAGCACCTGAACAGACCTTTGGCTTGTGTTTAAGTCCCATTAAAATCTCTAGGATTTAAGCGCGCTTTTAAGCATTGTGTTCAGATGAGACGGACTGGATCCTGTAAGAGTTTGCCCCAACACGCACCAGCAGCAGCGGTGACAGACACAAACACACCCTGGAAAAACCACAGGCTTGGTTTGCCACTAGAAAGACCTCTGCAATCCTACTTCAGAAATTACGTGGGAAGTGCTGGGTCACTCCTTGCATACCTGCAGGAACAAGAGGTGCACGTGCATGTGCTGGTTTTCTGCGTGCAAAGATGGGATTTGCCTCCTGGAGACCCAGGCAATGCTGCGCCTGGCTTTGCAAAGGTGCTGGTTTGGAGGAAGACCTGCAGACGGAAAACCAGTGCTAATCCCATACACAGTGAAGGGAGCAAGGAAGCTGCCCTTTTCAAGAATGGGCCCCATGTGCAGCAATATTTGTTATTTCACAGCTGCAACTGTTAATTCCAGCTTTGCACCCCCCAGGCTCTGTTAGAAAATCACCGTCTCAAAAGATACCACCTTGCTCACTAACAAAGCTTAAAAGACTCTGTTTCCTCTTCCCAGCATGAGGAGGGGAGAGCAAACAGGTTCCTCTCAAGAAAGTTTCAAGCAGAGCAAGACTGCAGGAGAACTGGAGTGGGCATGGGTGGCTTGTGTTCCCCGCCCACAAAAAGCTAAAACCTCACATTTAGTCTCCAAGTACAAGCAGCGCAACACAAAGAGGCTAATGCTTTGCTACACATGCGGAGCTGAAAGCCACTGGTGAAACCTCCTTTTGAAACCATGCAGCAACCTGAGAAACCATTTGGTAATTAAGAGATTGCCATATCGTTGCAGCCAGTGCAAATCCAAGCCACCTCTTCATCCAAAGGACGTGGGAAATCAGGCCTTTACGCCAGAAGTACGGGCAACTATTTGCACCAGTTTCAAATTGTCCCGAGTCGGGAAATCATAATTTAACCAGTTTTAAGCTAAGATTTACCTGTGAATGAATTTCTGTAATTAAAAAGCTCGTTCTGTTGCAAAACTCCTTTCATGTTGCAGCGATTTTATTTTCGCTGATTCACCCTGCCATCCTGACTGGCTTATGGGGCCGGCATCGCAGGGCTGCTGGAAGGATCTAAGCTGCTGGAGAGGAGCGGAACAACAGAAGATGACACGACACTGAAACTCCTCCAGCCTCTTCCACAGCGGGGACCAGAACGAAACTCCAAACCTATTTTTGTGTTGGTTAGTAAGGGTACCAGAAGTCTTTTATACCGCAGCTGCAAGGCGACCCTTTCCTCCAGCCTCTGCAGACAGGTTTTTAAAGCAGCAGTTAATGGGTGAGAAGAGAAGGGAAGCTGGGGAGGAGGAGAAGGAAGCAGCAGCCTTCTCCACCAACTGTGCCAGATGTGCAATAAATCCCTTCTACGTCCTTCTCTGCATCCCAGGCCCCAGCTGCATTGGAGACTAAGACTAAGAGACCTCACTTAAACAGGCAGCAGTTTGTGGGAAAGGAGCTGCCATAAAAATAACTTTGGAAAACAAGACTCAGCTCTTTGGCTTCAGGAACCAAGACTTCCTCATGTGGCTGAAAACCATCTGACAACCTCATAATTTCCATGGTTACCACAGCTGCTCCATCAAAGGTGCTCGCACAGAGGTCATCCTCCCTGCCCTCCCTTGTATGTTGGTCTCTCATTTGCTTTGATTGCACTACCGCTGTTGTTCCTCAGACGGGTTTGTGACACTTTCCTACCAAGACCACATCTCCCACCAAGACCACCTTTTGGCCAGATGGCCCATAGGGAGGGCAACCAAACGTGCTCCTCACCCTCGTGGGGACCCTTGTCTGCACTAGGTCAGGTGTGGAAAGGGATCGACTCTCTCAAGTGATTTGGGCCGGACAGAAAAGCACACCAGAGTTTCACAGGGGCTTGGACACCGGGCTGGGGTGTTTCTGGAGCTGTGGGCTTGAGAGCGTGATGGGACGGGGGTGAAGGAGGAGTGCTGGGGGCAGCAGGTGAGGATGGGGCTCAGGAACAAGCCGAGCTAGAAAATACTGAAACGTGAACAGCTCAGCACTACAGCTAGCAGGAGAAAAGATCCTTCAACAACCTTCAGATTACAAATATTTTCATTTCAGATTTTCCTCTGAGCAGCCGACCTGCCCAGAGGAGTTCTGACACCTCTCCAAGCAACTCTTCTGTTGGTGCCATAGGCTAAGAGGCAAAGTGTTTCTTTGTAAACAGGGGCTGGACGCTCACAGAAAGGCTGCATGCTGGCAAGAGAGGTAGAGGATCTGCGATGTTACTCTGACTTATTTGTTCTTCCCCATTTTGTCCACCATTTTCTTTGCAGAACCTACCAGACAAACATACTTTGGGAATGGGTAGGTTATTAGTTCCTCGTTAAAAGTACTTTAACGCAGACAGAGGGATGCAAAGCAGCCTGAGAAGACAGTATGGGGGATGCCTGGACCTCACAGAACCCATTCACTGGCCATGTGGGTGGGTCAATAGAGCAGGAGTAATTATGATGCTGAACAGAATGATCAACCTTTTAGGATAAAGCACAATAAATCTCAGATTCATGATTTTGCATGTCTGGTATATGTTATTTTAAGAATAAAGACTATGGTGACACTGAGTCTATCTGGAATGCAGGTAACTTGAAATTAAAACGTGGCATCTGTCTGAAAGAATTCGTTCAGGAGCTACAGAAGGTCACAAAAGCAGAAAAGAATGGGAAATGAGATGATTCACATTTTGTTTACAGTGCTCAGGTCTGAAAATATCAAATATTTACAAATAACTCTTCTTTTTTCCTGTCCTGCATAGCTTCTCTGTAAGAAGTACTGTAAACAGGGCTCTGAAAGAGTCACAAAGGCAAAAAGGGCATCTTGCTTTCATCATGTTCAAATGACATTTCTCTGTCTACTGCCTCTTGAAAATAACCACCAAAACAGTTTTTCAACTGAATATTGGGCTTCTCTATTTCAGGTTATTTTCTGTAAGAGGGGTCTGCTTTATGAAGGACATCCAGATTTTTTTTTTTTTTTTTTTTTTTTTTTTTTTGTGATCAAGAGGAGTAAACCACCGAGAGCATCTGCTGTGGTTTGGAGCAGGAGGGATGCCCCATCTCCTGGCTTGCAGAGGGAGGGAGGGCTCCGCTTTCAGTGCTGCCTTCATTCGGCACCTCACCCGTGGGGAGGGAGAGGACAGGATCTACCGATGCCAGCTCTCAGCTGGCATTTCCAAACTGAACAGGTTGATTTTCTGTCTGGCTTTTCACTGGAAAGTCAATGTATTTTTCATGGGAAAAATGCAAATTTTTGTTTTAGCCAGGAACGGGGGTAGTAGCCCCTCAGTGCTCTCAGAGGCACTGATTCAGGCACGTGTAATGGGCATATTCATCCATATGCAGTTTTACATCCCCAAATTCTCTTCCTTTCTTGATAGCTAGGTACATCCCATCAAGCTTACAAGACACCCGTCAGTTTGGCTGAGTTTGATTTGCCCCCCCCGTATTTCCACAATTAACTATTTCTGACAGTATGGACACGCAGTAGGCTGGGGGGACACCAGCTTTAATTTTGTTCTTTACTTTGAGGAAGTCAGACAAACAAATGGCTCTATAATGAAAGCCCAGGAGTCTTCCTCCTGCTCCATTCAGTTTTCTATATCACTGCATTACCTGCCTTTCTGTCCTGGAGGGGCAGTTACATCTGCAATTCTCTCTCACATCTGCATTTCTCTTACTGGTGAGACAGGTTACCTTTCAAGAGAAACCGAATTTCCATCTGTTTTGTAAGTGACACTCTTAATTAAATCTTTCCTCTTTTATATTCTCTGTTTCTCTTTGCATTTTAGGAAGCAGAGAAACCCAAGACGATCTCTAATGTTTTTTTTTAATTTTTCTGTAGTCAGAAACACTGCTGGTTTTCTTTACCCAGAAAGTAAACATTTTACAAAAAAACCTCATTTTGCCCAGTGGAAGCTGTTTTGCTTAAAGAATCCCAACCAACTACAAAAGCTAACCATAACACATGGGTACATTTATGGGCAGGGCACTCAAAGCAAAAAAACAGAAAAATAATTCGAAGTAAAAACAGATGTAGTGATAAAGAGATACACAGAGAAAGTAATCTCCTTTAAGTGTTTTCAGCAAAATATTTTTTTGAATGGCACATCCCTGTATTAACCCAATATACAACTTTTTCTTGCAGCCTTTTTACGCCCTACTCCATGTTTGTGGGTTAAAAAGTATAACTAACGAGTCTGTTTGGATAACACAACTTCACAAGATCAACCAGATACACTTTCTGGTGCCACTTCTCCATTACTAACACAGCTTTTGTTTCAATCTCTCATCACAAACTTCTGCAGAAGAAGGAGGAAAGTGTGCTCAAGGCCTCCCTTCTGTGCTGGCCATGAAAACAAAATTATTTCCATATTAAACCGTTAGTGTGAATATAATAAATTTTGACAGTTTTGCCTGAAACCAAGGAAAAGGCTGTGAAAAGACTCTTTTTCAGGGATGTCTCAGCTCTGATTGAATCCTCTTCAGCCAGGTAAGTGTAGAGATAAAAGATGCTGCTGTGCCATCAGCACTCACCCTAACTTTTCCAAAGCAGCTGGGCAAATTCACAGAGGAAAAATCCACTGAGAGCATTAAAGGCAAAGGCACCAGCCGGTGCCACCAGCAGACATCTGAGCCACAAGCTGTTGGCATCTGAAAAAGCATTGCCTTGTGCTCGCTGGGTTTTTATGCTCCTACCTTGGCCAACAGTGGGTGTGCCTGTCCCTTTGGTCTGATCCAGTGTCGCCATCTCTGTAGTTCAAAGGATTTTCAACTACTGTGGCCACTGGGCAGCTCTGGACAAATTTTCTAGAGAAGCAGGACCTTACCCCTCACCTTAACCTTGACTTTGCCCTTTAGACTTCTGCTTCCAGAAGGACTGGATTTTAATTTTTGCACGGGACACTGACCATTACGGGACAGGGCTTCTCATCCCCAAGATGTGCAATTGCCACAGTCCTAGCACGGATTGAGTCTCTGGGGTTTTGATGGAGTTGTGCTCCTCCAGCACAGAGCGAAATCTCACAGCCAGCCTTCCGACACACTGGTCTGCAATCCCCCACAACATCTGTAACCCTAAAGAGATGAGCTGGCAGCATCAAGGTGACCCTAATCCACTGGGATGATGTTTCACGTCACCCATATCCTCATTGCTGGCCAGAACATTGCAGGTTGTGGCAAGTGCCTGGGGCTGGGGAGGAGCAAAACAGAGATGGGGACCGACCCATTGCATGAAACGTCTACCAAAGTCCCAAACACTTACCCAAATTACTGTTAGATAATTTGGATACTTGCCTAAAATATCAGTGTTCTGCTTTCAAAAAAAAGAAGTCATGATTTCTTTGCACTCCTAGGTCTCTTTTTTTTTTTTTTTTTTGAGTGCAGGGATGCAGAAAGGGGAATTAAGACCAAGCAGCAACAAATTCCTCCAAATGGGAAGAGGAATAAATATACAAAACCCAAATTATATCAGATTAGGAAAGGGTTAAAAGAGTATAAACTTCTTTAGGCTGCTAAATATTAAGATCCATTTCCGATTTCCCCAACAGCCTGCTACCCTGGCCCCAGGGGCATCCCAGCCCCAGCGTAAGGGTACCCAGTGCGATGTGCAGGGCTGTCCTTTAGCAACTCTGCGTGCCTCGACTCGACTTCCCCAGCACCTTGCATCCATCTACCACAGCACCAGCAAGCTCTGGGTTAACAATTCAAAACCCAACTTTCTTACAAATTCGACTTCATACAATCTTCTCTTTCTGGTCCAACGTGACAGTGACCCAAAACATCATTTTTCACACTAGTGTTTTTATTGTACCACTGCTGCTGGTTAATAAACACATCTCCTCGGTGCTTCTCCTGGCCATTGCCAGAGACAACCTGAACAGTCACAACCTGCCACCACCTTTGAACAGAGGCTCCCGATTGACATTAGCAGGAATTAGAGCTGGCTGGAAATGACTTTTCAAAAGTCGAGCATCTCATTTAAACCAAACCAGACCAAAACACCCCCTGCAAAAAAATCCCAAAGCTATTTAAAACAAGTCTTGCATTTTGTTTTCCCTTCACGACAAAGCATTTGCCCTGCGTGCGGGTTTCCATGGCTTCTCCCTTCAGATGACCCCACTGGAGAGGCAGCTGATGAAGGCAGCCCTGTTCTTGCAAAGGACGGATGTGACAGGGCATGCATCTGATAGACCTCAGCATGGATGGCTTAATTACCACCAGATGTCCCTTTTATGGGAGAAATAGTTGCTACAAAAAAAATCTCTCTCTGACGAGATGCTGGTGGTATTTCCTAGCAGCCAATGCTTACCTCTGTGCTGTGCATGTATCTCCAGCAGGCAGCTGGGATCAATCCGCAGAAAGCCAGAGCAAAACAGAAAAATCCCTGAGGATAAAGAGGAAAAATACCATCAGTTACAGCATGGGGAGAAAAATATCCATTTGAAAACACCATCGGGACGTATTTAATACGCTCGTTTGAGCAAGTTTAGTTGAAGTTAGAGCTAAACATCACCTTCTTTTAATATCCCTCATAATGCTTAAAATACTTAAAAGAAATTAGGTGGATAATAATGTGATTCTCTGTCAGGATCCCTCTAATTACACTGTGGCCATTTGAAGAGGTTGACCAAAAAAGCACCAGGCTTCCTGTGGAGCAGTTAACCTATTCTGCCCAAATTCCCCTTGGGGGGGGGGGGGAGGAGAGAAAAATGTTGTATTTACAGTATGCTCCTCTTCTGTAGCAGGACTGTGCCCCAGAATAGCATCTCCTTACTAATGGGATTCAATCCCCTGCATTTAAAACTTGGCTATCAGTTTCAAAGAGGGGAAAACCCACACAGTCCATAGAGAAGCAAGTAACCAGGATGGAGAGCAACCTGCTCTGGAAAAGGAGCTGGACTTTACTCTGTTAGCAAGGAGGCAGCTGTACGGCCAAGCCGCCTTCCTTAAATCAGCACCATCCTAGTTAGACAAAAGGACAACCGAAATATAATCAAGGCCAGCAACTGACCCTGAAGTGTCTAAACAATAATGGCAACGACGCAGGAGGCGGCTTGACTTTTGTCTTCTTCCCTAGGCTTGCAGAGCTGGAAGTTACATGCGTTGTCTCTTTGTTTGAACAAATCTGGTCCAAAAAAAACCCCTGATATAAACAGCACTTGCCTGTTGTGACAGCTGGACCAAAGGATCTTGTTCACATTAAAAAAAAAAATTTAAAAAGGAAGAAAAAAAGTGCCTGTAAAGCATTTGAAGGCCAAACAGGCTCATCAAATATGAATCCACAGCTTAGGCTTGGAATGGCAAAAGATGATGAATAAGCACCACTGGAAAATCATTGCACTTAGAAGTTTTTCCGTGAAACTGTCCCTCTTCCAATGTGAAGTTACGTAGCAGGGGAAAATTACCCAATGGACTGCAGTTTATTTTGGTTTCTAACTTTTTTTTGTGAGTGTTTTAGTAGTATGATCTAGCTGAAATCACTTAAAAAATATTAAAACTTTCATGAAAGTTTACCAAATTCAAGTGTAAGGAGAGGAAGAAGAGCATTGCTGCTACCAATTCTGCTTCACCAAAAATTTTGCTTAAAAAGTATGGTTTTAAAAAAAAAAAAGCTCCAAACTCCTCCATATGCAGCAAGAAAGGAAAATGTATTACTTCAAATCCTGGAAATGAACGTGAACATGCTAATAAACTGCCTTTTGCTAGTTCTTATCCATCTGCTGCCTGCTGTGTTTCTCTGCTCACAGCAGGATGATGCCCTGCCCAGGGGCTTTGCTCTGGGAACAACAGTGCCATTGGCATTTCACCACTTTTTCAGGGCTGCCTTGTTTCAGGCTCTGCATCAGACGCTGGGGAAAACCCTGGTATAGCTCTTACGAAAACCCTTAAATTATATATGTCTAGTCTCTCCTTTTCTTTTATTTTTTTGGCAGCTGCCTGGCCATATAGGTGGTGAGATCACTCGCTGCCTTGCCAGGAGCTGAAATGGGATAACAGAAGACCCTAAAGGAGATGAGAGCAAAGTCCGATCAAATGCTGACTTGACAAGGGGGATACAAGTAGCAAAGATGGGGAAGAGCACGCAGGGTGCGATGCCATGGACCAAAGCACAGCACAACCAAGCCTGAACCCGGCCGGGGTGGGAGGTTCAACCCCTGCAGGTATGGAATAAATTGGCAGGGGGAGGAGGTGAGGTTACACGGACATTTCGGGTTGCTCCTCACTAGGACCAGACCCTGCATTTTGTACCTCCTCCAACAACTTCCCCCTCCAAACAAACAGCATAACAAAGTCAACGTTTTCACCAAAATCAAGCTCAAAGACAAGAAAAAAAGAGAAAATTATGGCAGATGACAAAACCAGCACCAATAACAGTGTGAACGCTCTTCCACGCATCGTTCCAGTAAGGGTTTAATTGAGAGGACTCACCATGAACCTGGAGAGTGAGAACGACAGCGTGCCAGCAGCACCACCCAGATTCCCCCCCCCACGCCCTGCCTTCCTTCCCCCACCAGCTCCAGCACTTACAACATCTCTCTGGGGCCAGATACCCCAGCAGATTAAAATCCTCCTTCTCATCTTCCCTTCCTTGGCTTCACCCCACATCTCAGTCCTTCACCTCCAGCATCAGCTCTCCCTTTATTTCTGTCTAGCTTCTCTGGGAATACCGAGACGCGGCCCCTCGGGAAGCTCCCCCTCCATCCAGCCGGTGCAGAGCAATTACATGGCTCCGAGAACATCTTATAAATGAATTATAGGCTGCTTTTTCCCTTTCCAGCCAAAAGGTTTTTGGAAGAGCAACTTTCTAATTACATTAGAAGACATTTGGAGGAAAAAAGAAAAAGGCAAGGCGTAGCTTGCATACAAAATGTGGAAGGGTCGAGGCTGGTTCACCACCTCCCAGACCCATGGAGCTCCTCAGAGCTGGCTGCCGGCTGCTGCCTGCTTCCTTTGCAGGAGGCAGCCACATCAGCCCTGCGGAGGGCTGTCACCGGCCAGACATCAATTACTCTTTTATGAATGACCTTGTTTCCATCCTTGCTGCAAGGAACAATTTGTCTTCAAGAGACTTGGCAGAATCTGCAGAAACAGTGTCTTGTCTGTTGGCTGGTGTATATTTTAATTCACCGTTCTGATGCTTCCCCTTCAGTTAAGGGGGTCTGCTTCGGACGAGGGAGGGATCCTTTAGCTCGGACTGGGTTCAGTAGCTCTGCCAAACCCCTGTGCTCCCAGGGAAGGAACTGACCTGTCCCCTGCTCGGCTCCAGCTGCTTTTTGGTGCTGCTGTGGCCAGTGCAAGGGCCAGCTCCCCGCCAGACCTCACAGCCCGGGGCGGGGAAGGGGGCAACTAATTTCATAGAATCATAGAATCATTTGGGTTGGAAAAGATCCTTAAGATCATCGAGTCCAACCGTAAACCTAACACTGCCAAGTCCACCACTAAACCATGTCCTAAGCACCATGTCTACACGTCTTTTAAATACCCCCAGGGATGGTGACTCAACCACTTCCCTGGGCAGCCTGTTGCAGTGCTTGATAACCCTTTCGGTAAAGAAATTTTTCCTAATATCCAATCTAAACCTCCCCTGGTGCAACTTGAGGCTGTTTCCTCTTGTCCACTTGTTACTTGGGAAAAAAGACTGACCCCCGCCTCGCTGCAACCTCCTCTCAGGCAGTTGTAGAGAGTGATAAGGTCTCCCCTCAGCCCCCTTTTCTCTGGACTAAACCACCCCAGTTCCCTCAGTAGCTTGTTGACACTGTGCTTTCAAATTTTATATAAATGATTCTACAGACATCATTATATCATGCTTCATAAAGCAACTTAGAGGTGTTGGTATAAAAAGATAAACCTGATAACTAACCTACTCAGTTTAAAAAAAAAATCATTAAAAAACCCAACCAAAAAACCTATCACAGACTGAATTTACTGAATTTCAAACTGAGGGGAAGGTTTCGTGGTTTGGGGTTTGTTTTTTTTTTTTTTGCTGTTAACTTCACTGAAGAAAGGATTTTACCCATCATCTTTAAGCAGTTCCCCCCTCCTGTTCAAAGACTGAAATTACTTAATTTCTAAGTAAGTTGCTCTAAGGATGCAGTTCAGCTTTTATGACAGTTATACTTGTGTGATTCACAGAGAAATCACAATGCATCTGTCGGTGCATTCCTCCCTCCCTGACCCAGTTCATCTAAAAGCACACAATGTCTTTGCCTTTCCACACAGCAAACACGAGCCAGTGATCTCGGTCCGAAGGAGGAATCCGACCTCGGCAACAGCTGAGCACCCCGGCTTTGCCCGTGCCTGCTCCCCGAGGAGCATCAGCGCAGGGATGACTCGCTCAGGAGTGCTGCACCACGAAGGAGAGCACGGGAGACAGATTCATTGCGAAAGCGAGATGCTGAAGTACGCTGCGGTGTTATCAAGGACTCTCTACACACTTGCCTACAATGATCCACCTGGGAACAGTAAAGCAAACAGCCTGTGCTGCGTGCTGGCCCTACTGGCACATCACTCTCGGTGAAAACCCGGGTTATATCAGGCATTC
This sequence comes from Haliaeetus albicilla, assembly GCF_947461875.1. Taxonomy (NCBI): domain Eukaryota; kingdom Metazoa; phylum Chordata; class Aves; order Accipitriformes; family Accipitridae; genus Haliaeetus; species Haliaeetus albicilla. Next base: position 15,444,934 of record NC_091498.1, on the reverse strand, counting down.
GCTAAGGCTTTTTTACCACAGAAATTGTTTGGAACCGGTGCTTGGAACAGCTGCTCCATCCTGAACACAAATTTTGCTCTACACAAGTGTTTTTAGGCCGGAAAGTTCAGGTGTAAAAATTTCAGCTGGGATATTCTGGTTGGCATGTTGCTCCCTGCTTTTTTTTCTGTCCCCTCTTTCTGTCTGACCAGATAACAGCACACGGTGCCTTAAACCCCACCGGAGCCAGAGTCTTTCCCTTGTAAAAGCAGTACAAGCAAAACTGCAGTTTTCCTTCCTTCTCCTTCCCTTCAGTAGTGACGTGGCCTTCAGGGGCTGTGAGAACTGCAGGATGTTTACATTCAGGACTGACTGCATGACGGACCACAGATCGCCAAAAAGCAGGGTTTGCCAGAACTGGAGGACAGTCAATAAACCTGTCACTACTCTCCCTGTTTAAGAGGAGCTTTGGGGATAATAGTCCAGGATTTGTTCTGAGTTACTCTCTAGAAACCAGCTTCCTCGCAAGCATCATTGGATGCACAGTAGCGTCTGTCCGGTCTGGTGATGCTGCTAATGCAGCTACAAGACGAGCTCCTGAGATACATGTGCTGTAAGCAATTTGACCTGTTCTGGTTTCTAACCACTGTGCACCCATTATTGTAATTAGGACAGCACAAGTAAGGCCTGCAAAGACTGAGACCCCTCCTCTGTATACACACAAAGCTCCAGATAGCCAGGCAGGGTGAGCATTTATAATTTAAATAGACAAAAAAAAAAAAAAGGCCAGTAGGGAAACTGAGGCGCAAGAAGGAGATGGGATCCACCCAAGAGGTCAGTGATCAGGGCAATGCTCCTCTAAGCCTGCCTGCATCCTGGCTAGCATTTCCCCAGGGTAGCTGGTTTACCAGGCAGCGTTGCGGTGGATTAGCCACATCAATGCAGACAGCTCTCCGAGCATGGCTCGGTTGCCTGTACAGCCACAGATGTCAGGCACCAATACTCTGGTGTCTTCCCTGTTTGATTAAAGAGTGAATTAAATGGTCTTCTAAACAAGACACACGCTTTGCAGGAGAGGAAAAGTCCTTTAAAATCAATAGCGGGGGAAAGTGAAAAATCCTCTCTATTAACAAGTAGAGAAAAGCTACAAGCGGGGGGGGGGGGGGACGGACCTGAACGCTTCTGCGAGCTACAGCCCAGCGGGGATCAGGACGTGACACGGACGCCAAGTTTCAGAGCCCACAGGGCTGAACCCCACAGGGCTGAACCCCACTCCCGCCTGCGCTGGCTCGTTGTGGGTTGCACTGGCCGATCTCTGGCGGCCCCTTCCCACCCCAGTTACTCTGCGGCTCTGTGACTTCTCTCCGCAGCCGTCGGGGGCTGCCGATCCCCGCCTGCATTTCTGGCTTGCCGATCCGAGCTTCGGTAGGAGCCTCGGAGGGGGCAGGACCTGGTGAGGACACAGGCAGCGGGCTGGCCCTTGCTGTAAGATCCCGACAGGTAGAGCGGGGAGGGGCGGCAGTTTAGAGGAACGAGCAAAGCTCCCCGAGGTGATCTAAGATGCCGGCGAGCTGCCCGAACCGAGAGAAGCAGAGCAGAAGGTTGCCGGCCGCCGCCTCCGGGCTACTTCCCCGCTGTGGTGAGGGCGGCTGCTCCCGCCCCCAGCGCCTTCCCCTGCCCCTCCCGCTGCCGAGCGCCGGGGCCCGGCGGGGCGGGGAGCGGGGCCCGGCGGGGCGGGGAGCGGCGGCGCGGGGAGCGGGGCCCGGCGGGGCGGGGAGCGGCGGGGCGGGGAGCGGGGCCCGGCGGGCCCGCGGCCCCCTCCAGCGGCGGAGGCGCGGCCGGGCCGGGCCGCGCCGGGCCCGTCGGTGGGCTGCGAGCTGTGCCCCGCTGCCCTCGCAGCCCGCCCGGCGGGCCCCCTCCCGCTGGCGGAGAGGGCGGAAAGGGAGCTCAGAGGCACCCCCGGGGCACCCCGCTCGGCCCCGCGGAGAGTGGGCGAAGGCACCTCGCAGCCTTCCTCCTCTTCCCAGGAGGCGGTGATGCCCTGTCTTGGCTGCAGTGGGAGCATCAGAGAGCCGAAGGGAAGACGGCCGCCTCCCCCGGAGGCCCCAAACCGTGAATCGCTAAAGCAGAGCGGACGGGGCACGCCGCAAAGGCCGGGAGCTGGTTTGGGGTTTCTGGAGCCCGAGGTTTCCGCGGGGGCCGGGGCTTGGCTGTGTTCCACCGGACCAGCCGGGCTGGGGCAGTCGGTGGTGGCGGGAGGAAAGGACCTGCCGGGCCTCTCCCCCCGGCGAGGGGAAGGCAGAGCCGCGGGGCGGCCCTCGGAGCAGGGCAGCAGCTCTGGGGTTCGCTGGGTACCTTTGTCTTCAGCTGTCCCTTCAGGAAATGGCTGTGATTGTGACAGCCTGTTGTACCTAGCGGCACGTCCCAAACCATAACGCACAGAGAGTGGGGCAACCCAATAAACGTTATCAGCAGTTCAGCTGTATTTTCAGGCAGCCGTGACAATCTCCACTAGTCTGTACATACCCATCTGTTGTTTTAGATGCAGTAGTTGCAGGTGCACCTTAAAGTGTACTTCAGCAAAAGAGAGGGGGTTTATACATACTCTGCTAGCAGTATTCATGGGAACTGTGTCACTCGGGCCCCTTTGAGCATCTTAGAGGAAGACTGCTTATTGAGAAGGTGAAAACATTCACTTCAGTAGCTGCTTTGCACTAAGTTTTAAGGTGTCACCTTCTCATTTCTGCCATCAGTATCATTTTCCCCAATTACGTCGATCACATAAATCTCTTTAAAGCTAGTTTACATATGACAGCAACGCACCTGTGAACAGCTACAAACAGCTTCATGCACAGCAACCTACCTGTTAACTCCTGCCCCTCACATAGCATGGGCAAACATGCAGTGAGCAGTGCTTTTCTGCTCACCTCTCCAGCCCGAGGCTGGACGCTGCTCCGTTCAGACTAAGCCCTGTGTGCAGGCTGTGCTTTTAAATGGAGCAGAGCTCACAGTCCAGTTTACTAATGCTGGCATGGTCCAGGCCCAAACAGGCACTTCACTGTGGGTGATGGAGAGGAGAAAGGCGGCATTTCAGCTCCTGTACTACCCCTCCACCTTCTCCTTGGAGGCTGAAACTGAGCGCCCAGCCCAAAGCCCCCATGCCTGCTGCCATGCTTTGTACACCCCACACCACCACTGCAGTGGATGTTTGCAGCGAGGTGGGAAGGAGGGGAGGTAGCTTTGCTGCCACAAGTTAGAGGAACAACATGGGACTTGAATTCTTACTCAAAATTGCACTGCTAACGTTTCCCCACGCAAACCACGTGTTGTCTTGGTGAGAAAAAATACGCTGGGAATCGTCATCACTGCAATTGCTTTGGCAGATAAGCACCTCCCTTTGACCCCGCTCCGAAAGCAGTGCACACAGCACCCTGGCAAAAGAAACAAAGTGCAGAAGGATGCAGTCCCCTTGCAACACGGGGTGGAGCAACCAGACATCCTTCCCCAGGCGTGCATGCTCCCGGGCACGAGGCGAAACAGCCCCCAGCACCACATTTTAAGGGTACCAGCCCAAGGTTACAAAAGGCCCCTCCCAGCCAGGCCCTCCCGACACGTACCATGGCGGTGAGGCACTGCGATTCCCGCACCGTGGCGGCAGAGCTCAGCAGGGCTGCAAGGATCAGGGTCATGCTGAGGCAGATCCCAAAGTAGAAGGCTGGAAGGAAGTCAGACATGGGAGCTGCGGTCAGACACCAAGACTTTAGGGCTAACAGAGGCCTGGTCGGATGCTTTCACCCACAGAAGGGCCAAAAAGTGCATTTTGGAGAGCTGGTCCAAGAGAACCAGGTTGCAGAACTCAAAATGTTTTATAATTTGTTCAGTACCCCCCATCTGCCTATGCTTTGCTCATCCGGCGGGGCTGTAAACCTCCAAGCAGTTCCCACAGCTCCAGCAGAGTGAAGCACCCTACAAGAGTGGCAGTCCACCCGACAGACCGCAAGCTGTCAATTATGTTGGCACTTAGATAAGGATCCCCCCGAATGGGGGGTGCTGATGCACAGCAGCTGTCCCACGGCCCCTATCAGCAGTTTGCGCGACGCTAATCTGGTGCAACACTCGCCCTCCGGTTTCCTCCTCGCTAAGGCAGGGTCACAGCCGGTACCCCGGGGCAGGGCTCAGGGACCACAGTGCTGCGAAGGGCTTTGCAACCCTCACTCAGAGCTAACCGTGCAAAGCGTTCATGCTTGCAAGCAAAGCAAGTGGAAGCATCGCTCTAGAGCGGTGGCTGGGAAGGGAGAGCCTGCAAGGCTGGATTGAGTGCCAATCTATATAGCCCCTGGTGTGTGTAGGAAAGGAGGAGGGCTGTACCTTTGCTTTGCACTAACATAGTTTCTACACCTGCCTTGTTAAACTGAAATTGAGAACCAGGATCTAGAGAGGGCAAGAACATGTTTAAGTCCAGAGTATAGCTCGGGAGAAGCAGCAGATGTGAGTGCAGCAGAGGCGAGCAGAGTATTTTAGTTATCTGGGTTGTTCTCATCTCTTTGCTCTAGCCTTGTACCCGAGACTCAGTTTATATTTCTGCCTTGTGTAGGGGGAAAAAAGTCCCCACATTTCCTCCCAAACCAGGTGTTTCCATGCCTTTCTCCCCCCAGCCTCAATTTTCTATGCTTTGCTTCAACTCTTCTAACAGTGCCTCTCCCCACACTCCCAGGGCCCTTCCAGCCCTGCTGCACTTTTAGGTCCGTCTGTGGCCGAGTTCCCCCCGAGCTTTCACCGCACCACAGGGGAAGGATGGGGATGTGGTGAATAGAGGGACAGGAACAAACACAGCAGCACCCGAACACCCTGGGCTCCCACAGCACCCTTTGGCACCAGGCGTGCGGATGAGATACAGAAAAAAAGTGCCTGTGGGACTGTTAGTCGTAATGGCTCCTCCAAAAGCCAGCCCCTGCCTCCTCCTGTGATACCTCTGCATTTCCTTCAATTGCTGTAGGGGATTTTGCAGCTCCTGGGTTCACCAAAGGTCTCACTGGGATGCGACCGTGACGTACCTGCGTGGTGGATGACCCTGTAGGAGTTGCTCTCCAGGGAGATGTTGCTGATGAGGGTGAAATGGAGCCCGTAGTGGGTGACTGTGCTCAGCGTGGCAATGGACAACCCCAGCAGCTGGAAAAGAAAGTTTTTAGAAAGGGATTTACAACACAGCAGCTCCTGCTGAGCGCACACGAAGCTTTGAGGTGTATCTGGATACTCCTGAGCCCCACGCAGATGCAGACAGACTGATCGTTCGAAGACTGCTGCACGTACCCCATAATGCACATAAAAGGACAAACCCCAGACACTTAAACATACTAAAGCTCTTTTTCTCTCTTGCATGAGTGCTGTGACACTGCACAGCCCGCAGTCTCTTGGCCAGTGTCCGTGGATGAAAATCCCACCATGTGAAGAAAACCCAGAGGATCAATGCTCTTGCAGCACACCCGTGCAGTCCCACCCCGCTCTGCAGAGTATGCACGTGCAGTTAGGAGGGCTGCCGGCTTCAGTAGTGGTTTTGGGCAGGGATGATGTTCTCTGCTTTGCTCTTTGGAACTCTAGTCCCATTGCCTGCTATTGGCTATATTTCCTGTTGTAGAGTGCAAAGAGCTGAATCTTGTATTACTCTAAGTGACCCGTGCTGGTTTCTGTCTCTGCAGCATGCTGCTAGGCCATCTGTGTTTCTGTACCATCCCTGAGAGCCCTGGTATGCCTAAGGGATGGGGTGACGACCAGCACATTACCCTCCGTGTTGCCCAGAGCAAGTCCAGGTGATGGAAAGGGAACATTTCTGATGGCACCTGGCTCTAGGGCAGGGCTTCTAGCAGCATGACTGGTGGCAAAGCTGGGACAGAGGCACCAACAGCGGGACAGTTAAAAAACAGTTCCAATTCTAGTGTGATGAACCTGGAAAATACAAGATGTGAGGCCACTCCTAGCTCCTAAGATAATGTTTCATCATTTTGTGCTTTTACAATATGGAAACACAAGGGAGCTATCCCTGTGTCAAATGTGACGGTCTGGTGTCAACAAAATCCCTACTGTATGACATTTTCTATTTGCTTTTGCTGGAGACTTAGTTTCAGAGACTAAATACATCCAAACTGTAGCATTTTCTCCTTATAAATAACCTAACTTGTGGCACCTACTGATCCTTTGTGCTGTGCATTACTGCATATCTCAACCCACACCCAGCAAAATGCTAAGTGCAACACTGGTTAGCTCAGATTTCTGAGAAACACCAGTCTGAAATCCTCCCAACAGCAGTAACGTGAATCTAGCCATCCCCAGTGGCTGTGCCTTAACATCTCCTCTGAACACGTTTGGTACCAATCCTCTTTTGATTTCCACGAAATAACATAGTTTGTTATTTGGAAGAGAGAACAACGTATAGCCACTACAGCCAATGGTCTTGAAATGTGAAATTTATAGTTTGTCCAAATTTCAACATGTGGCCCAAAATAAGATATTACCTTTAATTACACTCTTTCCAAGCCACCAACCCTCTTTGAACTAAATAGAGATTTATTTTTTTTTTTTAAGCTTGCAAGTTTTGATGAAGTGAAAAGGCAACAAGCACACGTAACTCGAAAAAATCCAGGAGAAGCATCCCCCAGTTTCCACCATTTCCCATCAGTTCTAACAGCAGATGTCAAGAAGCTCCCCTTGAATTTGCTTCAAAAGCTGATAAAAAGGATCCCTAGAATTGCTTTCGCTTTGTGGTGCGGATCCACAGGTCTCTCGCACATACTTCCATTGAAGCCTTGCGGTTTCATATCCTCACCGATCCTACCTGCGGCCGACCACCCTCTCAGCAACAAGCGTGACTGCAGCAGGTCCATCCTCCCTCTTTTGCTCCAAGGAGACGGGAGCAAATATCTTTTTGCTGAAAACCACCCATTCTGCTGGCAGCAACTTTTCCTTTCTCCTTCAAGGCAGCTGCCGGGTTGTGAAAGAGCTGCAGCGGCGTGACAGCCCAGAGAAACCAGAAGTCTATCAGCGGAGCGAGGGTGATGTTTGCAGCCAGCGATAACCACCCAGGGCGCAACGATAACTCGGGCAGTTGGCTTTGCTTGCCCTCCGCCCGTGAAAAACAGAACGTGGGAAAACCCGACCCTCTCCGCGTCGGGACGGGAAAGGCAAGGGTTCACCTCAGTTCTGCAGAGATCCCCCCAAACCTGCCTGCTCACCATGACACAGAGGCTGGTCACCAGCAGCTGGCACTTGGTGGTCCTTATCCCGCACCTCAGTCCCATGGCTGCTTGTCCCCAGAGAGAGCTGGCGGTTGGTCCCTCCAGCTCTTGATAAAGCCTGGGTTTCCACCAAAGGGAGGCATGGCCACAGCAGGGCCTCTTGGGAAGTGTAGTCCCCACCACGTGCCGATGCACCTCCTCCTGCCCGATTATTAAATCCCATTTAGAGCAGCCGCCTTCTGCCTGGGCTCTCGGTGGGCTGCCATCAGCTCCAACATGCAGCCAGCTGGGAAAGGAGGAAAGGCATACAGAAAAACAGCCTTCCATGGAGTTCAGAGCAAAGGTCCTGAAAAAAACTTTTGAAACTGCTCAAGATACAGTATCAAAATACCCTGGTTTTTGCTTTCACTGGGACGCAGTTTTGCTTAATAAACATTGTCACTAGCTTTTTTTTTTTTTAAATCTGCATAAATAGTGCCTTGGGAAAAAGTTTAGGAAAATGTTATTTAGAAAAAAATAACCTGCTGTTTAAAGAAGACATCAAAACCCCCAAACAGGTTTGCATAAGAGTCTTCCCTCCCCATTTAAAAACCACCACATGGCAATAACCTTTGGCTGAGACTCTATTAAAACTTCTATTTGCAGACAAGGGAAAAAAAAAATCCTTTTGGTAGTACTTTATTCAGGAAGGTGGCTACACATAAATATAACTCCCTGCTCAGGAGACCCTGACTGTCCATGGACATTTTGACTCTGTCCCTTCCCCTCTGAAGACCCACGGACTCACGGCTACAGAAGACTCAGGTGACTTCTGGTCTTAAAACCAGCTGCCTGCTGGATGCATATTCCCCGAAAGTAAATTGCAAAGAAGCCTCAAGAACAATGTGGCCAAAGGGAGACTGAATGACTGGGGGCCTTAAGTTTCAGATCTAGACTGGTAGAAAAGAGCTGAAACAGAATAATGGAAAATAGTCACCCCCCCCTCAGGTGGCAAAGAAAGCGGGGGAAAAGGTAAAACCATCCCGCATCAGTTAACTGTAGCTACAGGAAAATGACAAAGAAGGAGGAGGGGAGTGAAAAAAAGGAAGGAAGATGTATTTTGTAGAGCAAAGAGAAGCAAGAGAAAGTGAGTTGCACAAAGGCAGGGAAAAGCACGTCATGATCTTCTGACTACATCGCTAGCTTTCTTGTAAGCTTTCTTGCGAAACATCTTGGTTGCAACTTCCAATGAGAGCAGCCACAGCCATTTCTGAAAACAGGTGTCCCCCATGGCTTGTGGGTTCCTGCCCCGGTGGGGGTCCCTGATGCCCAGTGGAGACACTGGTGTACCTGTGTGCGCACAGAGACCTTCCTACTCCAGCCACCAGCTGGAAACCACCTGAGAAAGACTGACAGATGGACAGCAGGGAAGGAGAGTGGTGGTGAGAGGATTACAGAGAGAGGGCAACAGGCTGGGGAGGCAGCTGATGCCCAGCCACAAATGTCCAGGAGCAGGAACCAGATGCCATCCGCAGCAGTGCATCCCTGGGGACCGGAGTACAGCTGCAAGGTGACCATGTCCGCATGGTGCCCACCACGGGCCGGGTGGGAAAAGTGCCTTATAAAACACTGTGGTGGAGTTAGGACCGCGTCCAAACGCAGAGCTGGTAGCACCCATCATTTCTTCTGGCGCTACGGGACAGACGGTTGTGTTGTCACCTACGTTTTCAAGGGGATTGACCTCCAAAGGGGCACGGGTATAAAGGCAGCGGGGTCGGTCCACAGGTGGAGTTACAGGTTCAATCTGGAAGGGTTGCAAGAAGGTATGAAGCACAGCTCTGGGTGTAAAACCAGCTACAGAAGCCCGACCAAGAGCAGCGGTGAGTTAGAAGCGAGGGTGCAGCCGTGGTGCACACCATGAGCACACCTGGAGCCTGGCTCACAGCAAAGGGACATGAGAACAACCGGGCTGCCCATCTTCCATTTTCCCCTAGACCCCACTTTCCTTCCCCAGCCCTAAAGGCACGCTACCGGAGACCTGTGCAAAGCCAGATCTCACACTAGAGGTCCCCACAGGCCAGCAGAAATCCTTCCCGAAGGCCTGGGGGATTCAAGCGGGCTTTCTGAAGGGGATAGATGGGCAGTTCCCCGTCCCAGGTCCCCAAAGGTCTCGTCTGTCCATGCAGGAGCCTCGCACCTCATTGCAGGACCACCTGAGAGGTCACAAAATCATCATCTACACCCCTTGGAGGTGCTCCTAGCCTCTCCATAAAAGATGCTCTACCTCCTTGTCTCCAGCCATAGAAACAGGCACCTTCACTACTTCAGCAAGCTCTCAAAGCAGGTCTGTAACTTTAAACACCTGGGTTTAAACAGATGTTTCCTCTGGTTTGGTTGCAAAAGCCTGTTCCTGGGTGGTTTGCCCATGTCCTCGGATGCTTCAGATGCTTTCTCCCACCTCCAGCGCTCGGCACGCTGCCTTTGTGCCTGCTCCCTCAATTACCTGCTCCAGCGCTGCGCTGGATTTGGGGGTGGAGGCATTTTCTGCTGTTTCTCTTGCCTCCATCTTACACCTTATCCCATATAGGTATGGTTGGAAAGATTTCTCTTTGGGGCAGAACACATGTGAATTTCTAACAGCAAAAAATAATAAAGAGCAAAAGAAGTTACTGCCTCCTCCCCCAAAGAAAGTCATTTGGCACATGCAAGGGCACTACCGAAGCGAGTGCAGGGGGAGCATGCGTGCTCATCTTAACTGTGGCCATCAAAAGGGGGTCTTCATAACACCTCGCTTTTTCCAGGATTAAATTCCCTTTGGGTGCCATATCATTGACGTACGCCTGCATCAGCAGCTCTTTGCCCAGGGAGCCCTGGCGAGAAGCAGGGTGTCCCCCCAGCCCCATCCCAGCGGGAAGAGAGGCAGGGCTGGAGGTATGGTGGGGAACTGCCCTTGCAGCCGGAGCGTGGGCTGGATGGCAGCATGGCTCTTCTGGCAAGACTCGGCCTCCTGCCCGCCCTGCCGGGTTTTGTCAGTTGGTCGCCTTTGCAAGAGCACAACTTATTGCTCCCAAACTGGTGCAAAAACCACAGCTGACCACAGCTCTTGCCTGCGGCTTCCTCCCTTATCTCTGGTTATCAGTGGGAGCGCGGAAAGAGGGTAGTGAGGCTAAAAATACCCTGGGGAGCCCAGATGCCCTCTTCCTCCAGCCTTGCGGCAGCTTGCAGCCTTCTGTTAGGCTGTGAAAATACATACCGGCATCCCCAGCTGCACGGGTGTCGGAAGGACATGCCACCTCGTCCAGAAGGAAAGGATTGATTTAAAAAAGGGAACAAAGCCAGATCATATTTTTTGCAGAGCTAAAAACCTCCAACCCTCTTCCGAGCTGGAGGGAAACACTGCCCACACTGTCAGATGGATGTCCTAAAAGAGCTGGGGGATTTGATGTGTTAATGCTGCATGGGGTGAACTTGGAAGACTAAATATAAATGGAGGAGAAGAGGCTGAATTCGTGCTAGTGCTTTCTCACTGTCCGCTTTTCTGGGTCCTTGCTGCCTCTTGGGAGCCGCCTCCTTTGCCGGCCCACACCACCGTTAGGGAAAACACCTCTCTCCCTCTGTGGTAGAAAAGAGCTCCAAATGTGGCAGATTTTACAAGTGTCACTGGCTCAGCCCATTCGGTCCCTCAGCTACTACCCGTAACACAGCTATATTCACCCTAGAGCTCGCTCGTAAATAAAGCATGCCCCTATCAAACCGTACTGAAGCTGTATGAATGACGGGGAGCCAGACCTCACAGCCCGTGTCTGCCTTCCCGGGCGCATCACAAGGATGCATTGTAAAGGCTGCTTAGCATTCATATAGCACATACGCACAATCAAAGCTAAAAATCAACTTTTAAACCCGGGGCTGTCTCTTTTCAAGAAGGGAAGGAGAGGAGAAAAGGGGGAGGTGCTGGGCTTTGCCAAGCTTCAGATGCACCATACAACTCCGCTGTGAATGGAAACAAGGCTGGCCGGAGGCTGCCTTGGAAGAAACAAAACCGGAGAGAAATCATAAAATCTCCAGAGGACTTTTTTATTTATTATTATTTCCAAAGTGTGTCTCAGAAATCCTCCGGTGATTCCCAGGCATTTTGAAATTAATTATAGGTGAGCAAAAAAAATGTCAGAAGAGTTATTAAAAAAAGTTCATCAAGCCCAGGAAAGATTACATTCGAAAAGAGCATAAGCTGAAGACAGGGAGTTCCCTTCAAAGAATAAACTCAAATAAATTTCTTCCCCCCGCCTAGGAATTGAAACACCTGTACTTATAGCTCTAAAGCACACACCCCTACTTACACTAAACTCTTTTTTTCTTTTCCACATGGTATCTAATTGCAAACCATAACTGCCCAGGAGCCAGCTATGCAAGTGACAGACGTGAAGACACAGCTCTAGCCCTGCTCCCTCCAGCCCTGCTCCCTCCAGCCCTGCTCCTAGCAAAACCAGCGTGAGCAGAGCCCAGCCCTGGCAAACGGGGATTCACCCGCTCACCAAGGACGGGGCTGCTCGACTGCCCATCGCCATCGATTCCCGGCATTTGCCCTCTCGAGCCTTATTGCAACGGGACCTCTATCGCTTTCCACCGAGGTCCAGAAAGTTGCAGCAAAAAAAGTTAAAAAGCTCGTGTCAGCTGCCTGTAATGCACAGGTCACGGCAGCGTTTTGCTCTCACCTTTGGCAGACGCAAGAAATAACACGCAGCAGCAGGGCTCCGAGGCCTTTCGCTGCAGAGTCCCCCTCTCCCTGAGCAGAGCTGGCGCACCTTGCACCACGCCGGCTGAAGCCACGCAGGCCTGCGAGGCGTCCACGCCGACCATGCGTTGTAGCGCTGTTGCCATAGCCTGTGCCAGGAGAGGAGAATTTCTTCTCCCCACCGTCTGGGGATGGGTAGCACATCGCTGGATGCTCGCTCTCCCCAGATTACGATCAGGAAGTTGATTGTGAACACAGACAGTGTTTAATGATGTCTTGTTCTGCTGGATCTTACACAGTCATTAACTTTATAAAGAGATTTCAAATAAGATTACATTGCTCAGAGTACGAGATGTACCTACCTTCCTTCAGACTATCGGGAAACCAGCTGTATCGTTAAGAAAGCTTAAGCAGTTGCTTTGTACTGTGCCCAGGCACAGACCCGACAGCCACATCTGGCTGGAAACGCGTGTCACGATCAGCAGCCCTGAAGCCAGTTTGGTTTTCCCTTGAGACTGGATTTACTGGTGTTTGAACTCCGTGTTATTAATGAAAAAAAATTCCCTGTAGTTATTTTTGTACGATAAAAATCCAGTTATTACTCTTGAGCGTGGCTCTTTGATACAGAAGGTTTTCTCTTGAAAAGCTTCAAAGACAGCAGCTTCCTCTTTCCTGTGAGAAAGGCTTGCATCAGAAGTTAAAGACGGGGTAATAAAAGAACCTCGATATTACTCCATTGCAGTAATGCCCTTTCTGCCTGGGCCACTACTGCGGATGGGCGCAAGGGAAGCCCCCGCGCCGGCCAAGACAGCTTTGCAGATGCCGAAGACAAGCGCCGGCGTTACACGGCTTGGGCTGAGCAAGCGATCCTGTGCCTGCTCGCGCACACCACCACGCTTATACGAGCACGCAGCTCTCCTGCGCTTCCCGGGAACCCACCCGGCAAAACGCTCCCGCCTGGGCCGAACCCTTCAGAGGAGCCGCGCGGCCGCTCACTGCTGTTCCCCCAGGTCTACGGCACGGCCAAGAACCTCTCGAAAGCCACCGGATTTGGGTGCTAAGCCTCACGCGTGCTCCAGCGGGATGACCAGAAATGCGAAGCGCTCGCAGGCTCCTTCCTGTCGCTTCCAGGACTTTCAGCCCAGCTGCTGCGACGCTGCAGCGGGGCTCGCTCCTTCAACCCGCCGCCGTTGCGACCGACCCTCAGGAAGAAGATTTCTCCTCCAACGCGGCGGAGTCTTGCTGCTCCCTAAGTACCCCACGCAGGTAGAAAAAAGCCCCCTCCGTACTGCATGTAGAAATCATAGACGGCTCTTTGTATTACTCTTTTTGGCTTAGATACACCCTAGGAGCAGCACCGGAGCGGTTCGGGGTAACCAGGGGGGTGCAGATCCTCACTTCGGCACCCAAACGGTGCTGCAGAGCCTCGCTGGCACCTCTCTGTGCGGTGCCGGCTCTGCTGCGGGCACGCACGCGGCCCTGCCACCAAGTTGCTGCCAGAGACACCGGCTTCCAGCATCTTCCTGAGAAGGGGTTACGTTCCCCCCCCAAAACGAACCCCTCTCACTCAACTGCCTCAAGCATCGAGCACCCCCTCCGCCCACCCCGCTCACTTAGCGAAACACCCTGCAAGTTACCTCTCACCGCACGCTCCCAGGACACCCAGAAGCAGCTCCTTCGCCCTTCCCACTAAATTCAGGTGTCCGCAGGGGCCTTACCCTGCCGCTCTTTTCCCGCGGAGCTGGAAGCGAGGCTCGTTCGGGGGACAGCCACGCGGGACCGCTTGCCGCGGCAGAGGGAAGCCGAGGCGCGAAGCCCCGAGTCACAAAAGCTTGGCTTTTTTCTTCTCCTCTCTGCGCCTTTAGCCTTGAAATTCTCATTTCAGCCCGAAAAGTCGGCCTGCACAGCACGGCCTTTGTGAGATGACTCACGCAACTGCTATAAATTTGTACGATTTTTTTTTTTTTCGGTACATGTAACGAAGCAGACTCCCGCTGCATCCCTTCGCTTTGCAAAACAAAGCCCGCGCCGCCCCGACCCCCGTGTTCTGCTCCCACCGGGAAAACCTCCCGTGGACCGGGGGGGGGGGGGGGGGGGGCAGCCGCCTCCTCGCCGCTGTCACCCACCAGGTGCCCGGTTTTGGGGGTCGCGGGGGCGGGGGATGGCACATAAGACGGGACGGGACCGAGGGCCGGCGCCGGGAGCCCCGGCTGCTTGTGAGCGCCGGTGTGCTGGGGGGGGGGGGAAGGCGGGGCGAGAGGGGAGCCCCTCCCCTCAGTAATAATAAAAACCAAGATAAAATACTAAAAATAGAAAAATCGAAGCGGGGATTAAAGGGAAGAAGTTGCAGAAATGAGGGAGGGGAGCGCCACCCCCCCGCTCCCGCGGGCGGGGCGGCCGCTGGGGTGGGGGCGGGGGGGGGAGTTTTGCCGGGGCCGGCGGCGCCACGCGCCGGGCGCGCGCGGGGGAGGGCGGGCTGGGGGGGGGGGGCGCGGCGGCGGCGGGCGCGCGTGGCGCGGCGTGCGCGGCGCGTGCGGCCGGCGGGGGCTCGCGAGCGGCGGCGGCGGCGGCGCGTTGATAAGGGCCGTCCGGCGGCGGCGCCCGCCGCAGAGGCGCGGAGCGGCGGCGGGAGAGGAAACACCCCCGCGCTGCCCACCCCCCCCTTTTCCTCCCCCCGCCTTTGCATTCAGGGTTCCTTAAAGTTTTCTTTTATTTTTTTTTACTTAGGTTTTTTTTTTTTTTTTTTTTTTTTTTTTTTTTGCGCGCTTTCCGCCAGCCGCCGCCGTGGCCGCCCGGCGATGAACGGCGGGGCCCTGCCGCCGCCGCCGCCGCCGCCCCCCGCCGCCCCCCGCGGCCGCCGGCGGCCCGCCTCCCCCGAGCTGCTGCGCTGCAAGCGCCGCCTGGCCTTCGCCGCCCCGCTGCCGGGTCCCGGCGCGGCGGCGGCGGCCGCCGTGGCCCGCCGTAACGAGCGGGAGCGCAACCGCGTCCGGCTGGTCAACCTGGGCTTCGCCGCCCTCCGCCAGCACGTCCCCCACGGCGCCGCCAGCAAGAAGATGAGCAAGGTGGAGACCCTCCGCTCCGCCGTCGAGTACATCCGCGCCCTGCAGCGGCTCCTCGACGAGCACGACGCCGCCGCCGCCTTCCCCGACGCCCGCGGGCGGGCGGCCGTCGGGGAAGGCGGCGGCGGCGGCTATTCCTCCGCTTCGCCTTCCTTCGCCTCCTCCGTGCCCGGCTCGCCCTGCTCCTCCGAGGAGAGCGGCTACGACGCGGCGCTCAGCCCCGAGGAGCGGGAGCTGCTGGACTTCACCAGCTGGCTCGGGAGCTACTGACCCGGCGGGAGGTGAGGGGGCGACCGGCGGGGGGGCGGGGGGCGCCGCTTCCCCCGTGCCCCGGCGCCCGGGGGCAGCGGGGCCGCGTACCCATCGGGGCTCTTTGCCGATCTCTCCGCAGCCGCGCTCGGCCCGCAGTTACCTCAGCGCTCCTCGCTCGCCGCAGCAGCCAGCACCCCCCCCCGCCCCGCCAAAACGCTCACACGACCACCCCCCCCCACCCCGGCGGGACCCCACCGGCTGCCTTTCTCGCCGGGTTCACCCGTCGTCTTCGGGCTGCGGAAAGTGCGACGGTGTAAACGACCGACGGGGCTCCGCTGCCTGCGCCGGGGCAGCGGCTCCACCGGCCCGCCGGGAGCTGCCGACGGAGAGGAGGCCCCAGGGAGCCCGCATCCCCCGCCACCGGCCGCTTTCTGGTGTTGCTTTGGAGGGGGGGGGGAAGAGAGGCGAAAACCACTTGATGCTTCCTTGTTTCTGGAGGGGGAGGGAATTTTTTACCATGTCAGATTCTATTTTATATGTAACTTGAACTGCCTATGGGAACACTGGTGTATGAAGACTTATTTTTGTATGAAAAACCTTAGAGAAAAGGGGTGAGGAGACGGTTCTATTTTTAGCAAGTCCTATTCCCTTGTTCTTGAACACTGCCAGCTAGAATGTTTCAGGAGCATACACGGTTTAGATATAAAAAGGTGGGGTTTTTTTTCTCTCCAAACACTTTAGTAAAAGACTATAAAGTTATTTTGTGTCTTAATGTGGTGTCCAAGTTTGCCTGGTGTGAAGGTCCACTTCTCTGAAAACTGAAGTTTGTTTTTTTTTAAAAAAAAAAAAATGTATTGAAGGCATTTTTGTATGCACTTGCTAGGATTTCTTAAGTTGTACATATGCAGTTTTTAAAAGAGTATCATATTTTATGTAAATTGACTTTATAAATAAAAATCTATTTATAAATGGCTTCAGGGCTCCAAGATGCATCTCTTTGCCAGAAATGCCCAAAGTAACTTCTGCCTGAGGGGGTGGGAGAGGGGCATAATGAGTGATACTGCAGAGAGGCAGTTCTCCAGGACCAGCTTTCACATGCAGAAGGGAATAAGGAGCAGCACAGCATAACCTCCAGGCTCGCTTTTCTTCCCCATTCAAGTTTCATGAACTCAGCACTCAGTGCAAGTACTGCTGAGGTGATGGAGGAGGAGGTGCAGATGCATACAGGAGACAAGGCAGGTTCAGTGCTGGTAACTCCCTTTCTGGACATGCAGAAGGTGCTGCAGGCTGTGCTGCCCTTGCCTACAGTGATGGGAGAGTCATGGGAAGGTAGGGAAGGAGTGGGTATCTGAAGTTTGTTTGTCCTGGCAGCTACTCTCAGGAATTCAGTTGGGATGCCTTTATTCAGGGGAGCAGCATCTCTGAGAAGAGTCTTGTCATGCAACCACACGTAACCAAGTGTCCCACTCCGACCTACTCTAACTTCAGCTGCATGTACATTTAGCTAAAGGCGGTATGCAAACATGAATTGCTCCTTAGAATCCATTGTCAGAGACTCCTAAGCTCTGTCCATTACTTTGGGCTCATGCTGAAGACCTGCTTCAGTGGAGGTGAGCCAGAGGTAAAACAGATTGCTGTGAAACAAAACAGTGAAGATGGCATGAAAAACTCCAGCAGAGGCTGTTACTTCCCTTAAATAGCTCTAATGAATGTTACTACTTGAGTAGAGCAAAATGTGCTGGCCTATAGAACAGGCTGAGTGAACACAAAACAGAAAGGGTTATTACAATTGACCTACTTTACAGGGACTGCGTATAATCTCTGCTGCTTTAGTACTGGGAAGGTAGAAGTTTTCAGGTGTACGATCATTCAGCAGTCCCAAATTTAATAATTGCAGTGGGTGCTCAGTAATCCCGATCTATAAGCGTATTTCACATACATGATTCCACTTGAAGAGCAAAAAAAAAAAACCCAACAAAAAACCCCCAAAACAAACCCATGGGAAAATTGCAGGCTCTAACAGCAAGTAGCATTTAGGAGCCTGCAAGGAAAAGCAATAGTTCTGGTGCTTCAAGTTCATTCCCCAATTAAAGTTGCTCTAATAAACAGTCCTTTTGAAAGGCCCTGGGAATTCAAGCACTTACTTAGTAAATTGCTTGCAAAGGTTTTGCCCTGTATGGCTCTTCAACAGCCCCACAGGTAGAAGCGAGAGCTGTGAGCTGACCTCAGTGTTAAGTGATCTGCTACACTTGGTAGCAGCAGGATAGGGCTGAGGGGGTGGGAGGGTGACACGCTACCTTTCCCCACTTGGGGTTTAGGGGCTTCATCCTCACAGATGACCTCCAAAAACTCAGTCAGGCGTAAACCCATGCAGATTCCCACATACTTATTCTCAGCCTAAAACAGCAGCATGCCATGTTTTCCAAGCAATTAAGAAATCAGGACTGCTGCATTCATCTGCAGCAGTATCCCATTATGGCAGAATGCATTTGTTTAGAGAGTTTTACTACTGCTTGGCAGGGTGTTTGTTTTCCTTCCTTAGGAGCACTGATCATTTTCATATTTCCAAAAGCAATATTTGGCTCTCAGTCAGGTAACTCCCAGCATCATTACTAGGTTCATCAGATCACCCAAGACAGAGTTGCAGCAACATTAAAGCAGCATCAGTTGTAACTGTAGTGGCGAGAAATTAGCTGTGAACAGTTTTCACTTAAGCAATATTAATATTAGGGGGGGAAAAAAAAAAGCTTAGTCAGCATCACAAATTACCTTAATGCTGTCAGCCAGTGTTTCAGTAGAAAAGGGGGAAGTCGGGAACATGCAATTTACTTTGAAAAAAAACCCCCAAGGTGGTTATGAGCCTTCCAAACACTTGAGGGGAAAGAGGGTGCAGGCAGAAGGATATATGCCTGTTTTAGAAACACAGGATGGACAGAGGGACTTCTTTCTTCAAGCATGGTGACCACAAGTCACGAGCAGATTCTCAGACAGAATCATAGAATGGTTTGGGTTGGAAGGGACCCTGAAGATCATCTTGTTCCAACCCTCCTGCCATGGGCAGGGACACCTGCCACTAGACCAGGTTGCTCAAAGGTCCATCCAACCTGGCCTTGAACACTGCCAGGGATGGGGCATCCACAGCCTCTCTGGACAACCTGTCCCAGTGCCTCACCACCCACACAGTAAAGAATGTTTTTTTCCTAATATCTAATCTACATCTACCCTCTTTCAGTTTAAAACCATTACCCCTCATCCTATCACTACAGTCCTTGATAAAGAGTCCCTCCCCATCTTTCCTGTAGGGAAAGGTACTGGAAGGCTGCTATAAGGTCTCCCTGGAGCCTTCTCTTCTTGCTGAACAACCCCAACTCTCTCAGCCTGTTCTCATAGGAGAGATGCTCCAGCCCCCTGATCATCTTCATGGCCCTCCTCTGGACCCACCCCAACAGGTCCATGTCCTTCTTATGTTGGGGGCCCCAGAGCTGAAGGCAGTTCTGCAGGTGGGGTCTCATGAGAGCAGAGTAGAGGAGGAGAATCCCCTCCCTCAACCTGCTGGCCACACTTGTTTTGAGGTGGCCCAGAATGCTATTGGCTTTCTGGGCTGCAAGCAGACATTGCTGGCTCATATTCAGTTTTTCATCCACTAATACCCCCAAGTCCTTCTCCACAGGGCTGCTCTCAACCCACTGATCACCCAGCCTGTATTTGTGCTCAGGATTGCCCTGACCCATGTGCAGGACCTTGCACTTGGCCTTGTTGAACTTCATGAGGTTCACACAGGCCCATGTCTCAAGCCTGTCAAGGTCCCTCTGGATGGCATCCCTTCCCTCCAGTGTGTTGACCGCAGCACACAGCTTGGTGTTGTCAGCAAACTTGCTGAGGGTGCGCTCAATCCCACTGTCCATGTCACTGACAAAGATATTAAATAATTCTGGTCCCAATACCGACCCCTGAGGAACACCACTCGTCACTGGTCTCCACTTGGACATCGAGCTGTTGACTGCAACTTTTTGAGCGTGACCATCCAGCCAATTCTTCATCCACCGAGTGGTCCATCCATCAAATCCCTGTCTCTCCAATTTAGAGACAAGGATGTTGTGTGGGACAGTGTCAAACGCTTTACACAAGTCCAGGTAGATGATAGCACTTGCTCTTCCTTTACCAACCAACACTGTAACCCTGTCATAGAAGGCCACCAAATTTGTTAGGCACAATTTGCCCTTAGTGAAGCCATATTGCCTGTCATCAATCACCTCCTTATTTTCCGTGTGCCTTAGCATAGATTCCAGAAGGATCCACTCCATGATCTTCCTGGACACAGAGGTGAGACTGACTGGCCTGTAGTTCCCCAGGTCTTCCTTTTTTCCTTTTTTTAAAAATGGGCGTTATGTTTCCCCTTTTCCAGTCAGTGGGAACTTCCCCAGACTGCCACGACTTCTCAAATATGGATGGTGGCTTAGCCACTTCATCTGCCAGTTCCCTCAGGACCCACAGATGCATCTCATCAGGTCCCATGGACTTGTGCACCTTCAGGCTCCTTAGATGGTCTCAAACCTGATCTTCTCCTACAGTGGGTGGTTCTCCATTGTCCCAGTCCCTGCCTTTGCCATCTGTGACTTGGGCGGTCTGGCCGGAGCACTTGCCAGTGAAAACTGAGGCAAAAAAGTTGTTGAGTACCTCAGCCTTCTCCATGTCCCAGGTAACCAGGTCTCCCATTCCCTTCCGGACAGGGCCCACATTTTCCCTAGTTTTCCTTTTATTACCAATGTACCTATAGAAGCTTTTCTTGTTGCCCTTGACATCCCTGGCCAGGTTTAATTCTATCGGGGCTTTGGCTTTCCTGACCTTGTCCCTGGCTGCTCAGACAATTTCTTTGTATTCCTCCCAGGCTACCTGTCCTTGCTTCCACCCTCTGTAGGCTTCCTTTTTGTGTTTGGGTTTGACCAGGAGCTCCTTGTTCATCCACACAGGCCTCCTGGTGTTTTTGCCTGCCTTCCTCTTTGTTGGGATGCATTGTTCCTGAGCTTGGAGGAGGTGACCCTTGAACATTAACCAGCTTTCTTGGGCCCCTCTTCCCTCCAGGGCTGTATCCCATGGTACTCTACCAAGCAGATCCCCAAAGAGGCCGAAGTCTGCTCCCCTGAAGTCCAGGGTAGTGAGCTTGCTGTGTGCTCTCCTCGCTGCCCTAAGGATTTTGAACTCCACCATTTCATGGTCACTGCACCAAGGCTGCCCTTGAGCTTCACATTCCCCACCAGCCCCTCTTTGCTGGTGAGAGCAAGGTCCAGCACAGCACCTCTCCTCACTGGCTCCTCCATCACTTGAAGGAAGTTGTCATCAACACATTCCAGGAACCTTCTGGATTGCTTGTGCCCTGCTGTCTTGTCCCTCCAACAGGTATGGGGGTGGTTGAAGTTCCCCATGAGGACCAGGGCTTGGGAACATGAGGCTGCTCTTATCTACCTATAGAGAGCCTCACCCACTTGGTCTTCCTGGTCAGTCAGCCTGTAGCAGACCCCCACTATAATGTCACCTGTCCCTGCCCTCCCTTTAATTGTGACCCATAAGCTCTCAGTCAGCTCCTCATCCATCCCCAGGCAGAGCTCCATGCACTGCAGCTGGTCATTGACATAGAGGGTGACACCCGCTCCTCATGTCCCCTGCCTGTCCTTCCTAACGAGCCTATATCCTTCCATTCCAACACTCCAGTCATAGGAGCCATCCCACCACATCTCCATGATGCCAATAAGATCAAAGCCCTGCAGGCGTGCGCACACCTCTAACTTCTCTTGTTTATTCCCCATGCTACTTGCATTTGCATAGAGGCATTTAAGTTGGGCCCCTGATGAAGCTGACTTACTGGCTGGAATTCCTCTGTGCTGCTCTTCAGGTGCTCTCCTGCTGACCTGTGATCCCTCTCCAGGCTCTGGGCATCTATTGCCGGCACTGGCATCAAACTGGTGGGAGTGGGATGGATTGAGGTTCCCTGCCCCAGCAACTTTAGTTTAAAGCCCTCTTCACCAGTTTGGCAAGCCCGTGACTGAAGATGCTGCAGAAAGATGACAGGTGGACCCCACCAGCCTCCAGTAGATCAAGCTGCCTAAAGAGGCTACATCAGAAAGAAGGGTATTGAATCATTCTGCCCTTCTAAGAAAGCATTAGGGAGGATGCAAGGTAGGTTCTTTGACAGTTACCAAGACAGCAGGTACCTTCAGCCAGCCTGGCTCATTCCCGTTCTCTTCAGCAGCCACCCAAAGACTCCTTGGACAAAGTTGAGAAGACTCCTGACTCTAAAAGCTCACACCTAGACTGCTCTGCTCCATTTATGCAAAATAGTGCCAGAGCAAAGACTTGGAGATGAAAGCCCTCTGACCATGAGAGTCCCCTGTAAGCAGCAAGATCTGCCTTCTCAGCCAGGTTCTTCCCCTGCCTGGAGGGGCCACCTCGACCTTCAGCGAGTGTCTGGGTTAGCTGCCATCAACGAAGGGCTGCCATGGGGGTTTCCAGGAAGCCTGGGTGCCTGCCTAAACTGCTACCTGAAACACTTGTGGCAGGGATGGGGAATGTCTGATGAGCACATCATTTATCTTTAGATGTACAGCTAGAAATTCAGCGCCTAAAATGGAAACTCCAGCTCCCCAGGAAGACAGAAACCCAGCCCTAAGGTACAGGGCCACAGGAGAGTCAGATTCAGGCAGAATAAATATGCTGAGGAATTCTGAGAATTAAGCAAAAAAAAAAAAAAAAAAAAAGAAAAAAGAAAAAAGGCAGCAGCAAGCCAAGGGCCCCAGGAGGCAAAGGCTTGTCAATGTACAGCTACAAAACACACTTCTATAAGACTTTCATATCTACATCCACCAACAGGTTCCCATTTTCCTGAGCAGCATTTCACAGGTCACAGACATGTCTAATGAAGCAGAAACATATTGCAGGATGGTGTCAGGATTAGGTCCCCCCACCCCACACCCCCACCTCCCGCCTCCCTGGGCTGAAAGAACCCTTCAATTTTCAACCATGGTCCCTTCTTTTGGCATTTTGAGTTGCTCAAGCTGAAGCTTTTCTTGTTACGCAAAGTACATAAAGCCCAGCACATGGTAAAAATTGTTCCTTGCAATGAACCATGCATTATTACAGCGTAGTGTTTAAATGATGCTGTCACCCCTCGTGGGCAACCTCAGGTTCAGCTCCATGGCTACACTCCTTCCAAATTTCTTCACAGGCCATTAAAAAAGTAATTTTGTAGGAGAGGGCTACGCAGCCTGCTTGAAGCCTTGCACACCACGAGAAGCACTAGGAAGGAGGCACAAGGGTGCCCTGCAGCATCTCCAGGGCAGGATGGCATTGCTGGTCCTTCTCGCAGGGCAAGCGGCTGCAGCAGAGCCCCAGCACCGCAGGGGTCTCCAGGAGAGCGCTGCCTTGGAGCACATGAAGAGATAAGAGTCCGAGGATATCACCAGCAAGTATCAGCTTTAGCACAGATCCTCCTGCAGAGAACAGCCAACAGTTGGTTTCAATTTAGAACAACTCCCTTTTACATTAACACCTCATAAAGATCTTGTTACAGACCAAGCGCGGCAGGCAGCGAGGTGAGCTTCTGCATATCAGCTTGCTTCTGCCTTCCCTCCTGTCTGTGGGGAGCAGCCGCCAGGAAAATACTTGTCTTGCCAGCCTTTGGTCTGCGTACCAAGGCTTTTCGCCTGCCATGGTTTGTGGGCAGACGGCTGTGTGCTAAGACTAGTCCCGAGGTCATTTCACTCTTTTCATGCAGGTCACAGAATAGGCGGCTAACAGTAACAATTTTCAGTCATTTCTTATCTGGATTGGTCGCGGGCCAAGAGCCTGGGAGTGTGCGTAGTTAAGAAGGCAAGGCAGCCCCTTGCACAGTCAACGGCAGGCAGAGCTGCCCTGGCTTTGCCCAGTTTGGGCATCGGCCAACAAGGGTTCAGTTTTCTTCCCAGAAACTACCATCAACAAAGCATTAGCCAAAGGTATACCTGGGAGTAACAATATTAAAGCAGCACCAGCTGTAATCACAAGTTAACATTGCACCCTTAAGAGGCTATCAGGCAGTATAACAAATTACTTAAAATCCTGGGGATGCCGGGAACCCCCAGCTCCTTTTAAGCTCTGTGCACCCCCTGGCACACAGGAACAGAGGAGCTCTGCCAGGGGCTTTCAGAACATCCCTGGGGACCTCACCCCAGGTCTCCTCAAGCTGGTCCCTGCGGCTTGCTCTCTGGAGAAGCGAGTGGATGCTCCTGGAGCTGAGTCTGAGGACACGGAGGTTTTACACTTTGAGCTCGGTCTTTTTATTATATCCAAATAATTTCTTCCATCCATTATTTTCCCATAATAAAGATCTACTGAGGAAGAGGCTAGAGCTAGTACAAGAGCAGGGGAAGTGGCGTAGCTAAGGCACTACCCAGTAAGAGGGGCTGCTTTGCACCTCTGCTGTCACCACCACCAAGAGGGTAAAATTGAAGGGGACCATCAGCATCCTTAGCTTAGGGACAGTGTGGCAAAAACATTAGAGACTGGGATTTCCATTCTCCCCTGTCCTTGGAAACATACAAGCAGAGGTCATTTCTCAGATCAGGATGAATAAATCCTCATTCCCTGCAGAGTGCTGCCTGCCCCCTCACTCCTGTTGTCACCTCTCTTTTGTCGCAGGGCACAACAAGGTGGCTAAAGAATAAGTGAGATGACCCATGGGAGTCCTAGCACAGCTGTGCTACATACAGGTGGGGCAGGAGAGAGATCCTCAGAGAAACCCCAGCCAGATGGTAGGCTGCAACACCAGCATCCACACACAATGAACAGGAAAAACCCAAGACAAGAGAGGCATTTAATATCAGCTCTAGTTATCAGTGTTGTTTTACGCTAGAGGAGAAATAAACAATCATGTAGAGGAACATGGAAATGAAAAGGAGAAACAAGTGCAAGAAAGTGGTCAGCAGTGGAAGGTATAGTGCATCAAATTGGAGCAAGCAGCACAGAGAAATGACTTCAAGTATTAGGCTGACACCCCCCTGCCCCCCATAAATGCTTCTGTTTATGGGTAGATGTTAGTAAGAGCAGGGCAATAAACAGCAGAAAAAGAAAAACTTCTGGTAAGGTGATTGTTTGGCTGCAGGGACCGGGGCAGCACTTCAAGCTTCGACCCACGAGCATCCACCTTGCTGCTGGAGAAGGCTCAGTTCTCTCCCCTCTTGATCTCCTTTCATCTCCTGGCCTCAGCCCCACCACTTCAAGCCTGCAGTGCAATAGTTATCCAGTCACCAGACCCAGTAAATTGTGCTTGCTTTTTAAGTTGTTTGGTTTTGTTTTTTTAAAGGGGAAGAAAAACCAACAGAGAGGCATGATAGCCCCAAGGGGAATTTTCTGTTAAAGTCACTGCCAAAAGAATGACCAATTTGTAAGTGAAATGTTGACACTTTTATAACACAGCAAATATCTTTCCCTTGAGTGAAGCACTTCAATTTTTTTTTTAAAAAATAACTTAATTTTGTCAGGATATTAAATACTAGGAGGAAGTGTTGCAATACTGTAACACATTTTCCCTTTCTCCATGTTTCCCACTTTAGCACACACACAATTCTTTCAAGGCTCCACAAAAGAGCCACAGTCCCTTTAGCAGAACCATACACAGAAAGAGCAGGTGAAACCCACCAGGTAAATAAAAATCTAGTTTAGAAGTATTAGCAAATACCATCATCCTCTTACCAGCACAGTACCCACAAAGCCCTCCTCACAGGCTGCTGACTCCCACATCCCTGGCATCAGCCTGCCTTCCCCATGGGCTTGCTTATATCGAAGAGAAGCCAACTGGTGTCAGTGGAAGCAGCTGCTCCCCTTGGTGAAGCACCTGGGTGTGCTTCTCCACCGAGGGGGCTCAGTACTGGCCCCCATCACTGCTTCTGCTTGCCCAGGAGACACCTGGCACCAGAGCAAACCGGGCAACGTGGAGGGTGAAACGTGCCTTAAGCAGCTTGAAGTTTGCAGCGCATGCTGTAATTGGGTGTGATTTGAATGGAGGCAAGGATGGGTACCGGGTCTGGGTGCGCCCCGGCACGGCTCTGCACCGTCTCCTTGCCTGGTTCCCCCCAAGCCCCTCTCCAGCATCCCGCATGACTGTCCCGTGGGCTGCATCCCCGCGCACTGCATGGACCTGGGACGCTGCCGAGATAGTTTATACCCTTTGGTCTTTGGTCTTGCTAGAGGACAGCCAGTAAAGAGGGGTGAGAGCAGAGAGGCTTTTGAAGTGGGGAGACCACAAAGCTCATTTAGGGTGCATACACCACCAAAAAAACCCCAACCACCAGACAGTAATAACTTCAAACCAGTGCTGACTGGCGTTGAAAACACTGATGTACTGGCAGAAAAACTAGTGCCTAAGCCAAGTTCAGACGTGATGTAAGCTGAATTTGACTCTGTTTATGATGCTGAAGAGACCTAATGGTTGCCAGCAGGCAAGACTTACAGTTAAAGAGAAGCACAAAACTCGTTAAAGGGCCCTCTGAGCACTCTTTCAGGCCCAGCAGAAATCATAACCAAGCCCGTCCATGCAGTAAAACCCACTGGAGAAAGCAAGGGCAGTATCCGTGTCTTGCACATGGCCCGGTTGGGCCTGAGCTACACGGACAGGACCCTTGGTGGGATCTGGGGTATAGGACAGGGACTGCACTTGGTGTGCACATGGCAGAAATCACCCAGGGAAGGAGCAGAGAGCTGGACAGGGAGCAGAGGAAGAGGGTTTCTCGGGCTGCTGGGGACACAGACTGGTGCAGGAGGCGAGA
Source organism: Haliaeetus albicilla (assembly GCF_947461875.1). Classification (NCBI taxonomy): domain Eukaryota; kingdom Metazoa; phylum Chordata; class Aves; order Accipitriformes; family Accipitridae; genus Haliaeetus; species Haliaeetus albicilla. The sequence goes on along the minus strand of NC_091498.1, from coordinate 15,418,908 downwards.
CAGGCTGCCTGCAAGTTGTTTGCTTCTGCTGCGTTTGTGGGGACAGGACTGGGGACCGTTCCTTGTGAGTGAACCAAACAGCCACCCGCATTGTGCTGCCATCTTCCCATCCCAACTTCTCACCACCGTCAACCTTGACCCGATGAAGTAGCATCATCACCGCGTCAGCGCACCATTGCATCGCTGCATCCTTGTACAGGATGCAATAACCAGGTCTCGCGGCTGCTCTCTTCAGCCACTGCAGAGGGCACTCGGTACAGAGACAGCAAGGAGCAGCTTAGGCATCACTGAAGGAGCTCAGCGTAGGCTACTTCATCCTGCTAGAAAGCCACACTACATGGCTGGATTAGCCCTGGCTCCGGAGCGAGCTTCTGCATAGCTGGGCAGCAGTTCGCAATGCATGCCTGCTTGAACACAAGCAATCTAAACAGCTGTATAGCTCTTTTCTAGCAAATTGTTATAAGCCAGAAAAGTTAAGATAAGTGCAAAGTAAATTTCTTGTGTTAATTTATTTGTGCCCATTTAGATTTGTTTTGTTCTGTTTTAATAAGAGAAGTGAGTTGAGACTTCTGTTGGAGAGTTAAAATAATTCACTTCAAGCATTGCTTGTTAGCACGCCACAAAGCAAAGGAAGTAATGAACTTCCAACTAAGTTCTGAGCTGAGCATTATGGAAGCTATTAGTTTGCCAGAGCTGCTTAAGTTATTTATTGAAAATAAACTAAGTGCAGAATTTGTTGCTGCTTTCTTTCCCCTGATAATTTATCGCCTGAATTGAGATTTTTTTTCTATATACCTTTTTCTCTTCAGTAAAAAAAAGCAGCTGTGGTGAATAAGAAGGATTTCAGAAGTGCAGCATTTGGGTTACAAAATGATCCACTTCAGGAGTTGCTTAATGGAACAACTTTTAATTCCAAAATGTTAAACATTTTATTGAAATCTCCAAAGTTCTGCATGGTCAAAATGCACAACAGACTGTTTGCTGAAGCAAAGACTCCACTTTGGGTGAACTTATTTTAAAATTTCCATTTCCAGAAATTTTGAAGCACCTCTGAGTTATAGCATCAAAGTACAGTGATGACATCTGACCTACCAGAAAAATCCTGGGCTCTGCCTCTGTCTTAACAAAGTGCTAGCAAGTCCGTGTTAGAAAAAGTCAGGTGGCCAGCTGAAAACTGGCAGGTTGGAAGGAATAACACATGTGGTGGGGTTTTGGTTTTGTTTGCTTGCCTCGTGTCTTGACTTGAGGCAGTAGGACTTTGGACCTCCTTCTTTGCTGAGGGGCTAGAAACATCAAGGAGGTTCAAGCCAGGAATGAGCCTGGGCATGTGAGGGGCAATGCCGCAGGCTGCAGCCACCCCTGCGGCAAGAAATTGCCCCCAGCAAACCCCGTAAGAGCAGCTGGGAGCATCTATAGAGGTGTGGATGCGTTGGACGGCTTGTCCCCAGACTCCTCCAGCCATGGGGGTAGCCTTGATGCTCCAGCTTTATGCTCCTAAAGCATGTCAGAGGGCAGCGGTCCGTATGGCATAACAGCCCCAAGCACTCTCTGCCCAGGATTCAGCCCTGCTATAGGATTTGCAGTGCACAGCTTGCACTGGGGACCAAAAACCAGAGAGGTTGTGGCTCGTGTGTATGGAGGGGGTCTCCTCATAGGCTCCCTGAGCCCATTTTTCTCCACTGCTGCCTTCGGTCTTCCCCTCCCAACCTCTACTTAAAATTAACTTTGCACGATGTATCACCCCACTTTCTTTTTGGTGTTTTCACCACGGGAGAAAGCTGGAAGCGGGAGGTGGAACTGGGGGAGGAAAGGAAAGAAAAAAAAGGGAACGAATGGAAGAAAGTGAGAGGCTGAGGAGGGAGGGGAAGAGGGGGAGGAAGGGCTTGATTAAGGGCTGGGGAGGGGGGACAGGGGCAGGGTGGCCCCCGGCTGCCCCGCATTATGCGTGGCTCTATCCATCTAAATAAAGGGACTGTCCAGACTTGTGTCCCAGCTGGGAGAGGTTTTGTTGCCTTTCGGGTTTTGGTGTCATCGCCTCCCCCTGTTTGCCCCCCCCCCCAGCTTTCATCCAGACTGCATCAAAATGCCCCCATCTCCCCGGGCCTTTCTGCCCCCTCCCTGGAGGCACAATGTCCCCTTTTGTGGCCACCACGCAGGCGACCTTTTCTACCTCCTTATCCCCATTTATTCCCGTGCCCCTGGGTAAATAAACCCTGGGGCGAGGGGAGGGGAGAAGCTGGGAGGGAGAGTGCTGGCCCTGGGGCAGATGCTCCCTTTTGCACCCCCACTAGCCCCGGCGGGGCAGGGGGTGGCACCAGGGCCATGAGCATGGGGTATTTATTAGGGGGTGGTGTGTGCCCGGGGGTGGGTCAACCTGCCCTGCATCCCGCAGCGAGGTGGAGTTGCAGAGAGCTTTTGCACATTTGGCCCTAGAAGAGAGCGTGTCCCCTTTTCCACCTTATACAAAATGCCCGTAGCAGCCAGCTCTGTGGGAGGGGGCAGAGACAGGTTTGGGTTGGGGTGGTGGAGGGCACTCACACATGGGTGCACGGGCCTTTGAGGAGCAAATATCCAGCCATAGCCTGCGCCGAGGATGTTGGCTGGGGGAGAAAAAAACCCCATTTGCTGGTCTGGGCACAGCAAGAGCCTGCCCACAGCTCGTTCTGTTGTGCCTGCGGGCTGCTCGCTCTCCTCCTGGCTTTTCTGCCCCCTGCATTTGTTTCCCTTCGGTTCCTGCTGGTTTATCAATCTCTATTAGTCTCCACTCGCTTTGGGGAGCTCGGTCACCTGCTGGAGCTGTGGCCCTGCACGGGGGCTTCGCCTTTGCTGGCTGCAGGGGATGGCGGTGCAATGGGGTCCCTTCAGCGGGCACCGCAGACAGTCCCACCGCTCCTCCTTTTCTTCCTCAGGTCGCCTGAGAAACACTCCCCTGTCCTGCCAGCCCCTTGCTTCCCCGTAGGCCGGCAAGCAGGAGGGCAGCGAGGCAGCGCAGGGCACTTTGCTCTCCCACTTACTGGGCAGGGATGCATCTGCCCATGGGAAGCTGAACCCACCATGGGGACCAGTGGCACGGCGTTGCACATGGTGAAGAAGGTGGTCTTGTTCACAAGTGTTTCCCATGGGATTATTTTTCTCCTTGAAAGCAAGTATCTGTTGCGTTGGGCTCTCCTTGCATATAATTTGTAAAGCTGGTGAAGGTATTTAGAAATGATGCCCTGGGCCTGGTGTAGGTGTGCTGGAGGAGCGAGAGGCACACGGCTCTGATCAGCCCCAGGTAGGGCCACGCTCCCGCTGCTGAGGTGGCGTGCCTAGGGCTAAAGCTCTGCCTTAAATGGGGTTAGCTTTTTTCTCCAGGGTACTTAACAGACATCAAGACCTCCAAGAGATGGATAACACCTGTGCCCTGAAGTTTTTTACGGTGGGTGTTTTCTTTCAGAAAACCATGAGCAGCTCTCTGCTGTGAACCCCGTATTTCCCAGCCCGCCCCCCGCAGCCTGGTATGTGTCCCTGCACAATCACAAACACGCGGAGGCACAATATAGTGCTCCAGCTATGAAATCCCAGTAAAAGCCCTTATTCTGCATGTTTGATGCTTTCAGGCCTTGACATTCAAGCGGCCGTGCCTCTGCCGAGCTCTGCTCCAGCTGTTGATGCTGGCTGCCCTGGGAAGGCAGGGCAGGGGTGGGCACATGGACTCCCGCTGTCCCCTGGGGCAGACAGGGACATCAGAGTGGGCTCAGGTGGCTCACCCTGGCTGAGCATCTGACTCGTGGTACTTCACCGTCTTTATTTGTAAAGGGAGAGCTCAGATCCACATGGTGCCCCAGGTTGTCCAAAATGGAGAACTCTCCCCCCAAAGTCCTTGTCTCTTTGTGTTTCAGATCCTATTTTGGCTGCCCAAGGTGATACAGTCAGATCCTAAATTAGCCTCTTATAATCTAAATTGAATTTAGACCCAGAAAATCCCCAGCTTTCAGATGTTTCTGGTTACACAATAACCCTGGCTCTCCTTCTCAGAGGAGTGAAATGGCAGGATTTTGAAATTCCTTGTTGGTTCATGTTTGCATATAAATGCTGATTTTATCTTTTCTGTACACAAAGTAAACACAAAGCTGTTTTACAATAATGTTGCCGTTGAAACATGCACCCAGGATGGCAAAACAACCCTGACTTAGACATGTTTCCAGGCCCACGGACCATGCCTCCCTTCACACAAAAAAGCCGCCCGCTCCGAGATGCCCAGCCCACCCTCCTCCCTGTTGATGCAGTTAAACAGGCCGATTTTGTAAGGCAGGAGTAAGATCCAGAAGTAAAAGTGAAGCAGTGATGGTGGAAGATGTCAATTCACCCAAGCTGCCCAAGCCAGTGAGCAAGCCTAAGCTCAGGTTCCCAATGGAGCTCAGTTTTTCCGTAGACCCCCAAAAGCCATCGACCATTCTGGAAGTGCTCAGACCCACTGCAGCTGGTCAATGATGACACTCACTTTAGCAGGGACTTATATCTCTCATCTTTTTTTAATGCTGATCAACACAGGGAATGTAATTCAGCTTAAAATGAGGCCTTGAAGTAAAGTACCTATTGATGATTAACTCTCTTGGGGAAAACTCTTATGCTAAAAGATGCTCTTTGTGAAAGAACTAAATGCAGTTATGGCCAGGAGCAAAAAGAAAGGACGAAGTGCTGCTGGGAGGAGAAAACTGACATAGAGTAAGTTAATTCAGCATAATTCCTGAATTGCAGAGCCCTACCTGGTGTTTAGAGATGGCTATACTTTAAAAATGACCATGTCCACAAGCCTGACAGCCTTAGTTATGGACAGAATATCGTAAAATCAAAGAAAACCACATTTTCTGATGATTTTTTCTCTGTCAGTAGATGTTGCAGAAACTCCATTTGAAAGTCAACAGCCTCTGGTGAAAGAGGTGCTCTTGGGTGCAACAGGAGAGGATAAAAATCCAGCCCAAATAATCTCCCTTTGGCCATCTAGGAGTGTGGTGTCTACTTTAAGTTAGTCATTTGACTAGTCATCTACTTTAATAGCCCATGAAGACAGAGGCATTTTCTGAGAGCAATTCATTCTGCTTGCTGTAGGATGACTATTTGACATGGGATCAACTGCCCCTGGGTGATGCCTGTCCCTCCTGATGGCTGTAGGTGGGTCCGTGGTGAATAGATGCATCAGTCGTAGCCAGCTTTAGGTGGTCATGGGTAGATGAGTTGCCTCCTGCCCTATATACCTGGATGCTCATGGAGGCTGAAGCACTTCCTCCTGTCCAAGAAGTCATCTCTGAAATAACACCTATTCAGCTCAAAGTTCACTGAAGTCCAGGTTGCTGTAGCTTTCAGTGGCCTTTGCACTGCATCTGTGCTATCTGAGGCAATATCAGAAACAGACCCCGCTTTATGGCTGGTGGTCACCATACCTGATTACAACATGGGTCAGATTGAAAAAGCCCACAGCCTCATCCACTGGCCATCAAGTCTTCATCTTTAAATGACACTAAAGGCATCCAGCAAAAGCTGGGTAGGATGTTTTTCATGTCCTAGCACTCATATGGGACTCAAATGCTACTGCCTTTGACATTGCAAGAGCAAAACCTGAAAATGTCACACGGCTGTTTAATGGAAAACAATTTAAAAAGTGAACTTGCAGGATATTTCTATTAGAACCCACACTTTCCTTCTCATCACTTTGGACAAAAGGCTTAGGAGAAGGACTGGTGTGTGTGCACGTTCTTGAGGCACTAACTCCTGTGGCCAACGCAAGGGACACCAGGAGGTGGGATGAAGACGACGATTAAGAAATGTCAGGTCATTCAGCAGCGTGAGTTGTTCTGCAGCCCATGTCAGAAGCCATTGCAGCAGTACAAGCCGATCATCCCAAGCCTCCTGGCACAGCTGCCCGAGCATGGCTCATACCTCTGCAGTGGAAAGCACAGCTTGTTTCCATAACGCAGCAGGTTCCACTGCAGCGTGGCAAGCCCTGCTGCAAGCCCTTGCTATCATTTGCAGCCAGGTAGTTAACATTGATGCAAATTTCATTACTATAGGCAGAGCCTCAGCCTGTCTAGAAATATGAGCATCAGCTAGGACCAGTATGAAAGAAAAAGTATATTAAATTGTCAGGAATTATAGAAGATGCACATGCTGGTATCCTGTCTCTAAATGAAGTCACTTGCTCACACAAGCTCCTCATCTGTCCTCACTTGGGTGGCTTTTACTGCCTTCATTGCTCCTATAAAAACCTCAGATGGATTTCAGTCCGTAAAGAAGATGGAAACTCTATTAACTGCCTTACGGCTGTGAGACAAGCCAACCCGTACCTTGCCCTGAGCCCTCCTCCCTGCCAGAATCCCAAATCCTTATCCCCCACCGAAAGCCATGGGCAATTTCAAAGGGCTGGAGAGACCTTCTTCTCTCTGCTTCCACTTCTGCCCTTCGCATTGCAGGAGGGCACCTATATATGACATAAGGAGTGAAGGGACAGATACACTTCTCTGCCTTTAAAGAAGCTGTATCATACGCATTTTCTGTAGGTGAGCAGATGTGGCAGCTGTATGTGTCCCAACCTGTGCTGGCTGGGTGTCACTGCTCCTTGTCCTGGCACCTTTTCCCTGTCCCCACCCCCCCACCCCCCACCCCCCCCCGCCGTTGCTTCTGCCTTACCTCCAGCCTCTCTGGGTGGTGATTAATGGTGCCCATCAATCAGGCACCACTGCGACGAATGCGGCAGGCAGTTTGCGATTAACCTTGGGGAACCTTGTCCCCCGGTCCCCCCAGCCATCCCCCTCCGGAGCCCCCCGCTGAGATTATCGGGTGAAATGAGGCGGGATGCGTATGGCGGGGGGGGGGGCTGGGGGTGTGGGGGGTGGAGAACAGGTCTCCTGGTCTTTTCATATTGAAATGGCGAGTTCTCAATCACTCCATTGAAGTTTGTTCTGCAGGCATTAAAAAAAAAACCCAAACCCCAGTGTTTTCCTTCAATAATGCAGGAGGGAACGAGGACTGGGACAGTCGGGGTTAGTGGTAACAGCAAAAGGTGTTGGCTCGCCTGCCTTGTGCAAAAAGAAAGTGTAAAACCGTGGGGCAATTATCGTAGGGGCCAGAGTTTCACTTGACGTCTCCCTGTTTTCCCTCCTGTCTAGGTAGCATCAGGCAACCCTGGCTCTGCTAGTGCTGTACCAACACAGGATGAAATACAGTCCTTGCTTTCAAGACATGATGGCAATGACCTGTTAGTTTATTACAACATCATTTAATGACTTCAGCTGGGATTGTTCATCCCCGCCACGGGAGGGGGGTGGAAAGGGAAGGTGCTCCCATTTCTGCCCATGCCAAGTGCTTATTTTGGGGTTGCTTGGCCGAACCCAGACTGACGTCCTTGCAAACATCAGCGTGGCTTGCCCTGATGCGGTACGGTGCACCTCGCATGCCATCGGGATGGAAGTACTGTACCTCTATGAAAACAAGCCTCCTGTGATTTTTTTCAGGTTCCTGGTTAAAATGGAGCTGCTGCCCTGAGCTCGGCCCAGCCTCAGCAGGGTGCATGGGGCTCCCAGGCACTGCGGTTTGGCACGTGGCGGCAGGCTGAGGAGGAAAAGCTGATGAGACCGTTTGAACTACACCTGCACTTAACACCCGGTGTTTCGCTGCCACACTCTGCATTAACGCAGGCTATTTTCTACTTGAAGGTGTTCAAGGCCAAAGTTTACACCTCTGGGTGAGAGGGTTTGCTCGCCTGCCTGCCTGTGTGGTGGTGGCTCATTGCTGGGATTGGCATTTCTCAGGCAGGCAAGGCTGTCGGTTTGGGGTGAGCATCCGATGGGTCACGCACCGGCTGCGGCAGCAGGGGTGCATGTGAAACAGCCAGCACCTTCAGAAGAGACCAACCCAGGGGCTGTAATCCCAGGAGGGAAGCTCTGGTGGGAGAGATCATGCTCCAGCAGGTGGGATGAACTTCTCCTTTCCCTCCTCCCACAGTCCTTAGTGCTCCCTCGTTTGCTTATAACCACCAAGAGGCTTATAATCACCAAGAGCCTTCCTTGGTAAGAAACAAAGCTGCATGTGCTCCCATTAGAGGCCCATAGGGCCCTTTTTGGTCTTGTCCCTTGCTGATAAGTATGCAAATTAGCAAACGAACTGCAATTAATAGCCAAATCCCTTTCAAGAAAGAGCCTCATGCTCGAGCATTTCTGAATAGGTTTTTACCAAATATTTGTCTCTTATTCAAATGGACATTGTGAATATTTTGAACTGTGTCATTCGTATGTATATACATACACACGCACATATATATACATGCAGTCCTGCATGCATGCAAATATTTGTGTGTCCAGTCAGTGTTTTCAAGCTCAGGAGGAGGAAAGCTTGCTTTGGTTGGGGATTTTGGGGGAGCCACTTGAGTTAGCAGCAGTTCAGGGGCTGGCCACCAGCACTATCCTGTTTCACCTTCTTCTCCGGCCACCCCATCCCTCCTCACCCCAGATCGTGGGTGACTGAAGGGTGCCACGGGGCTGCCCCTTGCAGGTGAGCACTGGGGGGGGAGTGGGCTAACTCGCCACCCAAGGAACCCACCGAAGAGAGTGGAAAACCGAGGCCGAGCTTCGCCACGGCACCCGGGGAGGTGGGGTGAGGTGGGGAGGGTGCACGGCTATTAAGATCTCCCTTCAAATGTTATTAAATAATATTTTGCTGCTGCAGCACGACAGGTGTGGAGGCGCAGGCAGGTAAACACAGCCCGGAGCGGGGCAGCCCGCCAAGTCTGTTTCCTTACATAAATCTCTCCACTTCAAGGTATGCAATTAATCCCGGCTCCAGCCTCCGTTCACCACAGACCTTCTTTGTACACATGATGTATTAATCACCAGAAAGGACTTTTGCACCTCTGCTATCATTCCCGCTTTGCAGGCTGCTGCAAAGAACTTCGAGGACCTGCAGAGACCCAAGGACATGGTGGCAGAGGCAGGCTGGCAATGGCATCTCTCACCAGACAGCCGGAGGACAACCGTGCGCGCCTGTACGGGTACATGCACGTGCGGGTGTGCGTACCTCTGCCATACTAGGGCGTGCTGCAGCCCATCTGACACTGATTTTGCCAGCAGGTCCCCTGTTCCACTTTACCTGGAGACAACCAACGTTAATAAGTAACAGCTCCCCACCCTGAGTTTTACAGGGGCGATTACGAGAAGTTCTCATTAAAAAACCAGGAGGACAGCAGATCCCCATCAGGAAGCCTGAGCCTGCAAGAGCCTGCATGTACGTCTGCATCCCCGGTGTACCCAGGCGGCCGGGCGAGCTGCAGCCGTATCTCCTGCATCTCAATGGAGGGAGAGGGCACGGCCGGCAGACCGGTGCAGCCTGCCCGCACCATTCCGGTCCACAGCACCCCCGTCCTGGCCCTGTTTTGGCAAGCCCAAACCCTTCGCGCTGCCCAGGGTGAGCTCTGCTGGGAAATGCCTCTGGGGCCAGCACAGTGTCCAGCTTGGACTGAGAGCCCAACATGGCCAGGCAGTTCGGGTGTCAAGATCCCTCTATTTTTCCCTTATATTCCCCATTTTGCCCTCCACAATGCACTCTGTGTATGTTTTACATCCCTTTTTGAACTGGCAGCAATAAGACCCTGGGAATTACATGCTTGCCTGGACCCTGGCGCCAGCTCTGATGGCCTCTCTGGTCCATGCTTCCCCAATAAATCCTGCAGCAGAGCAGGGCATTGCTGGGAGGCACAAAGCATTAGGGTGACAGCAGGATGAGGCCAGTCAGGAGACACTGGAGCACTGACCTTGCTCGTCCATCTGTCCTGCCACCCTTTTGGTTGCAGATGCTGCCCAGGCTCCCAGCACGGCCGTCCCTCCGCTCTCCTCCCCTTTGTTACCTCCTTCCCAACTGCCTTAGGAAGGAGCCCGGGACCTTGAATGTACCCGGCTCACTGTTGGCAGGTACGGCCCTATAAATCCTCACTGCGATGGCAATGGCCGTGGCTCGGATTGGGTCAGCGGGGAGGGATTTGGGGGGAAAGCAGAGGGAGAGGGGAGCAGATGGCCGGCGTGGTTTAGCATGTACCCAGAGTGGTCCTATTTCTGAGGCCTCGTAAAGATTACAGATGCGCGGCTTCAAAACGGCAGGGATTGGAGTGCGGGGCAGGCGAATGCTCACCCTGCTCCCGCCGGGGCTGCGTGAGCCTGCAGGGACGCCTGTCCTCCCCATCTGCTTGCGAGAGGTCAAGGGCTGAGCCTTCAGCCCCCCTGATAACTGGGGTGGGAGGGAGCCACGAGCAAGGCTGGAGCTCGCTGCCTGCTTCCAGCTGCCCCAGCTCGGTGTTTGGTGGGGCCAGCGCCATGTCCCCAGCCAGGAATACATTTGCACGGGGCAGCTGGGTGGAAGGTCTGCTCCGGAGACTTCACCCAAGTGCTGCTCAGTGCCGCTCAGAAACCCAGCTGTCACCGCACTGTGAGGGGTGAGGACTGGACACCTAATGCTTGTGGCTCCCCAGCTATACCTGAAGTTTTTTCAGACATCGCCAGCCAGTACCTGGTTTATGCTGGGGAGGCTCTGCAGCCCGCAGTAATCCCCCACTCCTGAGCCTGCAACACCCCCCCGCAGCGCTGTGCTCCTTAGGGGAACCACATACGGCATACAAACGCGTGTCCCTTGCTCCAGGGGGCCGCCGGCTTCTCACTTCAAGCCATGCATTATTTTATAAGCCTCTTTCTAAGCCTGCTCACCCAAAAGCTTTCCACTTCTTGTTTTCCTTTGACTCTAATGCTTGTCCTGGATGTACGTAGCCTCTATTCCCAGCAAGGTAAAGATAGCTACCGGGCTTCTATGGCTGCTATTTCTCTTGCTGTAGCCTTTCTCTCAGGTGAGAGGCAGTCTACAAGATGCTGGTTCAAAGTAATTTGGTAGGAGCTTGAGCAAAAAGGAGACTTTCCCATTTGCAGAGCGAAGACTTGCCCTACCCAACCACAGAGGGCAAGGAACAGTGCAAAGGCAGAGCACCAACAAAGTAGCCACTCAACCCAAGATAAAGCTGCTGAAGATCGACGTTAATTAAATGAGGAGAATGTTTTTGTTTCGGCATGTTTATTAATTATTATTATGACTATTTGCAGTTTATATTTCAGTAATGCCTACAGGTCTGAATTAGCAGCATGGAGTCACTGTGCTGTCCGGTGAGCAAGCACCCAGGCAGGCAGAGTCCCTGCCCTGAAGAGCTTACCCACGAAAACACCGCGAGCTCAACTCAGCTTTTCAGTCCAGATCCTGACAAAACTGTTCTTTGCACCTCCGTGTGCACCCGAACTGCCCTGTTTTAAGCAGCGGGGGACAGAGGTGTGTCCGTGGATCTCGTCCTGAGGACCACGCTGGAATACTTCTGCTATGGGGCCACCAGTGGGCACCCAGGCTGGGGGAGACCTGCAGAGCTCACAGAGTGGCTGGGAACCAGGTCCAGAAAGGACACTGAGTTACCCCATCACCTATTTTTGCCAGCGTCATTAGCAGCGAAGGGTTTGTCTCCTCAATGCAATGTTTTCTCCCCTCAGGCTATTTTTCACTGGGTTGTGATGCAGAGGCCACAGAGAGGGAGAAGCAGGAAAAAACAAAAAAAGCAAAAGGAAGAACCAAAGAGGCATGACCTTCTAGGCCCTGCAAGCATTGCAAAGTTTGGGAGCCATTTCTCTCCCGCCAAGGGAGCCTTTTCTCTTTCCAAACAGGGCCAAGACAGGAGCAGAAAGTGGGAGTGGGCGCAAGAGCATCACGGCAGTGTGGGCACGGTCCTCTGCAGCACGCCATCGCCACTGGTTCCCACGCAGGACAGGGTGACAGGGAGCACCTTGCAGGTGAGAGAGCAGCGCTGTGGCTCCCTTGCAGGGCAGGAGGCAGGCGGGCGATGAGCGAGTGAAGCTCCACAGCTTGCAGCTTGTAGCCCTGGGCAATGGCGATGGGTGATGGCTCCGACAGCCTCTAGGGGTTGAAACAGTAACCCCAGAGCTTGGGAGATGGCAGAGGCCAGAGCTCCTGCTGCTCTGGACTTTCCTGGGCATCACTAATTAAATAGGGGGTGTTTCCTCCAGCCGCCGTCCATCACCGTTGCAAAGGAAGGCAAGCCCTTGCCTGGCACCCTTGAGCAGTGATGGATAATTGCTGTCGAATTGCAAAGCTCCCGCATTTCTGACCCCCTCTTCCCCTGTCTCCCAGCTTCCCAACGAGCTGCCACTATTTAAAAAGCAGGCGACAGCCTTCGTGGTGGGCCCAGGACAGCGAAGGGACCCGGAGGACGCTGGCCACACTTAGCACTGCGGCAGCGCAGGCACCTGCAAGTCCTGCTGCCACTGTCCTCCCTGGGGGGCTGCCTGGATGCTCCCCACCTTTCCCCTCTCTCCCAGGGAAAGGCCTCCCACCCCAGGACCTCTCTGTCCCACAGGGTCCCTCCACCCCCTTCGGCTGACTCTTCAGATCAGAGCCGGGAGGAAAATGTTATCAGCCTGTACCTTGAGTCCCTCAGAATAAACAGCTGGTAAGCCTTGGGCAACTGTCTAGTGAGGCTATCTTGAAAAAAAGCCTGCAAGTGGGAATTTTCCTCGGTTTTGGTGGTTTTTATTTCATTTAAGACTAGGAAGGAGAATACAGCTATTGCCGTACCCTGGCTTTTGGGCGACATCCTTGCAACCGGGGCATTGCTGGGGAAGGAAGGGGAGCAGATGCTGCGTGTAGTGTTAGCTGGGATCTGCCGAGCAGCTCTGTGCTCCTTCATCGCACACCTCTGCACCCCCAGGTCTGGCTGTGGGACAGAGCTGATCCCTGCAAAGGGGGCACCCGCCAAGTCCTGGGCAATAGCTGGGGACCTGAGGAGCAAGTGGAGTAAGAGTATGCCTGCCCTCTCTCTCATTTGCCTCCCTTTGTCATGCTAATGAAGAATTAGTTTTTTCTTTTGAAGTCTCCCTCCTCCAGCCCGAATAAGCTGCCTCCTCGCTTTGTTCCCCCTCTCCCACCACCTGAGCTTTTCAAGCCTGGCTTCTTGAACGGTTCCCAGCTCCGCACCACCGGCCGGGAGCTGGAAGATCCCTCCTGCTGCCTCCTTCGCGCTGCTGTCAGGTTCAACCTGTTCAATTAGTGGTGCCCCAGGCGCTGCGGGTTCCAGCTTTCTCTTTCTGCTTCATTTAATTTGAACACACGCGCCTCTCCCTCCCGCCCTCCTCCTCCTCCCTGCTCGCTTCGAGGCCCCGGGCTCTGCACTGTGAAAGGCGCAAGGCAGGGCATCACTTACACGCCTGGAATATGTTGCAACAAGCCCAACAGCCTTTTACAAGGAAGTCTTGGGCCCAGACGATGAGTTAGAAAGTCCTTTGCAAAGCCACCTTTCTTCAGTAAAAAAAATGCACAGCTAAAACCCATCCACTGATTTCCATTGCTCCTTGGGGGATCGGTTTTCTGCCCTGCTTTCTTCTTTTTTTGGGGGGGTTTACATTCCCCTGTGCACACATGGAGAGCCAGCCAGCCGTGCATATACACAAACAACATGCATGCTGAGGGAAGAATTAGCTGAAACTGCTCGCTGGCTTTTTTTCTGGTTTCAAAAGGAAGCCGCTATTGAAAGACTTCAGTTGCTTGCCTGGTAATAGGCACCCATCCTGGTGCTGGCGTGGAGATGCCTGAAGAAGATGCAGGACGGCTGCTCAAAAGCATAGATCCAACTTGCCCAAATGTCTGACCGCCGACAGCTTCTCCTCCCAGAAAACACCTACCTCTGAGACCCATGCAAGTGTGCAAACAGACAGATGCACACACTTTATATGCGTAATGCACCTCCCCTGGCATTGCCGGGCAGAGAAGCAGACCCCGTGTTGTGGGCACGGTCCCTGTCCCCATTGCACTGTCACACAGGGCTACAAAGGAGGCTTGAGGCTCGTTGTTTCCCTCCGTGTGTTTGCGTGGGTAGCACTATCAGGGCTGGCAGGGCTGCTCCTCTCCCCTGCTGTGACCAGCTGAGGAGGTGGGGGCTTCGACAGGGCAGCTGCCTGCCTTGTTGCTCTCTTCCAGGTGTTATAGCTGTCTTCCTCAATGAGGACTAACACCTTGGTCTGAAAACGAACCTATCTGGTCAGCAAGAAATATTTCTGCATTGCAACCGTCCTGTTTCAAAACCCAGCTCCCTGCAAAAAGAGGGTGAGGACTGCAAGAGTAAGGCTACATACATGATGGGCAGGCTGCACTGGCTCCGGCGTGAGGAGGGATGCTGTGCCTGTGCGCAGTGCGTTGGAGCGGTGCTGCTCTCGCTGGGGGAAATCTGGTGGCGGCGGGGGGAAGCCCTGTGTGCTTTGCGTGAGCAACGCGACCTGACAAGCAGCACGCTGCTGCCGGGGGCTTCGTGCTCTGCCATGGGGTGTTCGGAGGCACCAGGCTGAAGAGGGTGACTTTGAGCACCTGAGCTGTGCGGTAATCCCCCACAAAGGCACAGCCCGCGGTGCTCCAGGACAAGTAAGAATTGAAACTTAGAGCTAAAAATAAAGAAAATAATCTGACCTATGAAATTGCACCTTCAGGTGCTGCTCGGTGTTGGCATGGAGGAACCACGGCTCCAGGGAGCTGCTGGTGGCTCGAGAACTGTTTCCCTGCCTGCAAGACCAGCTGAGAGCCTTGGCCGAGTGGAGGAGGCACTTGCAGCTTTCTGGGCAGCTCTTTGCTGGCTGCCTTACCTGCTGGGCAGCTGCCCAGGGGCTGGTGGGGCATTTGCCATCACTGCCTGGCTGGTTGGAATATTTCTGCTGTGATAAACCTGCCAGAGATGTCGAACCCGGTTCAGCAGGGTAAACGGGACAAAGCACTACCAAAATCAGCACAGCTAGACCTATTTTCTCCTGCAGAAACGCTGGCTGATGGACTAGGAGAAACAGAAGCAGAGCCAACTACGTGACCATAATGAAGTGACAGAAAGTCATTGGGCCTGTCATTTCAAGATGAGGATTTAAACATCTCTCTTGCTAAAGACCCAGCTGGAACTATTATACCAGTCTGTGTAAATCTCTTTTCCACTGCCACTACACCCACCTGTCCTGCTCACTCGGTGGCTACACATTGCAAAGCGTAAAAGCTTGCACGTCTCATTTTGTGCTGGGCAGTTTCTCCACGTGGTTTCTTAATGCCTTGGGTGTTTATTCTGCAATGTGCCATTTTTTCCTACCAATCAACTTAAACAGTTGTTTGTTTGCTTATTTTACAGGCAGAGAAATATTTGGCTGAGCTATACTGCTGCAACAGTTTATCCAGAGCATCCTTCATTGTTTACCAGAACTCAGTGACTGGGAAGAACAAGAGTTCAGCCCAGTGACTGCTGCTTGGAAGCCCAAAGGAGGAGCTGAGTGGATACAGATGCCATTCAAGGTCACCTTCTCCCTCTGAGTGGGTGTTAGGGAAGGTAGCTCAGCATTTTGCGACAGACTCCTTCAGACAGGGAGCCTCTGGAAGTTCCCCTCTGCACTGCAGGGAGGAGCATGGGCTGCCGCTGAGCAGAGCCGTCCCCAGCATGTGAGGCAGAATTTTGGTGGGCGTGAAGTTGATGGGAATTTTTACGACAGATTTCAGTGCCGCCAACAACTTCTTTCTTTTTTTTTAAAAAAAAGTGCGCTGTTGCCTTTTGTCTCAATCTTTTGCAACTTTGAAATGCTGCCTCAAACCTGTTTCAGCTGCTTTCTATTTTGAAACGGTGAGAAGATGACCGTAAAGCTCTCTATAATCTGTCTGTCTCACCTGGGTGACTCACTCCGAAATGCCACGGGCCCGCAACGGTGGCTCTGCGGTCCCCAAGGGGCTCTCAGAGTGAGGACCAGGCAGGGGTGGATGGGAGCGAGGGGTGCTCCCGAGGCCTCACCCCCATCCTCCTGGCGCCTGGTGGGAGTGATGGGTAGAAATGTGCACCCAAGTGAGTGGATTTGAAAGGCAATAAAGGCTTTTAATGCAGGATCTTGGGTGATTTTTTTTGGTAAATCCATGGTTTTGCTCTACATACCTCTCAGGAAGGTGATACAGCCCCCTATCTAATTTTTCATGCATTTTACCATTAAAAAGGCATGCTTTTAAGAGGGTTTGAAGAAAAGAGGCTGTGCTTATTCCATTGACCACATGCTATCTCTTTATAAACATTGATGAAAGATTTCTATGGACGAGATGGGTAACAAAGGCAAGTGAAAGGCTCTGCAGAGCCACAGCTGGGATTTTTCATGCTCCAAGGAAAGATGAGCATCTCGAATCCCCCCGAGGGCATTGTTTGGAGCTGCCCCACTTGTTCTCACCTCCTTCCCCCCTCTTGCACCCGGGACAACCTGCGCTGGTGCTCCCTGAGCTGGAGGAGGAGGAGAAGAGGAGGAGGATGCTGGCGCAGGGGGAGGCTGGAGGAAGAGGAGAAGAGGAAGGGCAGGAGGGATAAGGAGGGGGCAGGCAGACTGAGCACACAGCGAGGGAGAGGAGAAGAGTGGAAGGGGTCCGGCGGGCAAGGAGGGGGTCCGTGGCGAAGCAGAGGGGATGGGGAGCTGCCCCTTTCGCATGAAAGCAGCTTTTCAGATGGAAATGGCAGGGTCAGCAGCAGCCCTTGGACAATGGCCCTCTTCGGTCGGCTCCCTGTGGCCACAAAGAAATGGGGGGGACGCCGGTAGAGGAGCCCCTCTCTGCTCTCCCCCAGCCTAGGGCAGAGTGAGGGGCCGAGCCCTGCCGGGGGCTCCCTGCTGCTTCGCAGGCTGCAGCCAGGCTTATCACCCAGGGCCCGCGGGGCACAAAAACTGGCTGGAAGAATGCTAACAAGATGGGGGGAGGGAAACAGGAGGGGAAAAAAAAGAGGGAGAGAGAGAAAAGCCGAAAGATTTCAACACAAATAATCTTCAAGGAGTGTTCTGTAAACAAAACGGAGGGCATCGCGCCAGGAGCACCTGCCTCGCCGCATTGACATTAATTGTTTGGGGAAGGAGAAGAAAAAAAATTCCTCTTGCCGCGTGTGCGGCCGTGTGCCCGTGCCCTGAGCAGCCGGGGAGGCGAGCCGGCGTGGGGCTGCCTTACAGTGGGTGCAGCACGCCTGCGGAGGCAGGAGGGGATGCGATGCCGGGTGTGGGGCACGCGAGCGAGTCCGTGGGTGCTGCAGCAAAGCCAGCCCTCGCACCCAAACCCATCGGGTGCCAGCCCCGCATCCGCTCTGCCTTCCCCGTACCGCTTCATTCCTGGGTGATGGCATGAGGATCTGCATGCTTTCTAAAGCTCTTGGTGGTTTAAACCTCTTAGCGTCTTGTATCACTCTTGGTTCCTGCTATTGTTTTCTCTCCGTGTACCGTGTGTAATCCCTTGCCGGGTGCTGCCAGGCTCCTGACCTCACGGCTCTCCTGCATCGCCAAGTTCCTCGGGCGCAAGTTTTGTCCTGTTCTGGGGGCGGGTATAAAGGCTGGAAGGCTCCTGCACCCACACAAGCAGTGGAGAAGGATTAGACCGTGCATGAACAAGTCCCTAATCATACGGCTTGGCAATCTCTTGGCGGGCCACCTCACCCCTCCCGGCAGGGAGTTGCTCTCCGGGTCTCGAGTGCGTGGCACCTCCGGCGAGCAGCACCAGTGCTTGCAGGGGCTTAGGGGTGGCTGATGCTGTGGCAGCTCTGGTGCCATTTCCCTCCTCCCTTTCCAGCCTGAAACCTGTGCCAGCCTCGGCTGAAGAGCTCTCTGCCTCTCATGAGCGTGGCTCAAAGGACCTAAAGCATTGACACACCAGTGCACGCATTTTAAGTTGAGACTCTCAGAGCACCGGTTACGCACAGCATGTCCAAGCAACAATAATCTGGGAGCTCCTTCTTTCCTTTTAGCCATGAAGGACATCAAGGCACACAGGGTTA
Source organism: Haliaeetus albicilla (assembly GCF_947461875.1). Taxonomy (NCBI): domain Eukaryota; kingdom Metazoa; phylum Chordata; class Aves; order Accipitriformes; family Accipitridae; genus Haliaeetus; species Haliaeetus albicilla. Next base: position 15,401,045 of record NC_091498.1, on the reverse strand, counting down.
TGTGACAGCGGCAGGGATGCGGGTGGGCTGGACATGATGCAAATGCAGGTGGGACCCGAGGCTGAATCCTTGTCCGGTGCTTGGAGTGTAACTGAGGCTGCCAGAGCTGCCTCCGGGGCACCTCCTGCCTCCCTGCTTAAACAAATAACACTTGCCTGAGGCACACAGCAGGCACACAGCAGGCCCAAGCAAAGCAATTGAGAAATCATCCGCTGGTGCTGATAGATTTGTTACCTGGTGTAAAGGGTATACTGGTTTCATCTGAACACCATGGGGCTGATTACAACTTGCTAAAGAGCTTTCCTGGTTATTGCATTCAAAGATCTTCCTACAGATGCAGCTAATACCAGCGAAGGGCCAGCGGCTAATGCTTGTTTGCTGCTCTACCTTGGAGCTGTACTGCATGACCAAATTTTGCAGGCATTGCTCAATTGCCATGAAACAGCACGTCAAAACTGCTGCATTTGCTCGTCTGATGCACACAGGAGAGTCTGCGCAGCCGGTGTCACTGGAGGTGGGTAGCTGTTCAAAAAGTCTGATTTGGCAACACAAGCTGAAAAGCGGCCAGCCAAGGCCCTGTGGTGTGGAGCAGTTCTTGTAGTACTTCCTCAGGGGAGGGAAATCTGCAGCAAAATTGTATTCATGTGGCATCACCCACCTTAGACTAGAATTATGTGGGTGCAGCAGAGCACAGGGAACAACGCAGTGCTCTGTTGGTGTTGCATTAGTCCAAGGTTTCGGCATTGATCACATCTCCAAAGCTGGAGGAGAGCTGCGGAAGGAAAGCACTGCTGAATCTAAATGTCTCCTGTCCCCTGCTTCAAAACTAGTTTTTGTTATTTTATGCCCAAGCTTTCAGTTTTCTGTCTCCAACTTTCTCCTCTGGATAGTCACCCATCCTTACTTGGGACAGTCTTAGACCTCACTTTCTTGGCCTGCTCCTCATTCTGCCTTCTCTCCTGCCTAACGTCCTCCTCTGTACATCCTAAAAGTGCCTCTCCCCGCGCCATCACTCCTCTTTCAGGGATGGCCATCCTACCCCACACCCTTGCTCTAGATGCTCTCCAATGAATTGCATGTCCCCAAACAGCCAGAGACCACGCTTGGGGCCCCCAGCTGACAGCAGGGACACATGCAGAGCTTTGAGCCCCCCCAAAGGATGGGCAAACTTACAGATTTGGGGAAAGAAAAAAAAAAAGGCAGCCTGTGGCCAATGCCTCTTTCCCTCCATCCCGCCCGCTCCCAGTTTAACCATTAACAGGCTGGCTGGCCCAGCCGAGACAATGGTCTGTTTGTTTAGCGCCGAGGGAGCTTGTATCGGGGGCCTGGCAGATTTATCAAAGAGGAGTGATTAGCTCTATTAGAGAAGGGATTTGTGTAAACAAAAAGACAGGTGCAAAGAGACGATTCCAGCTGGCAAAGGCTTCACAGAGCTTGAAGCATTTCAGTGGCAATAAAACTTCTTCCAGGAAACGAGGCAGACCGGAGAGAACGTGTGTGTTTTTGACTTATTCAGCTTGTCCTCCCAACCACTGGCCCTCCTGACCACTTTTCCTCCCTGGCCCAGGTGAGGGGCAAGTGGCCTTTGGTGTCCTCACATCCCTCATCTCTCCCCTGACTTTGCAGGTGTCTCCAGGCTTTGTACATCCCCTCCATCTCAGGCGGGAGAAGGATGGGTTGCAATGTTGGCGCGTGGTAGCGTAAGGTCTCCCTCGGGGACATGCCACTTGTAACCCCTGAGCCACATGATGGACTCCACTTCGTAGTGGGAAGGCTAAACCCTGTCCTGCCGTCCCAGCGGTCTTCCTTCCTTCAGCTGTTTCCTGCTAGAGTGATGCTGGACCACCGTGGTCCCATCAATCATCAGCAAAGATGTTTGCCATTTGCTTTACCTGTGCAACGTGGCTTGTTACAAGCCTGGTGCCAACCTCTGCAAGAAGGGACAAAGGTTGAGCCCCAAAAATGCCTAGACCTTGACCTATCTTGAGACCCTTCTTTGGAAACAGAAGGGGAAAACCCTATGACAGCATGAATACCATAAGCTACTCATTGAAAACACCTCCTTCCACTGCATTTACAAATTTGCTGTAATAACTGCTCTGTGAAATTATTATTCAGTTTAGACTACACAGAGACCAGAATAGAATCATAGAATCACAGAATTATAGAATCATTTAGGTTGGAAAAAACCTTCAAGATCATGCCCACTAAACCATGTCCTGAAGTGCCTTGCCTATGCACTTTTTTAATACCTCCAGGGATGGTGACTCAACCTTTTCCCTGGGCAGCCTGTTCCAATGCCTGACAACCCTCTCAGTAAAGAAATTTTTCCTAATATCCAATCTAAACCTCCCCTGGTGCAACTTGAGGCCATTTCCTCTTGTCCTATCGCTTGTTACTTGGGAAAAGAGCCTGACCCCCACCTCGCTACAGCCTCCTTTCAGGTAGTTGTAGAGAGCGATAAGGTCTCCCCTCAGCCTCCTTTTCTCCAGGCTAAACAACCCCAGTTCCCTCAGCCGCTCCTCATAAGACTTGTGCTCCAGGCCCCTCACCAACTTGGTTGCCCTTAAACAAGCAGGCTTTTCATCCCCATTGCCGAAATGGATAAAGCTCACTCACAAGAAACACTTCAAAGCAGAGCATGCAGCTCTTCCAGGCCAGCTCTTCGGAGCATTGCTGAGCAGGAGTTTTGATTGTGAAAGGTTGTGTGAGTGAAGCAAATAAAAAAAACAGGAGGAACCTCACCATGGGCTGAGTTTCTGCTTCTCTGATTTGAGATCTCAGCAAATCTGACCCAGGAATGATTCAGAGAAGAGAAATTTGTCACCCCTAGCTGCAGTTCATTGTCATGGCAGAAGACCTCTAACAAGAATCTGTCATTTTTTCCTTCTTCAATAATCTTTCCTGTAATAACAGATATGTTTTCTGCTTCCCATGCTACCTGTGTCCTTAAAGGATCTCTTCAAAGGAGCTGTACTGTTGCTATAACATTTTACTGAGTGTAACATGGATGAAAATGTTTCTTCAGACATGTTATATTGGCTAAGTATGTATTAGCAATGCTGACCAAGGGCTGGGTTTGCTAGCTGATTCAGGCCCATATGGCAGCTAAGCACCTACTGAGCTTTTCAGAAACCTATTAGATTATAATCAACATTTTTAGGTACTGACTTGTCTGTGTCTTTAGGCACCCAAGTCAACACTTCAGCCCTTAAACCTCTTTTGAATGCTCCAAAGGCTTCTAAAGCTTTGTTTTGTGTGTGCGCGCATATATAAAAAGTTTCTTACATGACTCAGTTCTAAGAAGTCCTTTAAAACAATCTCCCTCCAATTAACCCCAAACCCAGGCAATTTCCCACTGCACGCGTGTCCTGCCGGGCTAAGGAAGAAGCGGGCACATGCCGGTGCAGACAGGCTGGAGGGCAGCAGCCCTGCCCGCCTGGGCGCAGCTCCGGTCCCGCTCCCTCCTTGCACAGAGTTGAGGCACTTAAGGAAAGGCCCCAGCAGCTTGGCTAGGCTGGTGCAATTCGGTGGATGAAACCTCGACTACGGGGGCGGTCAGAAGCTGTATTATAAACGCGCTCAAGCCCTCCTAATGGGATAGTTTCAGAAAGATCCCTGTACTTGCTCTGGTGCCCAGTGAAAAATCCAGCCGTACGGGTTGCCCCTGAGACCTCTTTTGTGCACAGGTCACTGGTGTACCAAAAGTCTGCAACCAAGGTGCCACACTATGCCACTGACTGACTGTGCAGGACCTTTGGGACATCACTCCACCTTCCTCTGCCTTGGCTTTTTTTTATACCAATAGAGACGACAAGGTTGAACTCTGTTTGCAAAGTGTGAAAGACTTCATGAGCTATTGCTCTGCTCGCAGCTGGCCATGCTCATAGCTGCATTCTTTGGCTGGTTGGAGGTAGTGTTTATCACTGAAGGCAGCTATAAAATAAAGCCCTGGGGCTATGTTTTCAAAAACAGGTGCCTCAAATGTGGTCATAAAATATGCACATCCCAAAAGAGAGCTGTGCAGCAAGCACTGGGCCCTGTGCACACGCTACCCACGTTGTTTGAACAGTACATGTTTTGGCTGCCCAAAGTATGGTGCCACTTAAAGTTACCCTTCAAAGTCCAGCTTCATACAGTTTTGCTGCATGTTACTTTAATAAGATATCCAGTGGCTCTCTCACTGCTTCCGTGTCTCTGTTGCTCTTGCTGTATGGATGACTCACATGTTTGGGTACCTGGATGAGGATGACCATCATTTGTCCTGCTGCATTTCCCCCTGCTAATGGGGACCTGCCAACGTCTTGCTCCATGCTATTTCTCTGTTTACGGGACATGTGGGGCTAACAATGGCACCGATGCTAAAACCAGCTCTCTAAGCCTAAACAGGTCCCAGCATGTGATTTGCTCTACCAGGTCTGCAGTGGTGCCTTTTGCACCTTCCTTCATGCTGATACTGTTTCACCACCCATGAGTGTGCATGTCCTCTCTCCTTCTCCCTTCCCATCTTACTGGTTTATGACCATTTGCTGTTGTTCATCTCAGCTGAAACAAAACAGAGAGAAAAGAACGCGTGTGGGAAATCAGAGGTTCAGGCAGTGAGAGTGGAGCTGGTGTCAAACCAAAGCAGGACCTAAGTAGAGCCATGGTGCTCAAGCACTGCACCTGATTTCTCATATTCATGCTTTCCACCCAGCAAACAAGCCTCTCTCTTGCTTATAGCTAAAATATTTATTGTAGAAGTGTTTCTGTTTTACCAGTATCACATAATTTGCATGGAGGCTCAGTTCCACTTTGTCTTGGCATAGTCTAGCTGTTGAAAGCAGAAAGCTCAGAGGCTCTGCTCTTGCATCAGTGTTCAAGGAACAGAGCACATTTCACCCCATTAATGTGAAAGCATCAGTTCTCTTCTGCATTCAAATGGCAAAATACATCCATCAGCATGACAGAACTATCTGAGGGATCATCATTTATGCCTCTTCCCCAAGGGTCAAATAGTGGAGATAGGCGAGAATAGAAAAAAAAAACGGGCTCATGAGTATTCATGAAATTATTTCTTGGCAAATCATCGCTACCATTTTGCTTTTGGGTCAGGAGGATGTAGAAACGGCTGGGCAGAGACCCTGCGAACCTGGGCTGCTGGCTGCCTTGCGCGCCCCACCAAGGAGTCTGAGCACAACACACTGCAATGAAGAAATGGCGTGAATGGCAAACCTGTGATTCCCCTGGCCCGCACTCCTTCCGGGCTACGCTTCGCCAAGGGGCCTTTCATTGCACCGGGTCAAACCTTAGTTTGCACAAAGGCAGGAAGTGAATGGGAGGAGAAGGCAAATGAGATGTTCTCTCTATGGCTTCTTAACAGAAAAGCCTGAGTCTACTCTGCCACATAATCAAATCCATGCAAATGCTGGGCGTCAGCTCTGTCTAATGGTGGCTGTTTCATAGAAGGACAAGGTGCTGTTTGCTGAAACGTGTGACGGCACCTGTAGTTTATAACCTATGGATGACCCGCCAGCAACCCCAAGAATTGCAATGCATGTGCAAAAGGTGCATTTTGCATTGCCTGGATGTCACAGATCACAGCACTTTGATGAAAGGACGGTGGTAATCCTGCGTGCGGTCCTGGGGGTGAGTCACAGCTGACATTGCTCTGGGTGGACCTGGGCTAGCTGAGAAGATGCCAGTGGTCCCGTGCAGCCTGTGTTTGATACCCAGTAATGTAACATACAGGTTGGTCATGTCTTATTCTGAGTGCAACTCGCGCTGCTACCTCCATCTCCCTGTTCCCCCAAGAGATAAATTTCTGGCAGCCTGTGGGTGCAAGCAAGCTGGTAGCTTACACTCACACAGGGCACGAGATGAGGCTAGGGGCCACACTGGTCTCTCACTGCAGTCAGAGGGCTTCCAGCCTGGGATGCCCCTCAGTCTAGGGCAGCCCTGCTGCAATGCGTTATGCATTTCACCCTCCCTGTGCCAGGCACTGGCAGAGCAGTGATTTACACTGTTTCTAGGAATGGAGCAGCGCAAAGCTGCAGATGCCTTATTTTTGGGTGCCCTATTTGTATTTTAGCACTCCTTTTGCAAGGGCAAACAACAAAGTGAAGACTGAGCCTGATGCAGCCTCTCTCCTTGAAAGCCGTCCTGGTGCTTCCCAGAAGCATGGAAAGGCTCCCAGAGCCCTGCACACCTCTTGTCAGGAATATATACTTGTGTGGAGAGGTACAAGTGCTTCCTATTTGGTAAGTAGACTTAAGAGCTGATTAGAGCTTGCAGATACCCGCAGAAGGTGTCCTGGGAGGACGGAAAGAGAGCTGCGACCCAAACCCCTGCTACTTGGGATTAATTCGTGCTTTGTGGCACGTTTCCCTGATGGAGCGGCAGTGGCTCCGGGGATTCATCCTGTGCTCGCTAACCCGCTGGCTGGCCCCAGCCCCACTCCTCCTGCAGGCAGGGCTGCTGCCCGGCAGAAGGACTTGCCCCTGGTTGCTCTATGGCCCCCAGTCCTGGGTTTCCATCAGAAAGGATCAGCTGTGATGTGTGGGCTACGGGCAGGCAACACAGCAAATTAATAGCCTTCTCTTCACTGGCTAGGAGGGGTGAGTGTTTCCTAGCATCCTAATGGTGCCATCAGGATTTGCTATAAGAAAATAAACCTAACAATATGTCCTGGTTTCAGCTGGGATAGAGTTAACTGTCTTCCAATACCAACAGCAACAAAAACTAGGCATGCCTAAGGGAGAAACGACAGCATGGCTCACGTGCCATTGCAGGTTGTGAGAGCCCTTCAAGGACACCCGTAGACCTCAGCCACCCCTGGGGACACTCGCAGTCCTCCTTCTGGGAGGACAGCCTGCATCCCAAAGAGCAACAGCACTGTAGCTTTGTGATAGAGAGTTGTTGGGCTGCTCTGAAACCCTCCTGCAGGCACTTGGCACCTTTAGGGGCCAAGTGAAGACCTGCTCAACCCTAATAGTTAGGAAGAAAGACTTTAAAAAGAAGATTTGAGTATGTGGGAAGACACAGAAGTTATGAAGGCAAGAAAGAGTTCCCTCACTATCTTTTATGTGCTGGCTTATGAGTCTAGGTTGGCTGTTCAGATGGTTTGTAGGGGATGAGCATCAATGATTGCAATGACCCCTGCTGGTCTTGATAAAACCCTAACTTTAGATCATGAATCTCTAGCCTTCCCTTCCCTTCCCTTCCCTTCCCTTCCCTTCCCTTCCCTTCCCTTCCCTTCCCTTCCCTTCCCTTCCCTTCCCTTCCCCTCCCCTCCCCTCCCCTCCCCTCCCCTCCCCCTCCTCTCCTCTCCTCTCTTGTTTCCCTTCCCCCTCCCCCTCCCCTTCCCCTTCCCTTTTCCTTTTCCTTTCCCTTTTTCCCTTTCCCTTCCTTTGTGTTACTTATTAGAGATATTCAAGCAGCTTTGCTTTACTCCTACCCAGCAGAAGCCAACCTACAGCGAAAGGTATGTGACAGAAGAGGAGGGTTGCAGCCTGGTGAACCAAGCTGCGATGGAGGGGCAATATTCCTTATGCCAGAGCACAGCATCGAGCCTGACGGTGCAGCAGAGCACTGCTTCTATTTAGAGAGGGCATGCTCCTGAATTCCTCCTCTATGCCACGAAATCACAATTATACTCGTCGCTTGATGCAGACCTTGGACCAGAGAGCCAAAGCTAATACATGGAGGCAGCAGCTCTGGGGCTGAAGGCCACCAGGGAAGAGGACGGCAGGGTCCTGCTGCACAACAGTGATGTGGACAGTGGCAACACAGCTCTGCTCCTGTGGGCGTAAAGCTGTCTGGGTGAAGTGGTGGCCCTCGCTGAGGCAGTGGCCAGCCTCTGCTTGCTGCAGCATGAATGCTTGGCCAGCTCCCTCACCTTCAGCAACCCAGAATCCCCTGTGGGCCCTTCCACCTCCATCCCTCCATGAGTGGCTGTGAGCCCGTCTCATATACACCTGCCGTTGGCTTACCGGCGTTTTGTTTTATTTTATTTTATTTTATTTTAGGCAGCTCCCCAATGGTTTGGCAGGATCTGCAGTGAACTCTGGCCCATCCTGAGGTGGGGGGTTCCCATCTGGCGAGGGCTTTGCTGGAGACCAGCTCCATGCTGCCAGTGGAGCATTCCTCATCCACCCTTTCCATAGAGGCATGCATGCCTTTTGTTACCTGCCAGGGAAGCGGAGGAACAGGATTGCTCAATGAACATATATGTAACTTGGCAGGGCACCAGCTCGAATCGCTGGTTCCACCCTGCCTTCCCTTCCCCGTAGCCATATCGCTTCCCCCCTCCTTCTTTGACATACCATTCCTCCTCGCTATCTAGGCTAATCTTCATCAGTCATTGCCCTGATGCTCTCCTGCTCTGACACGCTCCGAGTTTCAGTACAATTCCTGCGGCAGGTCGTGTCACGTCCTCTCATGCCGGCTGCTTTACATGGATCCCCGCCGAGGCACCGCACAGCCTTGAGCAAGACTTCTTCTTCTGCTCGCAGTAATTTAGGGCGTCTTTCTTTATTGCTAGTTGTTCAGCTCCCTGGGAGGAGGAGCCGGGGCTTTCGGTTTGCTTTGGAGAGCTGGCTAAAACGCGGCGCAGGGCAGAAACCAGCCAGCGTGTTCCAGCTTGAGCTCCCGCCTGTGTGATTTAGACACTGAGGGATGCAGATTTGTTATTTCTGGAATGTCAGAGAGTTTCACTTGGGGTGTCTTTTTGTTTGTTTTCTAGAAGGGCCCAACTGATACCCTGTTTATGGCTGGCTCACCAGGCTCCTGAGCAAAAGGGGTCTGCTTCCACAGTGCTGTCTGCCACATCTCCGCTGCTGCAGGACGTGCATCACTTCCCTCACCAGCCCGCGTATGGGAAGGCAGCGATCGAGGCTCTAGCAAGGGAAGGAACGGTTCTACGCCATTCATTCCTCCCTGCCCTTCCCATCCTGTCCTGCCCTCTGCTCCCTTGCTCACCTTGATCCGGTCCTCCATCCCTCCAGGCCACACCACACCAACCCCTCTTCCCATCCTTCACTTGTGCTCTCTGTTTCCGTACATCCTTCCCCGTTTGCTTCATACCTTTGCAGGGTTGTTCTTTATCACGTTAGATGAAACCTTGCCTTGTCACCTTGTAACTCAGTTGTGCAGCCCTCAGCATGGCATATAAAGAAGTGCCACTCTTCTTTTGGTAAGGGGTCTGTGAAGATCTCCCCCCTGTCCACTCGAGCCGTGTCTTGCTGGCGGAGGTGAGTTTTGCAGAGCACTGAACCGCACTGGGAGACCAGTGATGGGGAAAATCTTGGTAAATTTTGATTGTGCAGGTGAAGAAGAAGCACCTGAGCCAGTATGAGGATAAGCCTCCCAGGTCTGGAGGACACAGAGGTGAAACATCTCCCAGTACAGGCCGCAAGAGCAAATCAGGAGGCTCACTGAAACGGAGCCGGCATGCCCCTGTCCGTGATTGCCCTGGCAGCTCAGTTAACATGCAAAGGAGATCGTGCTGCCTTCATGTTTACATCTGGTATCGCTTCCCTGGGCAAGTCACAGGGCTGGGCAATGCCCACTGTCACGGGCTGTAATCTGCGGTCTTTGTGCTTTGTTATATAGCGGTTACGTGAGCTGATATTGCAGAGCACTTTGAATACTAACAACGTGTTTGCATGTTATCTTTTGCACTAAGTAATTGCAATGGAGCTGACAGACGAGATGTGGTGAGAGAAGGCTGCCCTGGAGAGAGGACATGCTGAATGGAGAGAGGTGCAGCCATGGACACTGGGACCTATCCTTACCCTCCGGTAAGTTCCCAAAGGAAGTTTGGAGCCAAGCTGAGAAATATAATCAAACCAAGTTATAAATATACCAAATTATAGCAGTCCCACTTCAAATTTCCAGATGTTTCTTTCTTGGTGGTGTTACTGCTGCTGGGTAGCAAATAAACTCCTGTAGACACAGGAAATCTTCTTTCGTGAAGGACTTTGAGTTTCCCAAATCTGTGCCCTCTCTGATCTGGACCTGTTCTCCCTGTGATCCTTTTAGCTCAGCTAAAAGCTTCCACATTTATGCTCTTTAGGGTTATGTCTCACCAATGACATGTAAAACTCCAGCCCCAAACTGAAGAAGGTGGAGCAGCCCCCGAGTCCCAGGGTCCCCAGCTGTCTCACCTGCGCCATCGAGGAGGGAAGGAGCAGAACAAGGAGGGAGAGGACACCCCAGCCCTTATGGGCAGTCATTTTGTGCCTCCCCCCTTTATTTCCACCCTGGCAACCAGCAGTTACTATTATTTTAATTAACAATAAATAAGGAAGAAGGAAGTTCTGAATCCAGGCATATAAAAGTGCTTGGCCAAAAAGCAGAAAACAGAGAGAAAATGAGTTCAAGGAACTAATTTCCTTTCACAGTGACAGTTTTATCCCCTCCTGAAAAGAAAAAGGCAAGGGCGAAACATGCCTAGTGCAACCACTAAAAAGACCAACAAAAATTGGTTGCTTAACAGCTGGTCTTCAAATAAAGGTGGAACAGAGCCGTGCTTGTTGCAGGCCTGTTCCCCTATCTTTGCTCCCAATGACTAAGACGTTTATCACGCGCTAACCCCAGAGCAAGTTATTGCTCTGCATGAGCAACGATGACCCTAAATCTGGAGGTATTCTGCAGTGGTCTCTTTAGACCTGCAGTCCTAAAGCCAGCCTGATGTAGGTGCTTAGTTTAGGCTCACCAGACCGGCCCTAAAGACCTTTTGGGCCCTGCATCCAGTCTGGCCTGCAATCCCGCTGACAAGAGACCCGTTGAATCCTGCTCCCCTTGTGCCTGCTTGAGTTTTGGCCAAGCCTGGGCAGCCTGGCTCTGCCCCCGGCCCCTCCGCCCCCCCTCCCTGTGCAACCAGCCACTGCCTGGCCCATGAGACGATGGGGAGGAGGAGGAAGGGGAGGAGGAGGGCATTAGGCAAATATCCCCAACTTCTTAAGATTCCTGCTTAATGAGCACATTAGCTCAGTACCGCATTGCCCCCCCATATCAGTAATCTTATCAGGCTGAGCCTGCCTCTGCCACCTGCAAGCAGAGATATCAGAGGGGGAGCAGGCCATAAACCAGTTTGTTTTAAGTTTCTAGGCGCTAAAGTCAAGAATGAGTTTCAAAGTGAACTTATCGTTTTATTTTTGTCATAAAAAAAAAAAAAGGGATAAAACATGACCGGCTTGCTTTATGATTCACTGATTGCAGATGTTTCCTGTCGGGTGGCCAGGGTGCTTGGCTTTCTGTTTGCCACTACTGAAAGGCGAAGGCACTTGGCACCATTTCGGGCACGTGTTGAGCCACCGAGCCTTGCACACCACCTCCCCGGAAGGTGCCAAGTCCTACGGCTTCACCTCTCTACGTGCCTGCGTGCGCGCAAAAGGACTTTCGTATCTGTACTCAGGCTGAAACCACATTTCCAAAAGGAGTCGTAGGGACTCGCAGAAGAAAACACGGTGTGGTAACATGTAACTGCCCACTGCCACTTCAAGTGGGTTTTAAAATATTTTCTGGCCAATTGCTCAGATGTCTTACTCATACTGGGTTTGGGCCGGATCCTGACCAGCAAACAGGCAGAGGATTGCACTTGACTTCACCTGTGGGCTCACGAAGTCCTGCAGCCTGGGAGCCCGGACACCATCCAGGGGTTCAGTGCTGGCCCAATCCCGAGTGTATTTGTCTTTGGGTCTGTCACAGGTTTTATCATAACAGGCACAAACCAATACACTGGCACTATCTTCGTGGTTAAAGAACAGAACAAAACACAAATCCCTTATTTCTACAAATATATCACAAATATGTAGGAACTTGAGCATTTGAAAGCAATCTTCACCAATACTGTCATGTCTTAAACAGATGAAAATTCTGTTTCTTTAAGAAAGTTTTGAAGCCCTATCCTTTTTTCAAGTGGTAAGTTGCATCAAACGCCTCAGAGATCTGGAGTGATAGAAATCCCAGAGAAGACACGTGCTGGACAGAGCGCTACTGACACAAAAAATGTGATTTATCTCTACTTCGACTGTTTATCTTGTGGATACCAACAGCATCACATCCAGGTACTGCCTACCTCTCTCATTAAGCATGCCATGCCTGCATTGAAGGAGTGTAGATACACGGTATATGGAAACAGCGCATGTTTCCAGGCGTATGTTTGCCTGAGCAGCAAAGCTCAGCATCCCCCAGCAAAGCAACACAGCATGTGTATGTGCCCGGTGCGTTGCCATCGAGGGCATCGCAGTCTGCACGAGCGCAAAACCTCACGTGCTTTATGCTCATTAGTGGGGTCTGCCTGAGGATGAGCGGTGGCAGGGGTGTGCAAAGCCAGACGATGAAGCAAGGAGGGGATTTTCGGTATCCAGCCCTGACCGCTGGCCCGTGCCTCTGCCCAGGCAGGCATGCCCATGCCAAGCAGCCGGGCTGCAGGTATGCCGGAGCACTTGCAACCCCACGGCTTTGCGTGCAGAAGTTGCCGACGCAGGTCAGGATGAGAGATGCCGGCCTGATTTTGGAGATAGGGAGGGAGCCTTTTCATCTCAGGGATCCCCGTGAGCAGCCTTCACACGTGGGCTCAGGTCTGGGAGCAAACCCTTCAGATGAACACGCTGCTGAACACATCACTGAGTTGCCCTCTCAAAGCCAAGACATGCATCCAAACGCAGTCTCACTGCTATTTTTGAAGGGGGAAAAAAAACCCCTGAGACAGAAAAATGTGAGGCTCTAAGGGTTGTTTTCCCCCCTCTTTCTCCCTTGCTGAGCCATGAGGACGTGGGGGTAGCTGGAGGCGTAGCTTGCTCAGGATCTGTCAGCTCCCCAGCCCTACCCTGCGCTTTAAACAGGACAAACAGGTTATGACATTAAAGTTTCAAAACCTGGGGGGGTTCCTTGCATGGGAGAGGTTAACGCAGGGGCACTCCAGGCCCCTGGAGAAGGGGAGGGGATGCTTTCAGGGTTGAAAAGCAGATGCAACTTTTCCAAAATCGAAGCTGTCTCAGAAGAAAACCAAACCTGCTCTCCCCACCCACCGCTCTCCTCGGGTAGCTGGGTGAAGCGCTGTACCTTGGCAGGCGCAGGCTCGAAAATGCATCACCCCAGGCCAGGCTGTATCTCACCCTGATTCGAGCAGCCCTGGCTGGAGCAGCTGCCTCCAGCCTGGGACCAGGCTTCATGCACTCGCTTGGGGAACGCTTGAGCATCCAGCTGCCAACCAGCTGCGGGGTGGAACCTGCGCTCCCCTCCCTGAGCACTGTCTGAAACAGCCCGAACATACCCAAAGATGGATAGCCTTAAACCCATCGCCTGCAGAGGTGCTGCCGGTCAGGTTTCTGTGCCATTCCCACCACCATGGTGGAAATGATGCTGGAAGCTAACGGGCACAAGCAGGTCTTGGTTTTGTTATTCCAACCAAGTGTTGGCGTGGGAGGGCTGTGGGCAACCCGCGGGGCTGTGAGATGAGGGGTTTTGTGGGGATTGTGAGGAAAGTGTGTGCCCTGGGAAGCAGGGAGGAAAGCTCTTGTCCCTGGGCATAAGATCTCTTCCCTGCCATGCCCCAAATTCCTTGCACAATCAGCAGTTTGTGGAGGGTGAGAGGAAGGAAAACTGCTTTTTGGCTGCCCCATGGCCTGGGGAGCCCTTCAGCTTGTGCTCTTGCCTCTTCACTGTGGGGGCTGGAGGATGGGGGGGGCACCCCCAAATTCAGGCTTCCCCCAGGGCAGCACCCACCACCATAGCACAGAGCTGCTGTGGCGGGGCCAAAAAGGAGGAGTTGAATGCCAAAGCACCTCTCGGCAGGGTGCATCACTGCGCCCACTCCAGCAACCCCAGAGCAATCTGCAAAGGAAGCACGTTCTTGCTAAAAGATGAGAAAAGCCTTGGAGAACTTGGAAAAGGTCCTTGTGAGATATTAACTGAATTGCAGACTGGGCAACATACCTAAAAGCTGCTGTAATGGGAAGGACCTCTCTGGGGTCCAAAACACCCTCTAAGAGACGCCTCAGGAATAGCAGCGTCCAAGCATCCAGCTGGTATTAGCACACGGCCAGCGGTTCGGGAACTGCCTGTGCTGCCTGCAAGTGAGGGAGAGGGGAAAAAGCAGCTTTTTGGGACAAGAGTAACCACTAAGCATATGCATTTTGCAGGCTGTAAGAAGTACTTGTTATACTCCAGCAGCACCCACGCTGTACTTTGTTTCGTTAAAACTGCTAGGAGCCTTCCTGTGGGATTTAATACACAATTTTACAAGAGAACACAATGTTACCACCAGTTTACAGTGCAAAGGTGCATGGCATCAGGAAAATAACTGGTGTGCTTGGTCCCAGGGCTGTTTAGTGCTCAGGGCACAGGGTGTAGAGTGGGAAACCCCCAGGGACTCCTAACAGGAGCCCCAGAGGCCAGTGCTGGATCTGGGCTGCCTCTCAGCTCCGACACAACCCCTGGAGGTCCCGTCCTATGCTCGGAGGCCAAACAGCATTTTTTAGCCAAGAGATGGTGTGGCGGGGAGGGAAGTGCTGTGCGTGTGTGTCCCTCGGCTCAGCTCGGCCATCCCTGGGCACGGGATGCCATGCACGCACCAGCTGAGCATCCCGACTGGCCCCAGCTGCTCTCGAACCAGGCGGTGGAAAGGGCGAGGAGAGAGAAAGCTGCCACCCTGCTCGAGCTCCCCCCGCTGCCTGTGCCCCCCGGCTGACGGGTCCCCAGGCCCCAGGAGGGTGACACCCTGACATTTCCCCTACTCCTTCTGTCTCCAAGTGTCACTTCTCAGCACAGCCAAGGAGCCGCCAAGTTCCGTGTCCCCCGCGGTGCTTTGGAGGGCACCCACCGCAGCCGCTGCACCCGCCGCGAGGGAGTTGAGAGAAACAGGGACAGAACGTGGGCAGGGGGATGGAGACGACAGCAGCTGGGAACCCCCCCCATCTGCAAGTGGATCAGGCTTTCACTCCCAGCCATTGTGGAAACTTCCTCATGGATCTATATATTTAATTTTTTAAAAATATTTTCTTCTAGCTTCTGAAACCCTCCAGTGCCAAGCTGTCATTTTGCTCTTTTAATCATATTTTGTGCCTGTGCTGCTCTCTAGGCGAGTCTGCAAGCTGCATCCAAGCTCTCTCAACACTTAACCATTTACAGCCTGAAAGACATGACGAGATGTCTTTCTCCTTTCTGGAGGACACATCCTTCCCCCCTTTCGCCTCCCTTTCAGAGGCTGCTGGAGCTGGTGCTACAGTGGCAGTTTATTGGCAGCAAGATCCCCATGAAGGAGCAGGGAGAGCACCTGGAGAAGAAAAGAAAGGCAGTCCTCAAGGCAACCCCCTTGTGACTCCTGGTTTAGCTCAGGTCTAGGGCCAAGGGAAGTAAAGACTAAGTGTTCTTAAATCTTTGCTGTTCTCAGAAGCTCTCCGAAGGGGGACAAAAGGGTGAAATGGTGGTGTGGAAGAGAAAGCTAAAATGGATTCAGTAACATGCATTTTCTGCTCGGCAGCAGCAGTTACCAGAAGCCTCAAGAAGAGGTACCCACCTCCTGCCATCGCTGTGCTCCTTCAGCTGGATTTGCTCTGGTGCAAGGTCTACATTACCACCAGAAATTCTTGAAGCCCAAAGGTCTGCTGATCACCTGGAAGCATGAGCCCTTCCCAACAAGCCTAGGGGCAAGGAGGCAGGGTGGTATTTTAACCCACTAGATGCTTTTATCCACAGCATCTTCTTGAGCAATGTCCAGAAGTGGCACTCAGTTGCCCTGGCACATTTGCAAGTGCCAGGGAGATCCTACCAAAGAGGTATTTTTAAATGCTGGAAGAACTTCCTCTTTCCACACGGAAAGCAGGTAAGGAGGTAGCCCTGCTGCCCTAGCCTTTTGTGCAAGTAAGTGGCTGGCAGGGTGGCAGAGGACCTCCCTCTTTATATATCCACAGGGACCCTTGTCACTGGATGGAAGCAGAGGAAGCACATCTGGAGCTGGTGGGAAGCAGAGCATCCCACACCAGCGATGCCCACGCTAACCCACTTACATGCTGCAGAAAAAGGGCTCCCAGGGACTTCAAGGGAGTTGCTGAAGTGCCTGGAAGGGATTTGGTGGGATTTGTACCTCCCTCACTTTCCCCTTGTTCCCACCCTCCCCTTCTTTCAGCTACAGCTCTCCTCTGCAGAGCTGTGTCTGCAACGGGGCACCTCTGAAACAAGAGGTCTTGCTGCATCTGCCTGTCAAAGTCCTATCCGCTGGGTGTAGCAGCAGTGATGTTTAATGCTCCTCAGCCTTGCAAAGATGACACCTTTGGGTTTCAACCCATTGCACGGATCAACCAGTGGGCTTACATTAGCGTAAGCAAGGGCAGATGGTGAGGACGAGCGTGTTGCTTGGGTATAAACAGCGGCAGAAGATGATGAGAAAAGTAGTGTGCTGGTGCTGCAGGAGACCTGCTACAAACTCCTGTGAGATCCAGGATGAGTTTGCAGGGTTGGTAGTTAGATTAATAAAGTTTTCCCTCACAGGACAGGAATTTGCCCCATGGCAGATCTCAGCCTCTAGCTCTGCAAGATGCACATGCATTTGTCTACATAAAATGTAGCTGGATTGCATCCTTGCTTGGAGTGGCGGCAGGGCTGGGACACATGCCTGGACCCCCAAACCGCCATGCACTCCCTCGCTGTGCAGCATCGCTGCAGCTTCTACTGCCTTACCATGTTTACTCTTCATTATAATAATGAATGCTATTACTTTTATTATGGGGCTACCTGGAATCTGCCTTCGAGGGATGTATTAGAGGAGGTGATGGCTAAACACAGGCAATAGGACAGGCTCTGCCCTGCAGACTTGATAGCCAGTGGTGTACATCTTCCTTGACCTGGAAATGTGCCAGTCACTCTTCTGATTGATTACAGATGCCAGTTTGGTAAAACACAGTTGTTGAACACAGCTTTATGAACATGTACCTCCTTTTGGATTATGTTTCCCACTTCTTTGAAGGAGTCACAGATAAGAAGACCTTGTCAATGCTTGCCCGAGAATTTCCAAACCTGTTTATTTTGGTCTTGTTCTGGTCATCCAAAGAAAGCGCTGCTGGGATGGAGATACTCTATGTGTGAACACATAGAGCAAGAGCAGAGTGAGGGCAATGGCTATCTTTGGATGGCAGCCTTTTCTTTTTTAGTGCCTGAGCTCTTTGCTCTACCATACAGAAGGTAAAAGAAAGGAGTGTGTGCTGGGGGCAGGGGGAGTCGGGGGTGATGGTGTGGCAGGGACCCCAAGCCATCCCTCCCCATGGAGATGCACATTCATCAGCCAGAGCCGGTGCTACGGGGTGACAAGGGACCTGTGTGCTTCCCAGCAGGCCCTCTGCTTGGCAGAAAAGACTGTGACACTGTCGCATTCACGACAAACTTGACGTAGTTTTCCCTTTCTTGATTCCCCTCCTTCCCTCTCGCCTGATGTCCCTGCAAGTTGCATCTCATGAAATGGGCTGTGCTCCCCCCATAGCTTCATCAGAAGAAATGCAAAGAGATGTGGAGAAGCAGCCTGCGCCTGCTGCAGCCTGGCGAGCCTGTCTGTCTGCCAAAAATGATGGCGTGGTTTCCTACAATCCTTCATGCACTTAAACCGAGACTGGGAAATGCTGCTACCAGCAAGGAACAGGGATGCGTGGTGCCGTAGCAGGGGCTGAGAAATGCATTGGTGAGTGAGAAGGGCTCAAATCCTGCAGTGGTGACCATGGTGTGGGATGGACTGGGCGCGTGGTTAGAGCTGACTGCTGGAATTGAAATTCAAACCCTTAAGACAGCCTTGAGAACTTTGAAGCATCTTTAAAAAAAACCCCGAACTTTGAAGCCAATAGTAGCCCTGGCTCCTATGCCAGTGTTCTGGCAGAAAACATGCCCACTTGGGTGGGTGCGTCTGCTCAGTGTGTTTACAAAGCACTGGCCAGTCCCGCTATGTTGGCAGAGGGAGCTGCTGTAGCCACGTAGCCCCAAAGAGAGCACAAGCCAGGAATATCCACGTTCCAGGCAAAGGCTGCTTTTTCTTGGGGTTCAGAAGGTAGAAGAGTGGGTTGCAAAGGGCTGGAAGCATCAAGAGAGGAGAGGTAGCAGTGGGCATGGCTCACGGCTGTCACTAACGTGTCCTTTGGGGATGTGCCCAGGTTGGGACTGCTCTCCTGCGGCCGGTCAGGGCTAAGGTAGCTGCCCTCATCGGGGCAGTGTTAAACCAGTGTTGAAACAGCAGCGACAGCCTTACTCAGGGGACTTTGCTGTGACAGTGAACAGGAAGGGACTAAGGGGTGTCTGAGGCATAAATGGGTGCCCACCTCCTAAGACCCTGAACTGCTGACTGTCATGGCTTGGTCCCTCAAAACCTCCTGCCCCAAGCCAGGGGAGAGAGCCAGGCTGCTGCGATGGGATCTGTTCAGTGCCAAAAAAGCCCAGCTTCCTTTTCAGGGCTAATGGAGGTGTCACTAGGCATCTGCGGGAGGGACTGCTGTAAATCATCACCCAGACGCCTTTGTGAACAACTTGTCCCCTGTGTACCAGCCATGTCTCTGCAGGTCCCTGTTGATCAGAAATAACGGGAGCCCGCCAAGGGCATGTGGTGCCCGGGGAGGCGGGAGAGCAGAAGGAGAAGAACTGGCTGAATTTTGTGGGAATTTTGGTTGGACTGAATTCAGATCAAAATTCCTTGGACACTTTAAGTCAGGTTGTCGCCAACTGGAGGTCACTGTCAACCTCAGGAGACTGCCATAGGATTACCAATACTTTGCATTATATTTTAGCAGTCTGTCACTCTTCAAGTGAGAAACTCATTCCTTGGGTTATTTTCCCTGCGAAAATAATCCTGCAAGTGCAAGCTGTGCCCTAGGGCGTTTGCAGCACGTAGATTCAAAGGAAAAAAAGCCCCATCTTTATATGTTGCAGTAAGCCATGAAATGCTTTGGGTGTAAGCCTGGAGAGGGGCTTTGCAGCTGTACCCTTACGCTGACAGCAAGAATAGCTGCAGCCCCCAAAGAGGGAGGCGCGGATCTCGTCCCCGGACCGACCCTGACCCTCGCACGGTGCATTGCTCCGTCAGCAGACCGGCTCCTGGGCTGCTCGTCCTTAGCAAGGCCGGCTGCGTGGGGGGCCGCACCGCTGCCGCTCGGCAGTGACTCCGTCCGGCTTCTCCCTCCTCCTTAGACCGACCCGCAGCTCCCTAAAACGCGGGGAAGCGGCGGCGGAGGGTGCGGGGGGAGGATGCCGCCGCGGCCGCCGGCGGACCCGCAGCGCCGCCCGGTGCGCTGCCGCCGTACTGCGGCCGGCCCCGGCCACGGCCGCTCCCGTTCCCGTTCCCGATCCCGATCCCGCTCCCGCTCCCGTTCCCGTTCCCGTTCCCGTTCCCGATCCCGTTCCCGTTCCCGTTCCCGCTCCCGATCCCGCTCCCGTTCCCGATCCCGCTCCCGTTCCCGCTCCCGCTCCCGTTCCCGTTCCCGTTCCCGATCCCGCTCCCGTTCCCGATCCCGCTCCCGCTCCCGTTCCCGTTCCCGATCCCGATCCCGTTCCCGCTCCCGTTCCCGATCCCGCTCCCGTTCCCGCTCCCGCTCCCGCTCCCGTTCCCGTTCCCGATCCCGATCCCGATCCCGTTCCCGTTCCCGATCCCGATCCCGATCCCGCTCCGCCCGGCCCCGGGGTCACCCCGCCGGGCGAGACCCCCACGAGCACGGAAAGCCTCCGGGACCGCAGGTCCCCTAACTCCGGTCCCCCCCGCCCTCCCCGTTCGCCTTCCCCAGGGTGAACCGGCCTTTGTGGCAGCAGAACAGCAGGACCCGCTCTGCCATGGGGATGCTGAGGCACCAGGACACAGCTCACCAGCCCTGAGGGATGGGACTCAGCCTTTGTCCTCGTTTCGGCTGGGACAGAGTTAATTTTCTTTCTAGTAGCTGGTGTACTGTTATGTTTTGGATTTAGTGTGAGAATAACGTTGGTAATGCACTGAAGTTTTTGGATGTTGCGAAGTAGTGTTTACACTAAGCCAAGGAAGGATTTTTCAGCTTCTCGTGCCCAGCCAGCGAGAAGGCTGGAGGGGCACAAAAACTTGGGAGGGGACACAGCCAGGACAGCTGACCCAAACTGGCCAAAGGGGTATTCCATACCATAGGACATCATGCCCAGTATATACACTGGGGGGAAAGCTGGCCAGGGGCTGCTGCTTGGGAACTGTCTGGGCATCGGTCAGCAAGTGGTGAGCAATTGCATTGTGCATCACTTGTTTTGTATATTCCAATTCTTTTATTATTATTACTACTAACATTATTATTATTTTCTTTCTTTCTATCCTATTAAACTGTCTTTCTCTCAACCCACAAGTTTTACATTTTTTTTACTCTGTCCCCATCCCAGTGGGTGGGGGGAGTGAGCGAGCAGCTGCATGGTGCTTAGCTGCTGGCTGGAGTTAAACCACAGCAGACATCCCAACACCCGATGCCGTGTGGAGGCCACAAGGTGATGACATCTCCTCTTTGTGCCCCAACATGTCCCTTCTGCCCGTGCCCTGTCTGTCACAAATGCTCCCTTGCCTTTGTCCAGCTCCACCTGGGCAAAGCGTGTGAGGTCCAGGTGCTGGCGATGGAGCCCTGAAGCAAAACACGGATTGCTCGCACAGCAGCCTTGGCCTCACAACAGGCTGGGGATACCCACCGAGGGAAGCAGCCCATAGGAGCAGAAGGATTTTAGCAAAGGTATCCTTGCTGCTGGGATGGCACCTTCCAACCCCTTCTCCTTCCTCTGCACTGTGCAGCCCCTCATGGTGCACCCCGCTAGAAGTTGCTTGTTCATCACGGCCAACTCCCTCCTGCTAGTCCCAGACATGCAGAGATCATCCCTATCTTGCTAGGGTCATCTATTTAATCTGTTTTCCATCTTAAAACACACTACACAGAAAACTACAGATCTCGCAGTATTCACTGCACCACCAGTTCATTCCCTGTCTGCAAAGGTTAACCAGCCACCATCATTTTCTTTCAGATTACTGGTTAAGATATCAAACAGTGTTGGCCAGAGAGGATGCTGTCCTCTTTTTTACTAAGTGTGCTTTGCTTTGGACTAGTTCTCCATGGTTTTTCTGCTGCACAGCTAACTCTTCTTTGCATTTTAACTCCTCATCTCCCTAAACAGAAAAGCTTTCAGCCTGTCATTTGGGGTATCTTAAATTAAGACTGCATTATTTGAAAGGATTTGCCATGGGACTGTCCCCGACCAGCTCGGATGAATTGCCCCCCACAAAGTGATGGTGCCATGAAGGCCTGCCCTTGCACCGAGGCAGCAACCCTGTCTTTTTCCCATAAAGAAATCACGTCTTCCTATTTTCCTGAGCGTCCCAATTCCAGCTGCCTCCGGTGTCACTGCAAAGTGCCACCAAAAATCTATACGTATTTAATACCCTGTGCATTGCCCAGGAAAGGGCTAATAGGAGAGGCAGACCACTTGAGAGGCCAATCGATAGACCCGCCTGATTTTGATGGTAGGTGTCTCGCAGAGTGAAGTGCTGTCTAAACCCTCAATTACCCTTCCCTTGCCTCTCCCTGCCTCCTAACAACCGCAGCGGTTAAGTTCTCTTCAGCATCTCTAAGCGGACCACTGCCTAATAAAAGGCTGCAAAATGCCAGCACATCCCTGAGCCACTTCAGGAGGTCACTATTTAATGCTGAAAAGAAATGCTGTGAAGGGAAACTGCCCCATGCCTCCAGTTATCAGGAAAATAGGGACAATGGGGAAGAAAGGAAAAAGCAGGTTTTAAAAAATACGTTAAGAGGAACAGGGGGTTTAAGACTTTTTAGAAAGAATTTCAGGTGAACCCTGTAACCCCATTTTTCACAGCAGACAGATAATTTTTCCAAAGTTACCTAAGTGTCCAGCTTTTCCGAAAATCAGGCCCAGATCAGTTACTTCAATGCAGGTGTCTGAACTGAAGCCTTTTTGGGTGGCCTGGGTTTTGACCATGGAGAAAGGGAGCAGAGAGGCTGCAAGCCCTGCCCTGCCACGGGGCACGCTTGGCTTTGGAGCCATTCCCTGTCTGCTGCCATGACATATCTGCAGCCGGGGCTGATGGGGAGGGAGAGGCAGATGCCCATCTGCACAGATTATCGACAGTCACCCTGAAGCGAAGCAGGATCCGAACGAAAGGGTAAAAACAATGGAGAAAGAGGGCAAGCGAACACGCTGTCATGAGCAAACGGGGAACAGGAGGCTTCTGTGGGCTGGGGCTGTGCGTCCAGCTGGAGTCAGCATGCTCGGCTTCCTGGAAATTCGGTAGGGGAATGAGATTTCAGGCGCTCTCCTGCCCATCTCCAACCATTAATCAGATGAGTGTTTACTGAAAGGAGGAGGGCTGTTCCAAGGCCTTCTTGCTTCAGGAAACCACTTCCTTCTGGACATCTCCTGGTAGAAGCAGCTGCCAGTGGAGAAGAAGAGAGGAGCAGACCTGAGAGCTGCTGAGGTTTTGCAATCCTCCTTTGACGTGTGTCCCCACCAGGCAGAGCTTGCCTGGCGTGAGGACCCACGGGAGCAGCTCCGGTTCAACCCCTGGCTGACCACCAGCAACCCGGGCTGGGGCAGGGGGAAGGCTTCGGAGGAAGGGTAAGGAGACACTTGCAACATCAGGCACATTTATGAACAATTCTTTTTGTGGACGGTGAGTCACGGTAAAGAAGGGAGCTGAGAGGATGGTTTGGATTTTTCTTCTTCCCAGATGCATCTTTGATTACAGTTCTTTCAGACCTAACAGAGTTTTGATATCACTGACCAAAAGGCAGGGTGGAGACAGCTATGGCACTTTGTATCTGCTTTGCATACAAAATAGGCACAGTAGGTTTCTAGACCAGCTTTAGCTCCTATTTTAAGGTGAGTTGGCCCTCAGAAGGAGATTTCAGGTTCAGGACCATCTTGTGGACATCTCCAGACCACCACTTCTCAAGAAAACATAAGAATGGAGTCTCTTTCAGCCATGCACATGGGCATGGGGGCAGAAATAAAACAATTCTAGTGTCCTGCACAGCTGTGGACTCTGGGAGAAAGGGATCTGCTTTGCAGGTCTTGCTAGCAAGAATAAAAGCCCAGAGACTGACCTACCTGTGGTCAATCCTACCACCTACAGCCAGACGGGAGAATAAAGGAGAGAGTATTAGAGCTGGTGAGGCACCGGTGAGAAGCACAACTTGTTTTGCTTGCGTGTTGGAGGCCTGTTGGGGCAACCGTTATGAGAGATGGGGAAGGGAGCAGCACATGGTGTTGTAATTACAGAAGAGCCTTAGAAAGGACATGCCTGTGACTTTTCGTGCTACTATTGAACAGAAATGCAGCATCTTCCTGTTCTAGGACCTCCAAAGCACCTTGCAGAGACAGACAAATATCAGCCATCTTCTGGACACAGTTTGGAAGGAGAGGGGGAGCCTTCTCCAGAGATAGCATCAGCCACGTGAGCCACCGTTTCTCCTGGTCCACCTGTGCCAGCAATGACTGGAGAAGGGGGCGGGGGGGGAGGCTCCTGGGCCGTGACTCAGCGTGGGGCGCAGCCTGAAGCACTGAGTCACTCCATGCCACCATCAGTGGAGATGACAGACCACCAGGCAGGTCACAAGCAGCAGCTGGTCGCCCGTTCCCATGCTCGCTTGGCTCTGCCTTTGCTCCATCCCCATGGCTCATGGCTGCCCCACAGGCATCAGGGACCCGAAGGCACAGAGCAAGGAGACCTGTGGTCAATCTGGTTGCAGCTCCGATGTGTCATGGAGATTAGAAGAAGGCGGCAAGCTGTCATATTATTGACAAGACCACAAAGTGGTCCTTATATAAAAATTTTCCTAGCAAACTGAAAAGTGCATTGACCAGTTAACAGCTGGAGAAGGGAGTCTTTTCTTTCTTTTTTTTTTAGTTTGGGTTTTGTTTTTTTTTATTTTGGAGATATTTCAGGTGGGCTTTTCAAGAGGATCTTTTTCAAGATCTACTATTTTATTTATTTTTTTCTTTTCTATTCTATTCTCTCCATCGATGATCCCAGAATGGCAGAGTGGTTGAGGTTCGAAGGGATCTCGAGATCGTCTGGTCCAGCCCCCTGCACAGGTAGAGCAGCTGCATGGGCCTGGGTCCAGCTTCCATGCAAAGCTGCTTTCAGCCAGTTGGCCCCCAGTATGTGCTGGTGTGTGGGATTATTCCCGTTCAGGGGCAGAACTTTACATTGTCATTTGCTGAGGCTCCCATCTGACCACTCCTCCAGCCTGCCAAGGTCCCTCTGAAGGGCACCATGATGATCTGGCCACCCAGTGTGTCACAGGCCACCTGGGGAATTGAGGCTCAGCTTAGTTTGAATCTAGCTTTTAAGGTCTTCCTGGGCATGAGGAGTCCCCCTGGTCCTTCTTGGGTCCGTAGAACTACACACAAAGTGTTTTCCATCTTGGGTCATGGACTTACCTGATAGAGGACTTCAAAACACATTCTCACCCAACCAATCCCAAACATGCTGTAAGAGCTGCTTGCACAGAAGGCTTTTCAAATAGATCTGGACCAGGGGGATATGTTAATTTGGGAAAAGAAGAAGCTAGGAAACATGCTCTATGAATAACTGGTCTCACCTTTCCACTCAAGCCACTGTTATCAATCTGTGCCTAAGCTGCACTGCTTTGGACATGCTTTGGTGGCTGCCCGCTGCTCTCTAGGAGAGAGGATAGTGCCAGGAGAGGAGGTCTGGCACACAGTTGGTGCACAGCCATACCCCACTGGCGGCTCCCCGAGTTGTGCTGGAAGAGAAGATCATGCTTCTCTGGAGCTTTATTCTTGAGGAGCATAACAGTGAGCAGTGTTGGATTTCAGCCTTGTGTCTCCACCTCCTGGCAGCTCCAATTGCCGTGGGGACACCCCAGGAGTGGAAACAGGTTCCCCAAGTTGGGGGTGACCACAAGATGGAGATGGAGACCTGGTTTTCTGCCCATCTGAGGTCTGGCGTGACTTATATTGCCCCTACCCTGGATGATGTCCCTGAGACCACAGGCTGCCATGCAAGAAAGGTCTGGCACTGAGAGGGGGGATGACGAGGGTGGGATGGTGACCCACAGCAGACAGCAGGGCCACACCAGCTCTGCACTGGTTGCTGATTTAAGGTGCCCAAAGGTGTTGGCCTCCCCCAGCAGGGATGCAGTCCAAACAGCGCTGGCTCTGATCAAACAGGGGCTTAACAGAGACCATCGCCAGACACTGCCAGGGCTGAAAAGCAGCCCTGCGTCACGGGGCATGGGGAACAACAGGCAGCTGTCTCTGCACTCACCCTGCGCTTCTTATCGGCAGGGCAGCGGGAGCATCTCCATTTAGGGATGTGTTTGCTTTGCCGGACTGCGGCAGTGTGATAGGGGCCGTGGTGAGACATGGGGGCCCCCGCCGCCCCCCGCTGCCAGTGTCAGTGCTACAGACACGCGTGTGCACAGGCAGACCCCCACTCCCATCCCAAACTTCCACTGGGTCCAGCCCACTGCCGTGTGCCCACCTTCTCCTTGCTTTCAAACATGTCTGCACTGCTTAAATTTGTCCAGTCCACCCCACACTAACCTCCACCACGGGGTGTGGGAAAGGCCCCTTACCACCTCCTAACCCCTCCATCTCCTTGCAAAGCAGAGAGAAATGCTCAGATTTTGCTCAGTCATTTGCAAAACCCTGGCACCAGGGTGAGAAGCTGGCCCTGCACGCTGTGCTGGGATTGCATCCCAGCCTTGTCCTCCTCAGCTCCCCCCCTCGGCTCCCCCTTGCCCTATCCTTAGCAATTTCTTGGCCAATTTCAGGAATAAGCGGCTCGCTAATGGCAGGACACTGGAAGAGCTGATCTGGCTCAGCCCATGCCATAATGACAGGTTATCAGGCACATTGATCCCACTTCCATTTCTGAGCACTAGTGAGGAGGCTGCAGCATCCCACAGCCCCCCAGGAGTAAGACCCATGGCAGCCTCCTGGAGCCTGTGTGCCCCAGGGCACCCTTCGGGGCATGGAGGGCTCGCTCCGGGTGACCCAACACTTGGGGCTGGATGTCTCTTTTGTGTTGTCACAAGGGGGACTGACTTTCTGCATTTGGGGTGCTCTTTCGAAGCACTGAAATGGGGGGTCTGATGGGGTATTACTTACTTGCTGTGCTGTCCCTCGCCCTGTCAGGGAGTTTCTGAACTGATGGAGAGCTTTGATTAGTACATATTCTCCCCCAGTGCTGCCCCACTTTTGTCTCTTGGGGATCAAAAAGTGCCCTGAGCTTTCTTTAAGGTTCCTTTGTGGAGATGTTACTCAGTGTCCCTACAAAATGAAATCTATTTTAGTATACAGAAAACTACTGTAAGATGGAATACCTGAGGACCTGGAGGAATAAGTCAGGTGCAGTTGTGCTCAAGCCAGTGGGATAAGTCCTCTTACACCCAAAGTAGTAAATTTCCCAGTATGCTAAAACTCGTGCTGAAGAAAAATTTGGAAAATACAACAATCCAGGGAAAGATCCTTGTATTTTTATCATGGGAGCCTTTGTTCATCCCAGCCATGCAAGAGTGACTTGGGAAACAGAGATTTTGTTACAGTCCCCAAGAGCGCTGTATCTGTAACAGCCGAACAAACTGTAGGAAAGTGTTAAACTAACCTTCTGCCATCCCATTATCAAAAAGAAAAGAATAAAAAAGGAGATAATCCTTGTTTAAATATCACAAGCAGCAGCTGAGTCAGTGGGAGCTTTAGACTGGAAATGTCAGGGAGGAATTTAGATTTTCAGAGCAGTTGCTGCTCTGCAATTATCATAAGGCACTTACAAGGACCCCTTGTCTCTGGTTGCCCTCAGCCACGCATCTGCAGGGCGGGGGAGCAGAGACAAAACACATGGCCCTACCGGGGACAGATAAGGGAGACTGAACGCCATCCCACTAAAGGCACAAGGCAAATCCCTTCAGGCTATGGCCAGGCTCCTGCCGCTGTGCAGGTCAGACATAGGCTGGGAGGAAGGCAAACCCACGGGAGAGGCAGGGAAGCAATATGAGAAAGAGGACATTGCTGGAGAAAATCACATACTGGCTCCCCCCAGAAAGGCATTTATTTGCTTCTGGTGATGTTTTGGGGGTGGGAAGGAGAGGGCAGACAGAACACTGAAGATCTGGGGAGTTTTCAGCCTCTTCTTCTGTGTGGTGCTTGTCCTCCGGTACCAGCACATCTTGTTGCCATCTAGCACGTCCCTGATATAAATTAAATAAGTGAAAGTACTATTAACTCTCCTGAGGCAGGCACTACCTGCACCAACAGGGGAAGGATGAGCCTTCGAAACACATAATTTCCACCACATTAAGTGATGCAGAGACATGCATTTTCCCAGCTGGTACATGTGGGAAGGCTAAAGACTTCCTCTGCAGGGATGGTGTTTTCTTACCTGTCTTTTCTCACTAAAAATGTGAGGTTTCCAAGACCAGTCTTGGCCAGGTGTAAGGTAGAAGGACCTCAGCCATGCTGTGCTGGTGGGAGTTGGTAGGGCTCTACCTTGCCTTCCTGGCTGGGGACAGTACGTACCCTTGCTCTAGCTTTGTGCTTTGTGGCGATGGGTCATCACAGCCATATCTCCTCCTGCACAGCACGTGGGCTGTGCCATCCCCATTAGCACTACCTTGTCCTGTCTCTGTGTGTGATGGACACAATCTTCAAGTGAGGTGCCCATTCTGGTTAGGACACTTCAAGCAAAGGGGAACATGGCTTTCCCAATGCCCATTGGGCTTGCTCACCATCACTATTAAAAATGCATGTCCTATTGCTGACTTGAACTATTCTTCTTTGCCTAACTTTCAGCTACTGATCTTTTTGTTCTCTTCTCCACTAGATTAAAAGATCTGTATGTGTAGAGGACAGTCCTATCACTGGAGAACAGGAAATGTAATCTCATAGACCCTGCTTTTCCATTGCTTCATCCCAGTAGCTTAATGGCAGCATTACTGAAGTCAGGCATATTGTACCAGTATAGATCTCACACTCTTTTCTTTCTTTACTTTCCATGACTGTGGATCAATAAACCATTGTTGATACACCTTGAAGATCCAGAAGAGAAACACAGGGCTTTGATGAGTCATCCTCTTAAGCCTGCTGGGTGGAATGAACCTTGCCATGGGTGATACATTCACATTCATCCTCTAAAAAGGAGGAAAATATTTCCTCATGCTCTTTGCCATGTATTGACTTGACGACTACCTGTTAGGAATAACAGATGAGATCCTGAGCAGATGTCAATCTGTAGGACACCACTGACTTCAGTACGAAATGCTGGTGACAATTTCAAATTCAGAACTGGTTGTGTCTCTATAATAGATCTCATCAATTTGATGCTAAATGCAAAACGCCTCTCCACCTATAAACAGAACAATGAATAAACATTTGTATGAAGTCAGTATGGTGACATTTTCATAGGTCTGAGACCCTTTGTGTGACTCCTAATGCTAAAATCACATCAGACCTTTTGTTTGACAGGCGGATGGTTTTTATCTTCCAGCGCCCGAGGAGAGAGGGAACAGAGTGGATAAGAAGTCAGCGATTTTCTGTTCACGCGGAAGTAGCACTGAGCTGCATTTTGCTGGTCCACCTTGCTGACCTGGAGCTGCTGGTATGGAAGATGAGTAAGGGGGTAAGAGGAGGGGAAAGGACATATATCTATGTCAAAGAAGTGACATGTTCATGAAAAAGGAGAGTGTTGGACAAACACTGACAAATCACTGATGGAAAATCCTTGGCTTCTTTTAGCATCATTTGCTTCCACAGCTAGAGCAGTGAGGGGTGGGTGACTGGGAAACTGAGGAGAAAACAAGACTCAGGGAAATGGCTCATGAAGAGATGTGGTGTCCAGAGTTGTCCCAGCCACACTGTGCAGCCTTGCAGTGCAGGTCCTAACAGTCACAGGAGACCGGTGGCAATGGGTCAAAGTCCCTTCTGGTCCCACACCATCAGCTTTGGCTGTGCTAAGACCACACCATCACACAGTGCAGTGTTTCCAGTCCTTCTGAAAGGGCGGCGGGAACTTGATTTGGGTCCCTCACCACAGCTTGTCTTTCTCTGTTCTGATGGCACCATGAGTTAGATAAATTACATCTGACTCCATGGGCATGGGTGGATGAGCAAGAGGGTGAAGCACATCAAGCCAGACACCATGGTCACTAGCAGTGAAGAGATTAAGCGCCCCAAATCCCACTTACAAGAATGACTTAATACAGTAGGACTGGGACTTAATGAACTTGGCAATAAAATGAGGACAAGCCCTCAAGTTTCTCTGTTCATCTAGAGAAAGAGTTGGAGGATCCAGGTCACTGCAAACCTCTTAGTGCTGGGACTAAGGGTCTGGAGAAAAATGAGCAGTAGCATGAATTCCTTTTCCACATCTATTCAGCAATGCAAAGGCCTGATGGGCAATCAGACTGAAAGGAGGAGAGAGTTAAATATTTCCATCGATTTCTGCATCTATTGCCCACTATTAACTGGTTCTTTGTAGCTGAAGGTTACAGCAATTACCAGCCTCGAGGCAGAAGGCAGGAAACAAAGGCAGTAAGTTAAACGACTTGCCCACAGCCAGGCGGTGAGCAGCCCTGTCTTTTCTGCACTGGTTGTTGGCAATAGGATTAGTGCTGGACATTTGATTTTTCTTGTCATAATGTTTCTGAGGTTTTCAGTTAGTTGTTTACCTGCACAGTCTTTTTTTTTTTCCAAGAAAAGTAAATTCACTGTCAAACTCAGTGTTCAAAAATTCTGTGCCAGATCTCCATATGATAATTACTGTTTCTGGAGGGTTTTTCCACCTCTTTGGGAGCTCCTAGACTCATCTTCAATCTTTTCTCCTCAAAAGGGCTGCATTTAATTATTATTTATTTTTTTTTTTAAAGAAAGCTGACTCCAGGAGCTGGGAGTAAAATATTGGGTATCACAGAAATAAATTGAAATCACAAGGACTGGTAGTGCAGGAGGAGAGACCTGTTGCAATACACATAGGCTACCCTTCTGCACAAAGGTGACATTCCCTGATGACCTTGTTAAAGAAGTTTTCTACAAGTTGAAACACAGTGGGCCAGAGGTGTCAGTAATTAATTTTACAACCCGACAAGACGGCATGCTCCAAGAGACTGTGCATTTTATTCTGTCACCTGCTCCTGACTGTCTGCTTGCTGCCCACATTTCCAAAGAGAAAATTGCTCCTAAGTGCTTCCCCATTGATCCGAGACAAGATGGTTGTTTTGGATTCTGCAGCGGTGGGTGAATCATCAATACAATATTTCTGAATTTTCACTGGCCTGTTCCGAGTCCATTTCCTGAAAGAGAGAGGGATTGTTGCTGCTTTTGCTTCTGAAAACTCAAGGCTAAATTCTCAGTTCCTGGGGAGGTGCTGAGTTTTTTCCTCCATCCAAGCAGCCTCCCTTCCCTTTGAAAACCCTTTCCCCAAACCATTCATTATTTTGCTGAAAACCAGGTTATTTTCCTCTGAAAAGTTGACTGCTGTAAAAACCTCCCAGAACTGCATTTTCATTGTTGACCAATGAGAGGAGATTCAATGGGTTTTGAGGCAAAATTTGAGCAGCATGAGTACAAAATTTTGTATCTGAATGTGGAGATGAACACAAAGTTGTGAGACCAGCTGGCCCCATGCTTCAAAACCAGGGGTGGGAGGGCATTTTTTGTGGGTAATAGGAATATTCTCAGATTTAGTTAAGGACTAATCTGGCCTTCTGAAATGTGAAATCTTGGACACAGAGGTCTGCATTTAGTTGCTGAGGGTATTGGCCTGGGTCCTTAAGTCATCGGTTTGCGTCTGTGGAACAGATCCCTCCTGTACACTACACAGTGAAAATGTACTGGCACATACCGAGGCAAAACAGCACTGGAGGAGGTTGCACAGCCCTACTGCATCTTCTCTAGGAAAGTGTATCTTCTGCCCTTTTTTTTTTTTTTAACATAGCTGGCTTTTTTGATTTTGCCTTAGGATTTACCCACTGGCTGGAAGAACAACCCCTGTACTGCAGTTCTTCGTGTCCCAGTGGTCGCCTCTGCAGTGCGGGGAATGGAGGGCCATGACCATCTGATCTGGCAGAGCTTTTCTCCCAGGGCGGCATAAAACATATCACTGCCCTTACTGAAGAGCTAGCGCATCTCTGCTGCTTGCAGCCCCCATTCGCCTGGGCTCGTCAGTTGTGAGAGAGTGTGAGCATGAAAGTCAGTGTTTTCTAGATAATAGGTGGCTGCAAATTTAAGAGGGAGATGAGGATTTTAATTACCTTTTTTTTTCCTCCTGTCACTGCCCCAGTCCTAGGGAGGCTGCAATGATGTGGAGGCCTGAGGTGTCATTATGGGTTATTAAACTCCTTTGTGGCACTCAGGGATGTTGAAGGGAGAAGAGAAAAAAGCATCTCTTGATCGAGCTGGCTAACCCCCCTGTAATTGCTTCATGTGGCAGACTGTAATTTTTCAGGCTGTGGAGGGGAAGAGGGAGAGAGAGCACGTGGGCGGGAGAAAGAGCAACAAGGGGGCCTAGGCACCCCACATGGCCATCAGGTTTGCCTCGGTTGTGATGGGAGATGAGAGCTCACCCTTCCATCAGCATACACTGTCCCTTCCTTTGGCTCCTGGCGGGGCACTCTCACAGCACAAACCCTGTCCCTGAAGCTGCCTGGAGAGACCCCCACCCTCACCAGGCTGGGCTGTAAGTGCCTTTGCCACTAATTTCCCCTGGGACTTGTATCAAGACCACAGGCTGTCGCATGGAGATCCCTCCAACTCCCATGGTGAGGGACGGTAATTGGGCAGATGGGTTTTTCCTCTTGGTGCCCATACCTGAGGTGCTCAGGAATGGTGATTATTGCAAACAGTGGTTAAGGATATGCAAAATGACCACATGGATCCAGCCAAAGAAGAAAATATCTTGCTCTTCTCTCTGCAACACCAATCCTGCATCCAGTGGCAGGTGAAATGAGTCTCCCAAGGACCAGCAGCAGTCTGCACCTTAATGCCATTTCTGGATTCTTTTTGGGTCTGCTTTACCCTTGAGGAAGGCACAGCCAGAGCCGCCCAGTTTACGGGCTTTTCTGTCTGGGGACTAGTGCAGTGAAGCAGTGTCCAACAGAGTTTGCTGTTTCTGCTTTATGTCAGATTAATCCCTTAAAACACACAGCTGGATACACATGGCACCCACACGCATTCAAGGACGGTCATGTGGTTGGAGTGTGAGAAACAAAGCAGTGATGAAGACCCATCCATCTGTTGTATTTCTTTCATAAAGCTTCCTAAAGGCTCCTCTTCCTCATTAGCAAATCTGGTAGTTAGTCAAACATGACAAAAGCTGAGACAAGCCTGGCTTGGTTTAACCAAACAGGCTCACATCCCCCAGAAGTCATGCCTGATAGCAGCAGAACTTAAACATGGACCCGAACAGGTGGTTTATAGAGATGTAGACACACAAAGAGATGGAAATGTCCAAGCTGTGGGTGGTCTCCAAAAA
This sequence comes from Haliaeetus albicilla, assembly GCF_947461875.1. Classification (NCBI taxonomy): domain Eukaryota; kingdom Metazoa; phylum Chordata; class Aves; order Accipitriformes; family Accipitridae; genus Haliaeetus; species Haliaeetus albicilla. Next base: position 15,368,587 of record NC_091498.1, on the reverse strand, counting down.
GGTGGGACTTAGCCTGGGAAGGACACAGGTGGAAAATGTGTTAAGGAGCTTTGCACTGGACTGGCTGTGAAAAAAGAATGCCTGTCCTCTTGCAGCTATGCTGATAACACTGCTCTGAAGGGCATCCACCCACTGCCCACCTTCCTGCCCAAAAGGAGAACCTGCTGCCGCGTGGTTTCTCCCAGCTCTCGTCCTCTGTCAGCTCTCCTCTCTGTACTCTCCTCCAGGACAGGAGAACCAACCTGATTTTTCCACTCTTATCAGAGGGAGAAAGTCCTACCATCACTTGTGGCATTCTGGAAGTTTTGCCCTTTGTTGCATGGAAAGCAGGACTTCACTTTGGCTACGTGGAACCTCTGTGCTGGAGACTGTTTCCATACAATGCAGGACGCTTATCACCAGACAGGGATGGGGGGTGACAGATTAGCAGGGCTTAAAGAAGAAAAGAGTTGTACAACTAATTTGTCATCCATGTAAAGAAGAGGGATTAAAAATCAAGGGTTTTGGGATGAGATAACTAAATAGAAGAACTGATGAGCTTAAATAAGTACTGGATTTCACAAGGAGAGAAACAATACGTAATAAGACAAAAGGAAAACAGGAAATATATACAAAGAAATACCATCTATTCATACAATAGTCTTGAGAACTTGTCTGATGTTATTGGCGCTTTTTAAAGCCACTGTTTATCAGAAGTTCCTTCATATGTGATCACTGAATATGTTACAGTCTGCAGGAAGGCTGAGTGACTTGTTCTGTTCCCATATTTCTTAAAGTACTTTACAAATTTTCTCAATTCTTTACATGAACTGACATTTTAAGGCTATCCTTTCAGCAAATTGATTACAAATTTGAATAACTGGAACTTGCTTTGATGGCTGATTTTAGCTTTATCAATCCTGGCAAATGCTGTTCTAAAGAGACCTTTAAACTAAGTCAGTTACCAAAAAATAAAAGGTCTAGCAAAATGATTTCTCTTTCTGATTTTAAGGTAAGAAAACAGTATGAAGGAAAAGAGTCAAATTTATTAAATAATTTGAATTTTGTCTTTGTCCTAAAATTGAACTGAAAACCTCAAACAAAAAATGCTGAAATTCCATATTCTACATGCTGTTTTAAAGGTAGTGCAATCCAGAAGAGCTCACCCAGAATTGAAAGTTTCTTCGATAAAAATATTCAAATGCAATTCTTGTAACTCTCCTCCTACCCAAGTCCCTTTTTGCTTCCCAAATGAAATCCCAGTGAATCTGGCACAATCTTGGCAAGGCCCTTCATTGACAACGCTCATATATTAACAGTGTATCACACTAGCAAAGTCACTGAATAGTTTTAAACATTTCTTGAGTACTCAGCCTAACTATGGCTTTCTGCTCTTAACACCATTGCAGCTTCATCCTAGGTTATCTAACACCACCGTTGCATGAAATGGCCTCATGTGGCTGTGAAGTTGCATAAGACAACTTCTTCAGCAAAGCAAACAGGCAATGGCTGCAAGAGGCATCTTCTTCGCTTTCTTTATATGTTTACTTCATTGCCATTAATGGAGTTACAGAATCCCCAGTGAGGGCTATTCATTGATGTATAACATGAAAGATATGTAAGTTTTATTTTTGTGGCCTCTTTTAGAGTTGGTTCTTCTTCCTGCCAGTCTTCATATGTTATCTTCAGATGACCAATATGGTCTTAGTTTGCTTTTAACTCATATATTTCCATATGGGATCGACTTCCTACATAGCAGGAAGCACTAACAGCAGGGTGGATTCAGTCTTCCTAAGGCAAGACACTGGTGCAACCTAGGACAGACACCTGCTTGTTTGAAGGAGCTGCTTCTGACAGTCTACTGACTTACTGCTTGTCTTTAATCCCCCCTATATCAAAAAGGATACTGAAGATAAACTTACTACCCCCCCCCCCCTCCCAAATCCAATAATTTTTTCCCTTGGTTTCTGAAAAGGACCAGATCTCTTGCCAGGTAAAAAATCAAGATGAATTCCTGTGATTGACTTCTGTGGGATTGTCTGGGGTGGGCATCCCTCTTCACACTCTGTGGCTGTGATTGGGGTAAGACAGAAATGTTCCAGCATGGAAATGAGCATCATACTGCTTGAAAGTCCTGTCTATGAGATCCCTGAGAAAAATCTTGCTTCAAAAAAGTCAGGACAGAACATGAGACAACATGGGTGGCAATCTGCATGAGATGCTAAACTTTTTAAGTTTCATGGAAAGATTAACTTCAGCAGGAGCTGGGCTATGTTTTAAATAAATGCTGTCCCATAGTCATCGCCCAAACCCTTCATTCCCTTAGCCAGCAGGCAATCAATTCCTGAGCAGGTCAGTGAGCCCGGACATCGACGACAGCCGTCACTCCTTAGGTGACAGCAGTCTCTCAGTGGCAGCCCGAAGCAATGCCGAAGATCATCTGTTCTGTGCGCCTGCCGGAAAAAATGGGCTTAAAAGGGTTGTGAAAAGGTGCAGCCTGCAGCGAGTGCAGCTGGGACGCCTGGCTAAGGCGGCAGCATGGGAGTGAGCGCCGGTATCTTGGAGTTGTGTTCCTCGTAGACCAGCTTGTCTGGCTACCATGGCCCACCTCAGCCAGTGGCACAAAAAAAATCAACCGTAGGATTGTGCTAATTCATGTCTCTCAGTAAGGGGGTCCCCAAGGCCACCCCGGGAGCTAGGAGGTGATTGAGCCTGCAGCACTGCTCCTCGCCCGGCTGCTGGGCAGCGGGCATGACTTGGGACCTGCCTGCAAAATGTTTTTTGAGATGATCCTGCAACACCAGGCAGCATTACCCTCCCTCAGTTTGGTGGGTTTTATCTTGTGTTTCAAGCATCCAGGGTTTTGCAGAGGGAAAATAGAAGGTTTAGGAGACTCAGAGGGGATTAGAGATGAAATTAAAGCAGAAGCAAAGACTGCTCTCAGTGTGCGAGGTGGTACCACACAGGAGGACACAGAGACTGGGGAGAGAGGAGCCCTGATGGCTGCTTACCTCCTTCCTCTGGTTTCCACTGTACTGAACAGCATGGTGTCCTCAGCACCCACAATAAGAGAAGCTGCTCCACCTGACTTAAAAATGAATTTTGGCTCACTATTGGCCAAATCTTGAGCTGCTGCCAACTGCTTACTTCAGCTTTAACTTCTACCAACCTCTAGCCAGTGGGGGCTTCCCAAGCTGCATTGGTGGGGCTGGCAATGTTGATCATGCTCTCTGCTCCCTGGTGTTTGCAGGAGATGGCAAACGTCAGGACCTTTGCAACCTTGAGGAGGTCAATGGGATGTCGATCCTCCAGGGCTTTTGGCACTGCAAAAATCATCACCATGTTGGCATGAACTCAGCTGTCCCACTATGGGAAGGATGAGCCACCAATGCTAACCAGATGTCTTCAGCAGATGTCTTCCAAAGCAATGCTGTGGTTGGCAAGGTGGCCAGCAGGGATTTGTGCCAGCCGGTGGCCTGTCCCCAGCATGGCACTGGCTCACGTGAAGCAGGACCATGCATTCCCTCAGCGCTGGTTTAGGGTGGAAGAGATGCTACAAATCCCCCAGGAGAAAAAGGCCACTTTTACTCACAGCAAAGAAAAGTCCAGGATGGGTCCTGAGCTGCCACCCACTGTCACAGCCCCAGCTGTCCTCAGGCATTTGGTCTCTTAGGAATTACTGCAAGAGGAGCAAAGCCCCGGGGAAGGCAGGATTGAGAGTGTTTTTCCAGGTTATTTTCTTTAAAGCCTTTTTCATCTCTGAGGACTCAAGGGGCCCGATTCTGCCATCCTGCTGTCAGCATTACATGGCCAAGCCAAGACATGAGGTGGTCAGAGAGCACTGAAATGCAGAGCGTTTGCAGGAGCCGGGTGTCAGGAGGTGCGTACGTAAGAACAGCATCCAGTCCCGCAGCTGCCTTAGGGGAATCAGTGTTATTTTCCTATTCCTTTACTGCCTCAATGACAAGGCAAACAAGGGAAAAAAAGGGCTAGAGAGGGCTGAATCTCTTCCTTCCTTTTATTTCATCCTTTCACAGATCAAAATCCTTTCATGCAGCTCCAAACCTGGGAGAGCAAATGTGTTGGACTGCAACATGGCATGAGAATGAACTCCATCAAGAAAGGAAGGAAAAAACAGAGTAGAAATCTTTTGGGTACAGGCAAACAGGTGGGGGGAGTGTCTGGTCAGCGAAGGCAGGGTGTCTGCAATCTTTGTAGCGATTAGATTTAATGGGACAGAAACGTTTCTCTCCTTCACGTCCCCTCCTCCTCTCAGCCCGAGGGGGAGAGAGGAGGGAGGTGATGATGGGGAGGTGGCGGGGGGGAGAGAAGATTTGAAAGACTCTTTGACGTCAGCCCTGCCCTATAAAAAGCTGGCAAGGAGCTGGAAAGCAGAGAGCAGAGCTCGTGGAAGAGCAAAGATGCCAACCCCGAACATCTCCACCTCTGCAGCCAAAGGCTTCCGCAGGGCGGTGTCAGAGCTGGACTCCAAGCAAGCTGAGGCCGTCATGGTAAGACAACCCTACTCCACTTCTTTCCCTCCCCCTCCAAAAACCGCAGCCTGTCCTGTAGCTATAGGCAGAGGCAGGCAGGGATAGATGGACCAACACTGCCTTTGTGGGAGTTCCCCCACACTGGCACCTCTGGGCTTGAGCCTGGCAAAGGGAAATTACCTGAACAGTTCTCTCTACATATTGGTACATGTGAAATGCAAACATCTGGGGGGATGAAATCTTGGACTAATGCGACCCTCACCCCCCCAACCAAAAGCAAGTTAAATAACCCATAGACCTAAGGCAGGAATAACAAGGAATCCCCAGTGTGAAAGGCAATTCAAAAATCTAATGCCTTCCTGGTTTCAAGGCAATAAACTGCAGAGATTTTACCTGTTCCAGCATAATGAAAAAGTGTGGCTGTTATTTCAGACAACATATGAGGCACAGGCAATTTAATCAGTTTGTTCGCTTCTGCTGTGTCCGCAGTTCCACTCTCTCCCAGCACATTCTTCCCCCGCTTCTGTTCCCAGCCCTCCCTGACGTGGTCTCAGCCCTGGGTTTAGCCCGGGGAATGCTTCTGCACACACCAGATCTGTATGTGACAGGGAAAGGAGAGAAAAACTTCCTGCTGAGCTGTCAAGTGCCTTTAGAAAGCTAAGTCTGGCCAACCCATGGGACTGGCTGTAGGGACAGGGACATTTCACCTCCTAACCCAAATGCCAGGGCAGACAGGAGGAGCCCGGAGACTCCCAGCACGGGACAGTGCTTGCTGTGGGTCAGAGATGTGGCCAGGCTGTGGGTGACCCTGGAGGAGCCAGAGCAGCTGGTGGCAGCAAGTGCACCAGGAGGGGACCCCCTCGGGGTGCTCGGCAGGAGGAAACCCGGGAATCGAGCCAGGTTAGGGAGCAGATATGTTCAGCAGGTGTCTGCAGGGTGACTCCAGCAGGTTGGTTAAAGAGCTCCCCAATTTCTTCCCCTATGCCCGCTGCTTTGTTCACCCACCGTCCTCTTAACCCTCTGTGATGCTCTGACTTTGTAAAATCAGCTGCTACATAGGCAGCGAAAGGTGTTTTGGAGAGTGGAGTGTGCTGGAAAGGAAGGGAAACATTTAGGAAACAAGGAGGTGAGCTTGCTTTCTCTAATAAATGGAAATCAGGGAAGGCTTCCCTCTTGCACAAGCATTTTCATTCTGGCGAAATAAGGAACACTTAAGTCGTTCTTGAAAACCTGGTATTTTCCAGACTGCTCATCAAATCAGTATTTGAGACGCTCGTTGTTGTCTGGAGGAGGGGAGAGTGTTTGGTTATTACACACTCTGGGCTGCTGCTTCGCGTTTGATAGGAAACGGGCCGCTGAACAAAGGGGCCTGAGGAATTTGGGTTCACCAAGTGTGATGGCAGGATCGCGGCAACATGCTTGGGGTAAACGGCTCCTCCAGCCTGGGGTAGACGTAAAACCTCAGCCCATCTTCGTATCCCTTCTTTGAATAGAAATTCTTAGAAAAATAAAAAAAATTAAAACTTAGCCCTGTGAGGATCATTTAAAGAGCAGGCTGTATGAAAGGCTTTGCCCTTTGCTCTGACCTAGCACAGGAGATCTCCACAACCCCATCACTTATTTTGCTGGCTTCTACCAGGCAAGAGGCATGACTCTGCATTTGTACGTGACACTGTGTGTTCCTGGCCCTCGTGGTGACCTCACCCCGCTGCAGGGGAAACTGTGCAAACTGTGGGGAAAAAAAAGACCTTTGCAATCCCAGAACTCACCTACACAGGCAGGTATTTTACATGTCAGCTGGGCAGCTGGTCGAACTCACACCGCAAAAAAATCTTTTGATACTTATTTAGTTTTTCTGCTCCTAATAGTTTTTACGAGACGCTGCAGGACTGTAGCTGGAGCAGGATTTGGTTATAGGGCACACAAGCAGAGCCAGGCAGCAGAGAGCAGTTGGAGGCAAACCAGCAGGAAGGAGCTCCCAGGCAAGCAGGAGTAGGATGTTACTGTCCCCATGCTACAGGGAGGGAAACTGTCTTTACAATCCTTCCTGCTTGTTGCAAATAATGAGCCAGGAAAAAAAAGCCAAAGTACTTTAACTCAGAACATAGTATTTTTAGTGTCACTACTCAGGCTGGGCACTCTGAGTGGCAGCAAATTCAAAGAAGGAAAAATGCACTAACCCTTTGTAAGAGGTACAAACTAACCCTTCATAAGAGGTGAATGACTGTCAAACTCAGGCCCCGGTTAGGCAAATAAATGCTTTGCAAAATCAAATTGGAATTCTCACACTGTAGCTAGATATGCACTCAGGGAGCTAGTCTGCAAGTCAGTTCAGAAATACCAGGTAACTGTGCCTTCCGAAGAAAGGAAAGCATTTATCATGAGGGATCAGTTCGGTTAGTTTATATGCCAGATTCCTAATTTCCAGCAAAAGGAGGTAATAGGCTAATGAGCGTACATGTGAGGGGCAGAAGAGAGGAGGATGAGATGGGGAGCATGCAGCCAGGCAGCCCTACCCGGCAGAGGAGGCAGCAGGCAGGCAGACCCCTCCCAGCCCTTTTCTCACAAGCAAGATTCAGACTTTATTTCATTTTTTTTTTAATTTACCCACCCACATGCCAGCATGGAGCTAAGCAGCTTCAGGGACCCCTCAAGAGGGACCGAAACCCCCACTCCTGCCTGCCGGGGGCCACCCAGTCCCAGCACATGAGTCTGGTCGAGGCTGCCTCTCCCAGTGCAGCTTTGCAGTAGCACAAGTCTTCTCGCTATTTAAACTCCTCCCAGTTGGACTTTAACCTGATTTACAGCTTAAACATGGGGTCTAATTTCCCCACCCCAGATGTAAAATCCTGCTGCACCTCTGCACCTCGAGGCACAGTGCGATAAAACATCCTTAGCTAATGCACTGCCCAGCTTGGGGCAGCTGCAGAGCCCAGTTATGGTGGCTAGCACAAGGCTGTTCACCCTGCTTATTGCAAGCACTTTAAAGTAAACACCAGCTTAGCTTTAAACACAGTAGTGATATAAAACACACTGAAAGCTGAGCTGTATTTTTCAGGCTGCATTTAAAATGTCAGCTTTACACCGCTAAAGCATCCAAGAGGACTTTCACAGGAAACATTAGTTACTGATGGCGGGCTTTGAAAAATCAGAGAGAAAGTGGGCTTAGTAATTCAGCAGACTGCCTTTTTAAAAGGAAAACATCCTCCAAATTTTCATAAGGCAGGGAAGGTGCTGCTTGGTTAGCATCTATATCTTTTTCCAGATATTTTCAATGTAATCAGAGGGAAAACTGCAGCCAGTCCTGCTCTCTATGCAGGTGCTGGATGGCTTTATGTGCTGCTCCTTCTTCAGTGCTGCCCCAGGTTTCTTTTAGCAAGTTCTGAGGGTTTGTCATCTGGTTTGGGTATTGAACACAGAAAATTGGAACCAGCTGAGCTGCCTCTAAATGGAAAACTGGTTGTAAAAAGACCGAGAACAAATAAGTTTGTATATGAGCTAACTGTATAACAAAAGAAACAGCAGTGATTGAAATAGTTTGTAGCTCACTATAAATATAAAAAGTGACCTAACATGACCCCAGGCAGAGAGTTGCAGCATTTTAGGTGCAATTCCAAGTAACAGAAATCTGCAGGAGTTTGTTGGGACAAAACAAATCTATAGATCAGTGGGAGGAATTTATTTTCTGGAGTATATGGATGTGGTTCCAATTACACTTTGATGGGCAAGCATCCACTCAGTGTCAGAAGAAAATGTCACGTTGGATCCTGGAAACAATTTAGCTAAGCCGCCCTGCTAATACACCTGCGAACAGTTCATGTTTCCTGGCCAGGTCGCAGCTGTGGGCTTCAGCTGTCCCTCACAGTGTATCTTTTCTCAGATGACTTCATGTTTATCTAATGCCACTCCACGTGGGTTCATCAGACACCTGAAAACTGCGTAAGATTGTTTCTGGTTTTTATTTTTTGAAGGATATTGAAAACTGTTGCTAGGAAAGGTGAGGGGAGAAGCCCACTCTCCAGTCGTGCTACAAGGATATTTTACACAGATTTTTCCTAAAGCTCCACATTTCCGAAAGTTCAATTCTAAAGCCTCAGTCCTCATCACCAGATCTTCCTCTACAAAGCCAGGCAAGTCAGTCCAACCTTCCCCTTATTCCTCTGCTGAGACACATTGGTCACACCTCATCCAGCTACCGGGGATGCCTCTGATCTCCCCCACAGTTCTATCAGAAGTGTTACTTATTTCTGTTCTGCCTTCAGTCTCCGCGGTTCATTGGTAGACGTCAAAGCCTCATTGAAGATGCCAGGAAGGAAAGAGAGGCTGCAGCTGCAGCCACTGATGCTGCAGAGTCTACAGAGACCATTGTCTTTGAGGAGAAGGATGGGAGAGCCATGCTGAACCTCTTCTTCATGCTCAAGGGAGCCAAGACTTCACCACTGTCCCGTGCCCTTAAGGTATTTGAGGTGAGTACCTAACCTGTTGTATGGGACTCAGGAAACACAATACAGGTTTCCTGGTTCTTCTGTGAGAAATATCACTTCAGTCTACTAAAGAAGACTCAGACTAGGTCTGCCTACTGCAAATTATCAGTTAATTGTCTGATGTCCCCACAGTCATGCTTTGCTCATGCCCCAGCATGCCCTCACTTTCCATCAGTAAGAATGAACCATATCTCCGTCTGGTAGTGCTGTTAAGCTCTGGGCTTAGCTTTGCTTAATTACTGGATCCAACCACACAGTTTCACACCTACAATCCACACTCTTGTGGCTTGTAGCATACTCTGACAGCCCCCTCCACTGCTCAGCACTTCAACTTCATGTGCAGGGCTCTGATCCCACATTCAAAGCAAGCTGTGTGTCCTGCATGGCTACAGACCAAACCCACCTTACTTGGGGGTCAAGGCTTTGGCAGTCTCTGAATGGCATTGCCACATTGGTCCTTGGCCAAAGAGTTACAGGAACGACTTCACCCTGGGCATAAAACTGGTATTGGCATATTGATTTCAAAATTACCTCCCTACTTCAGGGATTAATTTGATTCAAATATTAAAGGTTCTATTGGTCCCCCCACTGAGATGTGCCCTGTATATGGCTTTAATACCAAGGAAAACTGGTAACTAATTGAGCTTTTTTCCCCCAGCCAGCACTATAATGTTGCATTATCTACAATCTCAGTACCATGAATGGAAAGACTGAGATAAGCGCTGCCTATTTAAACAGTAATCAAAACACAACAACTTGCATTTATGTAGTACATTTTCATCCAGAAGGATTCAAAAGTGTTTTGCAAACTGAGGTTCTGAGATATGTTTTATCTACAGTAGTGTAATTTCATTGACTTCAGCAGTAAGAGGAGAGGACAATTTGTTCCTATTAACTAGTCACATGGGTAGTAGGGGGCCTCCAGAGGTCTCTAGGCCAACCTCCTGCTCAAAGCAGGTCCAGTCACAGCAGGTTGCTCAGGGCTGTGCTTGTTGCATTTTGAATATGACCAAGGTAGAGATCCTACAGTCTCCTTGGACAAGTTGAGCAGTGTTTAACTGCCTTCATGGTAAAAAGATTTTTCTCTTTCCCTTTTCTTTTTAATGTCCTTGCTTCCAGCTTTTGCCCATTGCCTCTTGCCGTCCCATTGTATGCTTTTCAGATGAGTCTGGCTCTGTCTTCTTTACAGCCTCCTACCAGGTACTAGCAGACAGTGAACTGATGTCCCCTACCCCTTCACTTAAGGCTGAACAAATCCAATTCCCTCAGTCTTTATTCATATAACATTTGTGCTCCAGCCCCCTGAGCATCTTGACAGTCCTCCAGTATACCTGCTACGGCTCATCAATGTCTTTCTTCTATGGGACATGGTACTCCAGATGTGGTCTCCCTCATCTGGGATAGATAGAGATAGAGGAATCACTTCCTTTGACCTGTTATCTACAGTCTTGTAGTCTGCTACTACAATTCAGTATGTGGTTGGCCTTTCTTGTCACAAGGGTGTGCTGCTAGCTCATATGTTAATACACATGATAATTATGTAACACCTTCTTCCCCATGAAATGCAACCACTTCTGGGGTAAAAACAGATCACCAGCAACACTATACAGCAAAACCACTACTTAACAGCTGTAAGCATACAAAAAGTGTGTTTGGGGGATAAGTATTTCCCTGAAATTGTTGGGCATTCTAACTATTCGTTGCCCGTGCAGTACTATCTCTGATCATCTTATGAAAAGTGTTTAAGATCTTCAGCAATTACAAAACAACTTGCATCTCGTCTAAGAGGACTGCTGCAAGAAAAGCTGTTTTCTGGACAACATATGTTTCTTATCTCAAGACTGAATCTCTAAGACAAGCTTGTCAGACAAAAGCCTTGGTGTTTTCATGGTTGGGATCTCCTTCCTAGAACTGCACAGCTGCCAGATAAGGCATGAAAAATCCATCAGTGTAACATTTCAAATGCAACAGACTGCTTAGCGAGTATGAAAAATAGAAGTATAGGCTTTTGTACTTGGTAGATTTCATGTTACACTGCGTTTAAAGTCCATAATTTAAATAATTTTTAAAACATCAAGCAAGAAGCAGAGGCAGCTTGTGTTCAAATATTATTTGTTTCTTCCTGGAGCAATTCACTTGCCACATCAAGAGCTTTCTTACTAAAAAAGCTCTTTGAGCTTGTCGCAGAGAGCGCTTTAAATATAATAAAAAGACAAGCATGTCAAGCCACAACAGAGGAAGATTCATTTCCCAGATCCCTCCGGCAATGAAGGTTACAAGATATGAAAGCAGACGGGCATAATGACATTTGCCTCATCATGAACCAGGCTGCAGGGAAGCTGGTTTCGCTCTTCTGTATGTGTTACATGCAGCCAAAGCATAGGTAATGTAATCACAGCTGTCAGATTAATGCAAAGGTATTGATTGTTGAGGGGACAATGTAATAGTGAAGTTGGTAGGTACATTAAAAAACACGGTCCTAAATTTGATTTACCTGTGGCATTACATCTGTTCCTTCTCATCTTTCTGCTCCTGATTAACAAGAGAAATCGTGTCCTTTCCTCTACCAGAGACCTTGCAGGGACTTTAGAAAGGTGGGGTCATTGCCCAGGGCCTTGGGCTTGTGCTGCCAGTTTTCACTGAGCTAAAGAGAATACCCACAAATCTGCCAGGCCCTTTGGACGCCTGTGGGCTCCATTCTGCCCGCTCCCTATTCTTTGGGAGTCAGTTCTGATGGTGAGCCCCACGACTGCCGGCTGGCTGGGCTCAGCCCCGCCGGTTCAGCACCATGGCCAGCGCCCGCCGCCTGCCGCGCCCGGGCAGGGCCGCCCCTCTGCGTCACCGCCAACCCCGTCCCCCCCAACCGGTAGAAAAGCACCTCTGCCTTGAGTGGGAGGTGAAAGGACAGGGGGTCTTAGGAGGTGGCATTGTGCCACAGCGGCTTCCCCTCTTGATACGATTTTCTTTGCCATGGTGGAAGTCTTCTGTTGATAGTTATTGACCAGCCCTGCCAGTTGTCTGTCCAGGAGGAAAAACTGTGGAATTAATGGATAAGAGTGTTTACCCCAGTGGGGAAAAAAAGGAAGAAGAAAAAGACAAGGGGGAGTCCCTCCCAAATGTATCCATATGGACACCTTTGGGAAGTACCAGCAGGTGTTTCAAGCGTTGTTTAATGTTTTTGTTCTCCTTTTCCATGTCCCCAAAGACATTTGAAGCTAAAATTCACCACCTGGAGACCAGGCTTAGCCGAAAGCCCCGTGAAGGGACCGCTGAACTGGAATACTTTGTGCGCTGTGAAGTCCACAGCTCTGACCTCAATACTTTCATTAGCTCCATCAAGAGGGTAGCAGAAGACGTGAGGACCACTAAGGAAGACAAATGTAAGGAACTTACAAGCTGTTTCACTTTTGTGGAGAGGCTGAGCTGTAGAAACAGGGTGGAGACTTTGTTATTCCCTGAGAAGAGGAAGGGCTACTGTATGCTGAATTTGAGCAAAACAGAAGAGACTGCCTCTGGGACGGCTGAATCCTGAAAGCCACTTCCCTCCTTGTCCATTTCTCAACAGACTCCAAAGTCCATAGCCCATTCTTCTGGTGCCAGATTGAAAAAATAGAAATAGGAGATGAAATTTCATGCTTTGTTCATACCTCTCCTACAGAGTTCTCCATCTCTATTCCAGTGTTTTATATTATAAATGTAAAGTAGTTTCCTACCTATGTGTCAGGAACTCTGTACGCATCCAGCACTAAATTACAAGACACTCCCCATGCCATCCTGTTCTGAAGGCAAGGTGATTCTTATTGTAAAATCTCCCTGGAGCTCTGCAGTGATCTCTCTACAACCAGTTGGAGCTCTGGATTTGTGAAGTCTAGATGTGTGTGAATGTGAAGTCTAGAATCTTTAAGTAAAATCCAATTTTCATCTTCTTGTTTACTTTTGTCACAAAATACTCTGCTGAGAGATGGACAGGGAAGTCATGAGATGCAGATAATGGTGTTAGACCTGACTCTAGGACAAGAGCATTGAGAGTGTGGGACTACTGCCTGGAAGGCACAGCTGTGTCATGTGCTGTTTGTTGTGGGTGTGCATTTGGTACACCGGGTCAGATGTATCTTACTCAACCTCACAACCCCTTCTCAGCAGGAGATGCTCCATCTGCACTTCCAAACAGTTTTTCTCTTTCTCTCTCCCCACAGTTCACTGGTTTCCCAGAAAAATCTGTGAACTGGACAAGTGCCACCATTTGGTCACCAAGTTTGACCCTGACTTGGATCTGGATCACCCGGTGAGTTAGTCTGTGTGGGCACAGCCTCACGTTGGAGTCCTGAGCCTTCCCTCAGAAGGAGGGAGCTGGAGAACACCCATTAGTGGAGCTGATCAGGGAACTGTAGTGCAATCACCAACATGAGAGAAATTTCTCCAGCCAGTGATGAACTTTTTTGGGCAAGAAATTTTAGTAACCGATTAAAAATCCTGCCTCTGTTCCTATTTGTCATCACAGGGCTACTCTGACCAAGTATATCGCCAGAGAAGGAAATCGATAGCAGAAATTGCTTTTCACTACAAGCAGTAAGTCTCTTTCCTAACATCCATGCAGGGGTAATGCCATGTCAATGCAACCTGTTGGGAAGTCCTTGATCTACCTGCATGAGACTTCTCTTCTTTTATGTTTTGTCTCCCCATTCAGCCTGGCCAGCTCTTTTTGTGTCCCTCTTCTCTCTATGTCTTCCAGTCTCAATTAAAAAATTACTGTGGTCATTAATTCATACATTGATAAAGCCAGAATAAACCTCCTGCATAACAAAAGCCACGTATAACTCCATCAGACTTCAAACTTAATTCTGAAATGTAGCATCTCTTTTAGAATGACATCTAGTTTTGACTTCCAGTGTTTCAAGTACTGAAAAAGCTATGTGCCCAGAAAACTTGTTCCAATGGTTCATTATCCTGGGTGTGAAAAAAACGTGGGTTTCATTTCTAAACCAAATGTTGGTAGCTTTAGCTTTCACCCAATGGATCATACATGCCTTTCATTTGCTAGATTGAGTTCTGCTATCAGATAAATTTTTTTGCTGTGAGGAAATTTATAGACTAAATGGTTCACCTCCTCTCTCTGATAAATTAAATAGACTCCAGTAATGGTCTTATCATTGTCTTATATTGATTTAAGACTATCTCTTGTACTCCTACTTAATACTCCTGTTCTGATATATGCAGTGATAGGACTCAGCCTCTTCACTACAACATCCAACAGAGCTCTAATATGCAGTTGGGTTTGTAAAATATTCCCTAGATCCTATTCAGTAACACTGCCTTCCACCGTAGCGTCTCCTTCTCTGAGCAGGACTTTAAATGCTGATTTCTGTAGCGAGCTGTGCTGAAAGCAGGCTATGGAAATTATACGGGTCACCTTCTTGAGCTACCCCTGAAACTGGTGTGATCCTGGCATGGCTTTCTGCTCTGTTAGCTTTCATGGTCTTTGCAGATTTGAAGCCCCGAATATAGACATTGATGTTTTTATCTGGTACTAATACTAAATGTACAGAAAGTCACTGTGCCAGCAAGAGAGTCCTGAGGGACACAGGAAGAAATACTGTCCTAGGTGATGCACCCATTTAAGATGTCTTTCCTCACATCTCATCTGCGGGTTAGCATTTATGAGCCACTGTGTAGCATCCCTTCAGGCTGTTAATGGAAGAGGAACTACGCTTTATTGCTGTGATATGTGAATACTTCATTTGTTCAAATACAGAACAGAAGGATTTAGGAAATACAGTTGCTAATTATGATGCAGAAAAGACAAAAGTGTCAGTCTTCTTTAGTTCCCACTTATATCAATGTTAAGATTTTCTTTTCTTGCTGTCCTTAATCTTACTGACAATACATTTTTCTGCTTATATCAATGTTAAGATTTTCTTTTCTTGCTGTCCTTAATCTTACTGACAATACATTTTTCTGCAGTTCAAATGCATTAAGTTTTCCTCATTACCTGCTTTTATTTCCCAGCCACTGATTCATTCTTGGAGCCATCAGCCCCCTGAAGTTCAGGCACATGAAATTAATTTATTTTCACAAAAAGTTTCAATTTTTTCCAGTGAAGACCATTTTTTTTCTGGACAATATTATGCCTGCTAAGCTTTTCTGCATCCCTTGTTCATTTATAACCTCTGGCTAGACTAATGCTTTTCTCTGTGTCTATGTATTTGTTGCACTTGTACAAATGACTCAGTGCTAAGGCTTTGTCTTTCCTGTCACCCCCTTGTTTGGTTTAAAGAAGATTGATCAACATCATGCAGAGCTTCTCCAAAGTGCTTCCTTCTCAAAGGGAAGAGGACTCTAGCTTGTGCTCTGCTGCTGTCAGTAATGGTGCTTTTGTCTTGCAGCGGGGACCCAATCCCTCATGTGGAGTACACGGCGGAGGAGATCGCTACCTGGTGAGCGCTGATTTAATCTGTGACCTTTATTGGCTTCACCACTGGAAGCTGGTAATCAAAACCTAAACAGTTAGGGCATGACTTCTTGAAAAACATATCAGGAGTGCAAGCATCCTACTTAATGGCTTGTTATAAAACCCAGTAACTCATTGTGTGGTGTTTTATGGTAGGGACTGCATTTGGGAGAGCAAGCTACCTCCAAAACAGTGATGCTCTGTCTCATCTTCTCTTGGGGCTGCACCGAGAGCACTTTCATGCTGCAGCCCCCAGGAGTTTCCTCCAAAGGAGCCTCCCCAGAGAGCGAGGCAGATAATTTGGAATCCCACTTCTCTAAGGGGACCTGGCTTAGTAGCAGCCTCCAAAGGGCAGTTATCATAGCTGCAGAAAGAAGTATGAGGCCTGCAGTGAATATCTGCATGGTACCTCGCTTGCCTCACTTAGGAAAACACTTTGAACATGATTACTTCCAGGAGTGTTGCTGCAGGAATGTCTCTGAAAACAAGGCCAGCTCATACGAGCTGAGTACACAGGCTCCTAAACAACGTCATCTCCTGGTTATATTGACTGTCTTCATAGTGCAACTTCAGCAGTTAACCTACAGGGAATATTTTAATTCCAGTTAATACTTTTTATACAATCTTCTGACCTTCAAGGTCAGAAATAGGTCTGTGCAGATACAGCTGCTGACTTTGGAGGCTCATTTGAATGTCTGTCTGTATGTTTACATACCCCTACCAATGCGCACAGACATAGACTTAGTGGTAGAGAAAGGCAAAAGGACAAGAAACCTAGAGGCACGAGTCCTTGATAGTGTATAACCAGAGGACAGGAGAGGACTAGACACATCAAGCCACTGAACGTCTGCTACCTCTTGTCCTGAAGGAAGGAGGTATATAGCACCCTGAAGAGCCTGTACCCCACCCACGCCTGCAAGGAGTATCTTGAAGCTTTCAATCTACTGGAGAAATTCTGTGGCTACAATGAGAACAACATCCCTCAGCTGGAGGAGGTCTCCCGCTTCCTGAAAGGTGGGTGCGAGCCCGGGGGACCCAGGTCCAGGGTCTGCTGGGGCTCCAGCACAGTGGTGGCAGCTACAGCTGGGAAATCCGAACTGGAAGGAGGAGTGTGTGAACTGAGATTTGGGAGGAGAGCTGGTAGAGGCTTTTGCATTGACCACAGAGGACAGGGGTAGACCCCAGGTAGTGGGCACTGCAGCTAAACACAGTGGGCTGCAACTGAAGGTCAAGTTCATAGTCAAATGATCCCGCTGAGCACCTAAAGAGCAGATTTTGCTCCCTAGCAGGAGTGAAAAGATTACGCTTGGCACAGCAGAAGCCCTTTAGTTTCCAGCACGGATGTTTTTGCTGTCCATGCTGGGAATGCGGGACACCAGCACAGCCCGTGGGCCGTGCACCCCTGCAGAGACAGTATGCGCTGTTTCAGAGAGGACCGGCTTCCAGCTCCGGCCGGTGGCTGGCTTGCTGTCGGCGCGGGACTTCCTTGCCAGCCTGGCCTTCCGTGTCTTCCAGTGCACGCAGTACATCCGCCACGCGTCCTCGCCCATGCACTCCCCCGAGCCGTGAGTATTGCCCAGCCCTGATGGCCTCCCCTGCCCAGACATCCCACCTGGCCAGTAATTAACCTTTCTCCCTAACGGACAAACTCTGTCCACTGCTGACCACGTTTTCCTCCTTTCCCCATGGTCGTTGGCAGGGATTGCTGTCACGAGCTGCTGGGGCATGTCCCAATGCTGGCTGACAAGACGTTTGCCCAGTTCTCTCAGGTAAGGTGTTTGTCTGCTTCCTTGCCCCAAACTGACCCCGGTCTTGCCACCTAAACTCTTATTCTAGGATTTATTTATATTAAACATGATATTCAGGAGCCCTAGTGATGGACCGAGAACACTAATACAGAGTAAAAATACCAGACTGCAGCAAAGCATTTTTAGTGCGAGCATGATGAAGCCCCAGCAGATGCATGGCAGTGCAGGGCAACAATATCTGTTGTCTCAAGGCAATAAAACAGAGCAATGCACACGTAAGGCCCTCAGACCAAATCTGTCCTGACGTTCGCCCTTTCCCTTCTCTTCCCAGGATATTGGGCTGGCGTCTCTGGGAGCAACTGATGAAGAAATTGAGAAACTCGCAACGGTAAGTTTTTCTCTTTGCTAGATGGGGGCCCCAACCCCTCCAGCAGCACTTCTGCAGTATCAGGGGGACTGGTCCAGCCTAGTCTCCCCAGATTTGCAGGCTCAGAGCCCCTACCCGAGCTGTTTCAGACCTGCTTTTTCATGATGACTGTGCAGAGCAGAGATCAGTTAAACAGCAGAGCTCACTTGCACATTAACCCAGTTTTCTCAGGCACCATAGTATCATCAAGCATCGTATTTCTAATGACAGCACTGCTGGGACTCTTTGGGATGGGATTAAATGGCATCCACTTCCTTTGGCTCTCCCTTGGCAAGGTGACCCGTCCTGCTCCAAGGACACCGAATGGCAGCACTGTGCAGCAGCCAGGCATGCAGAAGACCAGCTCAGGGACACAGTTTCCATCTGTCCCGGTGTGGCAGAAACTTAGTTTAGCACTTTGCTCTGGCTGTGATGGGTGCAGGGTAAGGAGAGGGGACAAAATGCCAGGCACCTGTTCATTTAAACAACCCCAGACATCAGTCATGATGCAAGGGCTCAGAAGTGACAGGGAGATGAAGATGAGGAGCTGTATCCCCTATGCATATTTTCTTTCTCCTTTCACAGCTTTACTGGTTTACGGTGGAGTTTGGGCTCTGCAGGCAGAACGGGATAGTCAAAGCCTACGGAGCCGGGCTCCTGTCTTCCTATGGGGAGCTCATAGTAAGTCCCAGCATAACTTGTCTCTCTGCTCTAGACCCTTTACAGCAAAAAACCTTCTTCCTTTGCACAGCTCCAATGGCTTTACCCATCTGTTCTCCACCTCTGTCTATCACATATGTGTTTTCTGATCCCTTAATTTCATGCAGACATTTTTCTGCTGTGTCCATAGCACTCCTTGTCAGATGAACCAGAGGTGCGAGACTTTGACCCTGATGCTGCTGCTGTTCAGCCCTACCAGGACCAGAACTACCAGCCTGTATATTTTGTGTCCGAGAGCTTCAGCGATGCCAAAAATAAACTGAGGTAGGACTGGGCAGTGAGACACTCAAACAGAAGGAAATGAAGCTATAATATATTGAAACAGGGTTTGACACCATGGCTGCTTTCAGCTCAAGGTCTCAGAAGTACTCTGGAAAGTGTTGTCAGGTCTTTCAAAGTAAAGTGATTCTCCAGTTCCTACAGGGTCCAGCTTCATTCCCTTGGATTCACCCAAGAGTGCCCCCAAAATATGCTGGACTCAAGGGTGTGGGTGTGGAGGAGTGGTATGGAGTGGGAGGCACTCTTGGAGACAAGACTGAGGGAGCAAGAAAAGGGACTAATCTAGCTCGTCTGCCTAGTTCTCACAGGAAGGAGTTATAGACCATCTCAAGTTCCCAGGGGAGGCTGAGCAACATAACAGAGGGCTGGTGGTCCAGCAATTGGAGACCCAAAGCATCCACCAGGACCCCCTCTGCTTCCTTGCTGCAGAAGGGCCAAGTGATACAGGTCAGGTACTGGCTGTCCTTCACGGGAGCATCTTGCCAGCATGTGTCCTTCTGAAACACAGGCTTCTGTGTCATGTAAAAGTTTGCTCTGTGGCTGAAAGTTTTAGGAGACAGGTGAAGAGCTGCTCAAAATGGTGGCATTCTCTGAATTTAAGATGCAGAAAGATGTTTGTCTTTCTGAGCAGCTGCTGGGCAACATAGCCATTTAGCATTCAAACAGCAACTGCCCCCCCAGGCATCGTTAGTAGCTCATACACAAACAAAAAATATTTGCTTGACATGGATAGATTTATCCATGGAAAAAAAGGAACTTCTGCCTCCTAAGCTGGTTAACATGGGTTAGCAGATGCCAGACAGCATCCCGCCAGTGTAACTGGGTTTCCCCATCCTGTGGCACTTCAGACAGGATGGAGAGGGGCAGCTCTACCCATGGACATGTGTTCAGAAGAGGATTTGCTTAGTCATACCCAGAATTGCCCACGGGAGGAAAGCTCAGTCCTTTAACATTTGACTGACAGAGGTAAACTTTGCCTATACCATTTTACCTTAGGAAAGGGGTAGGATGAGATGAAGTATTACACAATGTACATGACTTTGCAGTTCCTGCAAGTGGGGTATTTCATATAAATAACGTAGCGAGGACTGCTATTTTTCAACTTCTGCTTTTATTACCCTCACTTGTACTGTTCATACAACCTGGAGTCCAGCTGCTCAAAAGCAAGTAGCTGGGGAGCCTGTCCTCTCACACACACTAGGCTGCTTTAAAGAAACCCAAACAACCGTGGCCTAATGAGTCATTTCCTTGCATTTAAAAAGTAAAAATACACCATATACACAGCCAGGATGAGGGTAGAGGGTTTTGACAGTGACAAGCACTGTAAATGATCCTCTTTAAAGAGCTCAGAGACCACAGAGATGTTACTCTTTGAGGTGAAAACATTAAAACATCTATATTTTTTGCATTACTGGCAGTTGCCACCATGAACACTGATTATCAGTGTTATCCCTCATGAAAAGCCTCTTTTCCTAGAAAGAAAACTTCCTACTAGTTTTCTAGGGTGGACACAGCTCCTCAGTGCCCTTCTAGGCATCCATGTGGTACTTTTTATGCTTCAAAAAGGTGTTAACGCACCCATGTTGGAAGGCAAGTTTCTAACCATTAGCAGCTGTGCTAGGAGTCATCACAGTGGCCAATAACATTAATAAGCGAGATGAGCTGGACCTTGCCTGGTAGTACTGAGATAAGCCGCATCTTTTAGGAACTGGACAACGTGAGTATGCAGAAAGCCCCTCCGTTTGCACTTCTTTTTGTTTCCCTGCAAGCCTGGCAGCCCCCTGCCAGCACCAGCCTGTGGCTTTGACCATTTTGCCTCTTGGCCCTGTCTGGTATTCTCCCCCCAGCCCCAGCAATTCAGGACTAGATTTCCCCACGGCATGTAGTACCAGCCAGAGGAGAATCTGTCCGGGAAAGGGATGCGTTTTCCCCGAGCCCTGCGCCAGAGCAGACCCACGGTAGCCACAAGAGGGTACCCTAAGCTAAGCAATTCAGGAGCGAAAGGGTGAAGCCTCAGCAGAGGCGAGGAGCATGCCTGGTGCTAGTGCTGTTTGTCCCCTCATCTTCCCAGGCCTTTCCAGCATGAGACTGTAGCCATGGGTACCTAAATATAGATCCCCAGCTCCATATTTACACGGCTGCTAAAGAGAAAAAAAAACCATACCCTGTCAAATGTACAAATTTTGGTGTTGGAGGTGAACAGGAGCAACTTTGGGGAAAACTTACCCTTGATTTGTTTTCACTTGACCATGTACTTCTCCATTAGAAAGGTAGCAAGAAGGTCTTGCTCTTGAGAGGTATCCGGTAAAGTCAGGCTCATTACTGAGATCTGGACTCCAGTTGGCTTTGGGTACAGTAGTGCAACTTTGCTCAAGCACATGGCTCTGATAATGCAATTCCCATCCTTTCACCCACGCCTGAGCCACAGCCTGTCAAATCTATCCTGAATTGAGCTTGCAGCTAGTTCCCCCCTCCCCAAGCAGAGATTAGTCAATAAATGAATGTCAGAAAGGATTTAGGAATATAATACTATAATTCCACGGGCTTTCCCTGCGATTAACTTCTAAATCTCCTTGGCATTTTTGAAAAAGAAAAAAAGAAATTGAAGTAGAGGATGCCTGATGATGGCCATGGAGGTGACCAGTTCAGTGTACCCTCCAGTTTGATGCAAGCCCATGTGTTCAGCCCATGGACACCTGCAGTCAAACTCATGGTCTTCCTTGCTGAAGAGAAGGGATCTCAACTACAGCTATAGCCCTGTGGAGCTGGAAAGGTAGGAGACCAGAGCTTTCACGCTAACCTAGAAACTCTTCCTAAAGGAGGCATTAACCTGTTGTGATCTGGGTAAATGGTGGTGGGTAGGAGGGAGACTCAGGACCCATTTCTTGTACCAAGCCCTCTGCACCTTTTCCTTGCAGGAGCTACGCGGCACACATCAAGCGGCCCTTCTCAGTGAAATACGAGCCCTACACCCACAGCATCGAGCTCTTGGACAGCCCTCAGATGATCTGCCACTCCCTGGAGAGTGTAAGGGATGAGCTTCACTCGCTGATTAACGCGCTCAATGTTATCAGTTAATATGAGAACTGCGCTCTTTCCTTCCCCTCTTCCCACACAGCCCCAAAACCGCCTGCTCTGCTCTCGCCTAGTTCCCACCTATTAACTCCTACCTGTCTTCTCCAAACATTTGTATTGCTGCCTGTCACCATGCGACCCCAACAGCTTTCCACTTTTATATCTAGGGCCAGCTTGGAGGAGGGCAGAGGGATGGACCCAAGGCCTGCTGGCTTTTTGGGTAACTTTTCTATTGACCGCTGGAAGAGGCTTAACACACACCAAAAGCATGGCCAAGCTACAAAGTTGAAGTCAAGAGCTGTGTGCTAGGCTCCTGGGTGCAAGGAAGAGGAGAAAAGCTTCTTTATTTAAAGAGAGAGAGGAAATCTATTTTTTCCAGTTCGAGAGAATAAATTAATCTGCTTTTTTAGCCCCAGAGCAACTCCTATAGTAACTTCATGAGGGACCCTCAGTCCCTACCATCTCCTGCCTCCTACAGCCTCATACATTTGGGAAATGAAGAGCTGCTCTAGAAACTTTTCTGCCTGAACCAGCCCTATGAGGTTTGAAATTTCAGCTCCCAGCCTCCCCATAGCTTCTCGCACAGGGGGATGCTTAAGCACAAGACCCTGAGCTGCACCACCCCACCAGGCTGCAATAAGCATTGTAGATCCCCTGAACCTCCAAACTGACCTAAGCTAGAAGTTGCCTGTCTGGCATAGAGCAGCCCTGATCTACCTGCATCATTCCCAGCACAAGCACCACAGAGCAAGCCCTGGCCACCCCAGACCAGCGCGTGAGCATCCCCTTCAAATCCTCTTTTAAGAGCTTCCCACAGCAGGGAGTCCTCAAAAGCCCAGCTGCCATCCTTCACAGCAGATAGCAGTCACAGCTATTGATGTTCCTGTGGGCTAGTGGCCCTGGACAGCCTCGGCAGCCTCTTGGTGTCCTGACTTTATTGGTTATGGCAGACTGAGTAGGGCCACTAGTGTCCCAAGTTTTCCAGTCCCTGGGAGGATTTCACATGCTTTCACTTTTCCAGTCTATTACACAGGTACAGCATTGTCTTGTTCTTAGGTACCCCAATATCACTGTCACCTGATGTAGCTCAGGTGTGTGACTAATGCCATTGCTGGCCATTTCTGAGGAAGGTAGCACATGGTTAGGATGCTCAAACCCAGTTTCATCCAGCTTTCACTGTAGAAATTAATGGCTTGATGTGATCCAAAGGTCTCAGTTTTCCTCCCCCTGCTTTTGCCCTTCTTATCTTCTTGCAGGCTGTCTCATAACTTAGCGGTTTGCTCAGAAGTTTGGCCCAAGGTTATGCAGCTGTGCAGTATCAGAGCTGGGCTTGGGATGCGTGGAGGCAGCTAAACAGCTGTGGGGGACAGCGAAGGGGAGAATTACACATAGATGTTTGCATGATCAGTTATAACATTTCTGTATAGACTTTTACCACCCTTGTCCACTACATACTATTTTTATTATTTCCTCTTTAAAGAAATGCAAGGCTTAGCAGTTAAGTTTTGGCTATTAGGTGTAAGTATCCTCCAATACTTATATATACCATTGCTCTCCAATGTTATGTGGCTCAGTCATAATAGTTTACAATCCATTACACTTTATCCCATTTCAGACCTTCACATACATATGCTTAACCCCCAGTTCTCTCAAATTTTAACTACTGAGCTACTGACAGCACTTAATCTCCCACCTACTTCAATCCCTCCTTTCTGTTTCCTTTCTTATTTGACCCCCCTCCTAAATTCCTCCTAAATTGCTTAAAAGGCCATTACTGAAATCAGCAGTTCAACACTACGGCTAGCTACTTCTCCTCAAGCTGTTCCTCCTCCTCTGATTGTCCCATAAATTAATAAAACTACTGAGTTCATTCAGTTGTTATAATTTTAGAGCACTTTTTCCAAAACTTCAGCTATGATTTCCCAATCTGGGTGGATCCAGATCTTGAGCTGTAACTCTCAAGGTTCCCTTAAGGGCTGTGACAATTTTTAATTTGGGGTCTTAAGCTATTACTCTTTGATTAAGTAGCTGGAGCAAGCTATGCAAGACTAAGGCAGGCTAGATCATAGGTTAGCTATCTAGCCATGAAAATCTTATTGGTGACTCCAGTAAAACAGACTAAGATAAAGAAAATAAATCTTCAAACAGGCAAGAAGTAACAATGAAGCCTGTATAGTTAACGCACAGCTTATGGCCTTGGCAGTAATAGCAATGCCACATTACTGCAGGTCGCTGTTCCTCCTCTCCTTTGGTAGTCTCCAGCTCCTGGGTTACTGCCCATGAGTGCAGCAAGGATGCTGCAGACCCTGCAGCGATGACAGGCTCCTGATCAGGACTGAGCAGGGAGTCTCTGTGGAGGTGTTTGCTTTCTGGCCTGGCCTCAAAACCCATAAAGGTCTGAAGATGGTTGTCTCTAGTTCTCCAAAGCACATCACAGTCATTATCTGCCTTGTTAAATGTCTGAAATTAATGCAATTTATAAAAAGACCAAAGCTATTAATATGGAGTGAAAAGCCAAGTTAAAAATCCTTGCAACTGCAGGAGCCCTCAACTCCTCCGCCTTGCCTTGGAGTTTGCATTGCTGCTCCGTGACTTTGTCAGCTGTTGCTTGTTCGAGGAGCTGTAGTAAAATCTGTTGCCCTACAAAAATAGAAAATAAGCAAAACTTGAAGCATGAACCAGCCCCGTTAGCATGCAAGCATATAAACAGATCTACTGCAGCCACACGCGAGGTAAACACCACGCGGGCTGCTCCTGTTTGCTTCCGAGAGATGAGGCTGAGCTGGGGCGTGCTGTGAGTGCGGGGGCTCAGGCTCAACAGGCGCTGGAGGTTCCTCTTTGGGGCATTTTCTGTGTCTGTGTTCTTGACAAATTCATGACAGATTCCAGAATTTTTTGGCCCCTTAGGGGGACATCTGAGAAACATGAACCCATTTGTATTTACCATTGCCCTCATCTATTTAATATCTTAGAGGACTTATCCTATTAGTAACATAATAGGTCCCCTTCCATTTTGTCTCTAGGGCTTGTTCCTTTTTATCTGATTTCAGATACATTACTTGGCCCCTTATTTCATAAGCCATATATGAATTGGATTCTTCCTTTCTCATTTTACATATTTTTCTCATGTTGCTGCTTCTACCCGAGCCTTGTTTTCTTCTTTATCCTGCCATAATATTTTAGGGCCGCCAAGGAACGGGCTAACCAAACAAAATATGGTAGCGTTGTAAGCCAGGCCCTAATCTTTCACTGCTTCTTAAAGCTACTAATATTGAGGTTAAATTTTCAGCGCATTGTTTTGGATATTGTCCTACAATTTTCTTTAGTCTATTTTTAATAGTCTGACTCATTTCTTTCTACCAGTCTGGAGGATTGCAGGTGGTAGGGTATATGCAGTCCTTGCTTAATCCCCAGTTTACTCATTAAGGCTCAAGTTACCTCACTTACAACCCCCACCCCCCCCGCCCCGCTCTTCATCTCATCCTATCTCAGCTGCTGTTCCATACCTATGGACAATTCTCTTTAACAGCATTTTTACAGTTCAAGCGGCTGTATTCCTTTTAGGTGGAAGAGCCTCAATCCACCCTGGAAAGATATTCATAGTGACAAAGAGATACTGATAACCTTCTTTAGTTTGTGACAGTTTACCTGGATGATCCCTTTGCAGTATTTGCCGAGGTCCTCGGTTTAGCCAGTGCAGTAGAGTTGGCAGCTTTCTTTTAGTAGTCCACTTTTGCATCATTGTATGCCTTATGCAGTTTTTATTTATGTCCTTTATTTCTTGCTTCATTTGGGGCCAAATATAAATTCTTTGCACTCTTTTCAGAGTACCCTGTATTCCTTTATGTAACTTACTATGACAGTCTAAGATAACTTGCTCTCATTCAGCCAGCCACAGTATCCATCCCATTTTTCCTTTTAGCTGATTCCTCGTTGGGGCTGCAGTAAACAAACTCTGAGTCAATTTATCTACTTGCTCACTAAATTGTTTCTCAGTATTGCTTTCAGTCTTCCCATGTACTTTAACACCCTTTACACATATTTTATTCCCACTCTCCCTCTAGACTTGTGAAATAAACCTCCTGTTTTCTTCATGGTGTCCCATTATGTGTTTGCCATCGCCTTTCTCCCTCTCATGCATCCAGTATTTTATTCTATTATCAGCATAGTAGCTATCTGTAGAGAGATATTGTGAGGGGTTTGTCTTTTACTGACAGCCTGTAAGCTCCTTGGCATGATCCTTTCTCTAGTTTCCCCACTATTTTTTCCCTCATTCCTCTAATAGCAATATCTCAGATTATTTTTCCTTCTTGTTCAAATTTAGCACTCCCATTGAGTGCACAATACCTTTGGTTTATTACCAGTTTCCTTAAAAAAGATATCCATATTAATAACCATTTCTTCTCTTTGTGCTTAAGAGCAGAGTATGAGTAGACTAGCGTACAACTGGACTATCAAGGGGGAAAGCCTCAAAGACTATCACAGGCCAGACTGCCTCTAGCCAGGCTTTCTTATGGCCCCGGAAATTTTGGTGCAGCCCCTGGAGAGAGGAGGACTCATGCTGCCGGTATCCATTTTCCTTCACTATTTTTCTGGAACAGTACTGCCCCCACAGAATCAGCTCATGTTGGAATTCTTATTACAAATAATTTTTCTTTGACTGGGAATTTTAGTGCAGGAGATTTTCAAGCAGCTTCTTTCATGTTAGATAAAGCACGGTCTTGCTCTTTGCTCCAGCTCCCTTCTTGATTCTTTTTCTGTCATTTCCATAATGCTCTGCTGGTACTAGCAAGGATGGATATGCTTCCAGAAGATACTAGCACAGTTATAGATATGCTGCCATAAGAAATTAAATCCTCCCAGCACTCTTCAGAGTTGGGACTGATTAGTGGGAGTCTTTATTTCACAGAAAGCTTAACCTTTCTAGCATCTATCCATCTTCTTATTTCACCAGTTCGAATTCCCAAGCAGTTAACCTGGGGTTGCATTAATTGTGCCATATTCAAATTGACTTTAAATCCCTTTTGGTCTATTAATTTTAAAACTCAGCTACTTCTCTCTTGTACCTCTTCTTCTGTAGCTGTGGTCCCCGAATATTATTCACATAAGACAATTTCTTTTCTTTGTCTCTCAGATACCATCATTCAAACACTTTTCTAATGCAAGTGTGTGCAGCGGGGCAGGTGCTCAGCCCTGTGGGATGCAAATAAAAGTATATTGTTTGTCTCTTAATGTGAAAGCAACTCTGTAAATTGCTTCTTCCCCTGCATTTTGCCATATGGGAGTTTGCTGTGAATTGTGGGGGTGCATTTGTGCCGCTAGCTCTCCTAATTCATCTGCTGTCCAAGGAGCCTGACTCGGCCTCGGGGCTGCCAGGGGCAATGGAGATACCTGTGCTCCATTGGGTGTGGGTGGTTGGTACGTGGTATCGTGTCCTGCTGACATTTGAGCAGCTTCCCATCAGTTCATTAAAGGCTCTCCATCTTCCTCAAGCTTATGGACTCATGTTAATGCTGCCAATTGCATCCTCGTCTTACCATTCTGCTGGGCAATTTGATGAAATGCCCATGATGGCTTGATGAAATGTTCAAGGAGGTGCCCAATGTGCAATGAATAAAAGCTGGTGGAGCACAGGCTCTAATCAATTTACTGCTTAATTCCCATTTAATTCAAAATTTGAAGCAATTTCTCTAAGTCGCACACTCCAATCTACTGTTGTGCTTCCTTTCAGTGGCTTCATATCTGCAGCTACCTGCCTTGGGGTCACTTTTTTTCATTTTATCAGCTACAGCAGTTTGAGCTGCTGTACCTGTCTGCCCCAGGATAGCACTTGCAGTCTTTGTGGGATATGCTGCTATTCCCAACTTCTCTTTCTTTCTCATTTGCCCATATCATCCTTGAAATCATCTTTCTCTGATGGCTCCCGATCCAGTTCTCTCCACCACTTCCTGCAGCTACAGCAGTTATTTTTAATTTTTGCATCCCAATCTGCTTTTGAAAGTGTCTAATTTTAGCTTTGCATTTACTATGATCAGGTCCCTTTGGAGCTCTCCCTTGCTCCAGGGTGAATCACTGCACTATATATGTTAATCCCTCTCTTTACTTCTGCAGCTTTTCCTTCTCTTTTTCTAAATTCATCTGATTCTCTAATTGCCATTGCACGTCCTTATTGCCTTTTTGGGCCACTAGATGGTATTCCTTTTCTAAAGACAAACTTATTTCAAGTCACTTGATAGACTCTTTTAAAACACAATTTT
The DNA here is from genome assembly GCF_947461875.1 of Haliaeetus albicilla. NCBI lineage: Eukaryota > Metazoa > Chordata > Aves > Accipitriformes > Accipitridae > Haliaeetus > Haliaeetus albicilla. The sequence goes on along the minus strand of NC_091498.1, from coordinate 15,340,698 downwards.
CCCGTTGAAGCAGCTGATATTCTGAAGGTGCCTTGGCTCGGTCGGCATGGATTATTGCTGCTTCCCATACCAGTCCCACTAATAGAGGCGGTGGATCCTTGAGTCTGCCTTCATCCGTTCTCCTGTACTGGGGAACATTTGGTCTCTATCACCCATCAGCTTCCTGTGGGCTCGAGAGGCGCCCACAGCCCCTGCTGTAATCTCTGATATTGTTGGGATTTCCTGTAGCCCTCCAATATTCCTGTTTTTAGACTTTTTCCTGAGTTGTCTTAGATTTTTCCCATGCTTTAAATTTCGTCTTAAGGTATCCCTGAAGTATTGTGCACAAGGCCGGTCAGATTTGTAGAGTTGCCTTGAATGAAATTGCTCAGAGGAAAAGACTTTGAGGATCTACTCAGTCACACCCTCCACCAAAAGATGTTATAAATTCCTTTTTCCTGACAGTGGAACAGATTTGTAGGATTATGTGGCTGCTTAGATCTAAGCATGAGCTCATGTCCTTTGGGTGGGTCATGGGAGCCTTCATGCCATTTCCCCAGACCTTACCAAAAGTGGTTGCAAGCTCTATAAAAAGTGACCTGGAGAAAGCCAAGGTGATGGGTCAGCCCAGGTTAAACCCTCCTGTAGATGGAGCATGGGCTGGTGAGGGAGGAAGAAAGGAGAAGAACCTTCCTCGGAGCCAGGCCCCACCGTCCCCTCTGGTATCTGCGTGTCCCAGTGCCTCGCTGAGCAGTCTCTTGCTGTTGTCGCTGCTGCTGTTGTGGGTGGATCTGTCTGTCTGTCTCTCTGCGTAAAGAAATACGAAACAGAATTATTTTTCATTTTGGAATCGTGCTGCTGCTGACATGATATTAAGAATAAAAAAATTATATTTCTGGTCTAGCATCCTGAGTTTGGCTCTTGCGTCCTTCTGCTGTCCAGATTCAAGTCAGCCAGCCATCTTGCCTCCAGGCAGTACGCAAAATCCAACCTGGAGCCCGTTACGGCAGGAGATCCGCAACTTGTGCTCATGCAAAATGTTAACTTGGAGGTGAAAAATGGTCCCTTGTTTGCAGACGAGCTGATCTAAGCCTTTCTTTGCCAGGATATTACCAATTGCACAATTATGCATGGAACAGTAGTTGGGAGGTCTCTTTTAAATAGTAACACACCAGGGGGCTTGCCTTCGCTACGTGCTTTCTCTCCCAGCATTTCTCACTATTTCTGTTCAGTTCCAGTAATGCTGGCCATGTAGGAATGCCGGCGTGTGCACTGTGCCTGGTAATGTAGTCTGGTTTGCGTGTAACCAGGCTATGCAACTCTGAGCCTAAATGTGTTGAACCCCTTCTAAGAGTAATTAGGGGAGGATCCTGCTTGCTTAAGCATAGGGACTATTTTAGATGACCTAAGGCATCTGCTGCATCCATGTGGGAGTGGTGGATGGGATACAGGATGCCCAGGAACTGGAATGCACCCCCGGAGACCAGAAGAGATGCCCAAGGCCACATAAGTGTTTCCTACTCCAGTTATCCTTATGTTTAAGGAAACTAATTCCAGTCACTGCTGCAAGCTTGGCTTTTACATGAAAGCCAGACTCTTTCTCTGGTTAAATGCCTTCCAGAATCACGGGCAGAGGTGGATTAATGTGTTGCCGGCACAGGTCTGGACTATGCATCCGGGCTCCCCAGCAGTGTCTGAGAGGGAGTTTCCTAATTTAGGACTTGTAAGGATACCCTGTATCTTCATAGCGCTCGTTAAAGTGTTACAGCTGTAATGAACTCATCTTCATTACACGCTTGGGAGGTAGAGAAGTACTCTTGTCCCTGTAAAAGGCTGACAGATAAAAGGAGGCAGAGAATCAGAGAGACTCAGACCAGGCGCAGAGCCTGAAAAGTAATTACATGCCTAAACAGCTTTGGGAAGAAGCGTCTAAGTGGCAGATCTGGGGCTTGAACCTCTGTCAGCCCCCTCAGGACCAAATCTTTCTTCTTGTGCTGTGATGGTACGGATCAGAAGAACTCAATTATTTACAAATCCTATAGCCGCAGGTATGCGCGCACACACGCACCGCCCCCCTGGAGATGGGAATTGATTTGGATAAGGCTGCAGCTGACCTGAGCTGTCATTCGTACTGCTAATCCAGCTCAAATCAGACTTGTTTTTTTCCCCAGGGACCAGAAAAGGTACTGCACTTTACACTGCAAAGAATTTGTTTTCAGTTTTCCTACACTTGTTCATTACAATGATTGGGAAAACACTAGGTTTTCTAGGGGAAAGATGATCTTTTGACATTTTTCTGGCATGGCTGAAAGCAGAAAGTATCTGAAATGTCTTGAAAACTGATCAGGAGGGTTTTTTTGGGGGGGGGGTTGCTTTTTGTTTTTTTTAACTGAATAGAAAGGTTTGCAAAGATTAGGTAAGGGATTTAAAAACCTATGTGACTGCACCCCAGATGTGCTACCATAGCCTTGCAGCACTCTTGTGCAGCTGGTAGGGTTGGTGGTGGCAGGTCAATAAAACAAGTATTTGGAGATTGGACATTTTTCAGACTTGCAGGTGCTGTGCTTCAAATGAAGGAGGGTTTCTTCATGTCTCTGTTAATGAATTCGCTTCGACCACCTTGTACACGGTGTATATCACCCAGGAGCAGCTGGAGCACATGCACATACTGACTCCTGTACTGCAAGCCTCCCAAAACCATGTACCCACCCCACCCAGACTCCCTGCACGTCCCCCAAATCCTCTCCTCCAGAACTGTAGAGGGTTTGCATCACAATCTATATTTCCCCAAATCCAAAATACTCCCACCACCTCCAACCAGCCACTACCACGTGTTTCTGTAAGTGATGTTCAGAGGTTTAGCTTGGGATGGAGCAACTGGTTTTGAAACTCATGTGAAACACAGGTTTGAATTAGACCTGAACCGCAGTGATGCAAGACCGGACAGGCTCAGTGGTGAGCTCCAGCGCCTGATGGGGTCAAGGCCCATCTTCACTGATTTTCCTGGAGGGATAACGATGCAAAATCCATTTTTTCACTCCCTTCATTAGTTCTACGTGGTCTCTTTGCGATTATTTTCTCTGGGCACAGCAGGGTGAATTGATCTACAAAATATTTGCAGGGTTGGTGGAGGATTAAGTATCTCGCACAGATAGTTCAATGCAACAGTTGTTACCCAGGACGGCAGAGAGAAAAACAGGGTGGGGTAAGGGAGTTGTTCATTTTCCTTCCACTAAGGTCAGCCTTAAATAACTCTCCCACCTCCCTCAGAGGCTGAAACAAGATAATAAGGACAAAAATGTCAGAGCAAAGCGCGGGGCCCCTCTATTTACAGCAAAGGCCAAATTGCTAACCAACAGATCGGAGCTTGCTTTCTAAACACCGATAAGCGGCAACTTTGAATTAACAGCCCCGGTTCCTCCGCTGCTGTAAATCAGCCTGACCCCGGCTGCCCGCAGCACCCCAGTGCCTCCCCCCAGCCCGGGGCTCCCCGGCAGGAGGAGGGGGCTGCAGCAGCAGGCTCACCCCTCCTGGCCCCTGGAGATCCCTGTGCCTGGCTCCAAACACCCCCTCATCTCTCCCTCCCCAGCCCCCTAACATTAACAAGCCTTATCAGTAGGATTTACACCTCCTTGTCTAGGAACCCATAGGCAAGCCTACGGACCAGTTACCGGTGTGCCTCCAAATCCTTAAAGTAGCTTTAAGTGTTCAAACCAATCCACTTACCCGGTGATAATTAATGATATCGGACCAGGGAGTCCCCATGCCCTGGCAGGGAAGATCAGAGCACTCTACAGTGGGGTCCGGCCGACTGCGAGCAGGGAGGGGGTCAGCCCTTCTGCAAGTCCTCGGCACCTCCCGGTCCTGGCAGAGCATCCTGGGAGCGAGGAATAACCAGCGGTGCTGGTGATAACACCAGGGAGATGGATGCCTAGGAGCAGCCGCTGCTGACAAGAGCAATGGTGGGTTGGGTTTTATTCGCTGCCGGATGCTGTGTTAGCAAAGGTCCTTTGGTGCAGAGCTGTGCTGGTCGGCGAAACACCGATTCCCACGTGGGTGATGCTGTGGGAGTGAGGGGGAAGGTGGAAGAAATCACAGCTCCTGTCTTGGGTCCCAACCCAGCTGGAGGCATCTGAAGTGCTAAAGCTTGGAGCACCCTGCGAAGGCGCGAGTGGTACCTCCAGATAGCAAGCCACATCTCCTGGAGAAAAGTGGGGCCTCGGGGCAGCAGCATCAGGGCAGCGTTAGCCAAAACCTCCAAGAGCACCCTAATAGCAAAGCAGTGGCTTTTAAAGTAAAGTTTATTCTAGAAAACAGGGTCTCAAATCTTCATATTTAAACTCAGCAGAAAGTGTAGTGCGAGAATGAGTACGTTGTTCCTCAATGTCCCCTTACAGTATCACTTGCAGTCCCCAATTTTATCATCAGAGACACTGTGACACATGTCAACAGTGCACCCACAGCTGCAGAGATGAGCAGTGGCAGACAACACAGAAGTATGTTACATGATCATTTATTTTCAATCTGTGAGACCACTTTACAGCAGAGGACAAATCCAGCCTGAGCCAGCAAAAACCATTCCTTCATTTTTTTGGCATTTCACGCCTTACCCCCTCACTGCCTCAACTGGCTAGAGCACCCATTGATTTCTGCTATGTCTGCTGCTCTCTGGTGGCCTGCCCATGCTTTCCAGCACAGTGGCCAAGGACCAGGTCATCTTCTTCTCTATTTCACCAAAGGCTTCTCCAGGTCATCCATGCCTTTGCTTTCCAAGTGGTGCTTGTGATGCCACCGGCTGTGGAAGCCATGGTGGTGGCACCCTAAGACTTCAGCGCCTACAGTTGTGGACACTGGAGAAAACTCCCTGATGGACTCAATGGCCCCTCTTGTGGTTGCTTCCTGAGGACCAGGTCAAGATCCTCTTTGGTTGTTCTCATGGATTTCCACAACATGAAGAAGGACAGAAGTGGTATCAGTGCTGAAAATGTGTATTTTTGGATTGGTGCTGATTCAGGCTACTTTTCCAGCGTGTCTCCACTCTGTGGAAGTTATTTGTTGCTTTTGTTGTTCACTACTTGTCCTCTAGTATGGTTTCATCACCTCTTCTAATGTTTCTCTATCTAGGCCAAGGATTACTTTTGGGCCATTAATAGCCACAGATTTCATCTTCTCCTCATTGTTAAACACACTAATTTGTTCTGCTGCATCTGCTAATAGCTGTGTCTAGGAACTATTAGCAGCTTTTAGGTGCTATTTTCTCCTCTACTTTCTCAAAAAATATGTGGCCAGTAATATTTTAATGGGGTTAAAAGGAGGACACTTGTTTTTTCCATCTATATTTATAACCTCACATATGCTCTTCCCAAGGTGGATGGGAAAGATTTTGGGAGCTTTACCCTAGAGATCATTACATTTGGTCTATTTTGCTTGGGTAGCTGTACTTGTGTAGAGGTTTGAGCCTGCAGAGGCCAGGGGGGGCTTGAGCAAGGTGCAGCCAAACCAATTTGCTGGTTCCATGGTCCCCAGTGAGCTGGGCTGGCCAAAGGCCAGCATTTCCCTGCTGAGAGGTGTGATGTACTCAGGAGGGACGGCCAGAGGGTTTGGGTTGCAGGAGGCTGTTCTCAGAGCCACAGCACACTTCGGAAACTCCCTTGTCCTCTCGTGAAAGCTACTGGCTCTTCTGAGTTGCTCCCTGGATCGTCTTCTACCAGTAAGCTGCATCTCCAGAGGTGCGGATGGACTCACAACCCTCTCTGCTGTTAGCAGCTAACCCAAAGGTGACAGAAACTGATTGGCCAGACCTGGTTGGTTACACTGGGCTTTGGGTTACATCCTCCATTTTATGAATCAACCCTTTGTGCTCTAAGCAGCAAGATAATGTCCCTGGCCTGGAAGAGCCTGGAACATTGTGAAATCCGCAGTCTGGCAGGAGCCTCTCCCTTGAGCCTGGTGGCTGGCGGGGTGATGGGGATGGCTCACGTGCCCTGCACCCAGGCTGCTGCCTGGAGTAGTTTATAGAAGCAGCTGAGATTACTTGTATCCCAGTGAGTGGTCCCCTTCTCTGCTTGCACAATGCCCCTTTTGAAGCAAGGGCATCTCTCATTGTGTGGCTGCAGATAAGCCGCAGAGCCTCACCCTTCTATAGCAGCCCCCTCTCCCCCCAGCCCCAAGCCCATGGCGGCTGCCCCACCTGCCACGTATCTCTGCAGGCATCTCAGGATTTGGTTGCAAGCATTCCTGTGATTAAGGACCCTCCTCAGTGCCAGGTCCACCTCCCCACCCTTCGACTCGCGCCACTGCCGCTGGCGGGACAGTCACACGCTGCCGCTCCATGGGTGCTTGGACACTCAACGGGATCACAGCTGCTGGAAACCACACGGAGACAAGGCGCACCACGGATGCCAGCTTCCCTGCTCTGCGCCATGCCACCGGCTGCTGCTGCACCCTGCATGGGGAGCGGAGCAAAGCCTGGAGGGGGCAACCGCGGGGACTCCATTTCCCTGTACCGAGTCAAAAGCTACACCTCTGTAGCTCCAACGGCCCATGTACTTGAACGCATTGCCCCAACTACACATCCCCAGCTACCAGTGGCCATAGTGGAGCACCTCCCGGGGGCTGGCCACCACCAAAAGCTGCTCTTGGGGGTGCAGACCCCTCCGGGTGCCTCAGGACCATGTTTCGGCAGGCTGCTGGTGCAGCACAGGGGTGCATTGGCAGGAGGTTCCTCCTCTGGGGCTATTTGTTTCACAAGCCACTGAATTTGCCCTCCAGGGAAAAGGAGGCAGGCTGTCACTGCTGCGTTGCTCTCAGCTCCACTTTTGGGGCAACACACACCCGGGGACGGGCAGAGCAGCCCCGACAGTGGCTGCTGAGCATGAAAGCAGTGGCGGGGATGTGGGTGGCGTTTCGGGGTCCCCTGGTGCTCTCCGAGAACCCACTCGCCTCCAGACCTGACCTTTGCTGTCAGTAAAACTTGCACAAACTTGTAATTGTTAACTAGTTCCCCCATAGCGGGCTTGTTATTTTTTCAGGACAGGGTTCGAAAATGCTAGACATCTACAGTAGTAAAGATTTTATTGTGCTGGCAACGGACTGTAAAACTTGATTACATGACACCAGGGATTGCCTAAACCTCGTTCCCACTGATGCAACTGCTTGGGGTCGGGGGGATGTGAGTGAGGGAGGTGGCTTCAAGTCACGTCTAAAGGTGGTTTAGCACGAAGGGCAGGAGCCAGGAGCAGCCCACTCCCACCCAGCTGCTCCCACCCTTTGGCCAAGTGAGCCCAATGTGGAGCTGAGGATCTGGGGGGGTCACAGGAGGCACGCGTAGCTGAAACGATGGACGAGCGTTTGGCCCGTCGCTGCCTAATCACATGAAAATCATGGGGAAGCCCAACCTGGAAGGAGTGAGCTGAGATTTTTCTTTAGACAAACTTTTTCCATTGAGAAATGGGCTCTCTTTTTGGCCCCTTCTCTCAGTTTGCTGCTGACATGGGCGTTTTCCCTCTAAGACAAAACTTTCCTCAGTTTTTATCCATTTTATATCCATTTATATCACTGCTAGCATTTTTTGTAGTCCAAATGACCATTTATGGTAAGAAAATATGGTTTCCAATAAATAATCAAAGTGATCGTATTTTGGAAGGGGAAAAAAAATTCATAGTAGGAAACTTTTGCAAAAAAAAAATTGGCCCATGCTGAACTTCGAGCCAGCGTGATATCTTTTTTCCTTCCAATAAATCTTCTGGCTTAATTCTGCACCCAAACTACAGTGAGCCAAGAGGGATTCCTGAATGCTCGGGTACAGTCAACCCTTCCCCTGCTGGGGCATGCTGTGGAAATGCCACAAGCTTTTCAAAGCTACATCCAGGATTTGGTTAGCCAAGAGTAAGTGAAGCAACAGACTAATAGTGTGGCACTTCCAACACAAAATAAGATAGCTTTTTTTGCTACATCAGTGGGGTAAGCCTCGGGGAAGGGGGAAGCCCAGCAGGGAAGCTACCCAGAAGAGAGAAGAGAGTGGACAGAGGAGCCTCCTTACAAAGTCCCACTGTCAATAAAACATGAATTCAGGTGAGCACAGGTAATGTTCCAAAGTGCAAGAAGGAAAATGCTAAATGGCAAATCTCAGTGTGTGATTAACCTGGGGAACACCCTGCTCCGGAACCTTTCCAAGGCGACCACTGGACTGAGATCCATCAGACCTCATGCAGTGTGGTGACTGCAGGAAAACAACTGCTAAGGGGATCTGTAGGGTAATTCTGCAAGTTGTCCCCTTTGTGTGAGATGCCGAGTCGGGGCCTCCCTGCTCTGGAGGAAGCATGAGTGGCACAAGGTTTCTGCTCCTGGCTTCAACAACCTACTTCAAATGGGGTAAAATGCCAGGTTTTATCCTGTGTAGCTGCTAATTCCCCATCTTCTCCTGGTAGAAAGAAGGTCTGAGTAAGTGAATTCCCTGTACTCGTATCTTGCTGAAACCTGAGACCTTCTTCATGGGTATACCACTAGGTCATTCAAGTACATCCAATATCTTTTCTGAGGGGAAAGGAGACAGAGATAGTGTTACACGTTCTGCAGAAATGCTATTAACTGTAGTTGAACATCACAACTTGGATTTATTAACAGGAGGCCAAAAGACCTACATGGCAGGGGATGTAACTGATAACCCTGTCTCGCATCCGTTTGAGCAAATGAGTCCCCTCCCTGTACGCTCATCAGAGATTTAGCATTTCTCACCAGCCTTTTTGCAATCGTAGTCATTTAGCAAACATATGATACTTCACACTTAAAGCCATGACAGGGGCGTATGGAACTTCCTAACTCCTAGATGCTGATGGATGGAATTGCTTTGGCTACTCAAGAAATCAAGGGTTTGGTTCAAGCCTCCGGGCATTCTGTGGATTTCAGTGAACTTCCTTCTGATTTATACTGTGTATGGAGAATAAGGCTTATTCTAAGTTAAACAAGCAGCAGAGTTCAAACAGATGAAAATGTCTTCTTTTCAGTGGTGCTGAGCACTTGTAGTCTCAAAATTTAGAGCAATGTGAAGTTTGAAGATCATCCCATCCTCAGTATTTAAAATGGGCCTTTTCAGGCAGAAAAAAAAGAAGTATACTTTAAGCAGAAAAAGTTACAAACATGCTATTGGTGGCAGAAAAGTCGAGCACAGAGGTATCCAAAAAATGGGGTAATGTTGTTAAAGAGAGAGGTCTGTTGCCAAAATCAGACCCACGAAAACCATGAAACCCATCACCTCGTGTTAAAAGCAAACTTACCAGCCAGAATGGAGATAACCAGCTATCTCTTGGTTTTCACTGGGATTTACCAGAAATGTTTCTTGGTGTTGAAGACACCATTTTGGGCAGAGCCCCAGAGAGAAGAGGTGAGGTGCTCAGAGCTCTCACCTGCAAACGGCAGAGACTGAGTCTCTACTCTGGTTAATCCCAAACAGGAATTTGAAGGGGCACCTGGCAGATGAAGGAGGGGACCTGCCTTTCAGTGGGCAAAGGGGGAAAAGCTTATTTTTTCACATACAAAATTTCAAATGCTCTAACTCTGGCCTTGTGCTGAGCTAAAACAACCACCCAAGGTCTCCTGCAAAATGCAGATGGTATTTCTCCCCCAGCCCAAGCTGTGGACACGTGTCTCTCGCTGTGTGCCGCATGGCCAGTGAGTGAGGCTGCAGATAGCCTCAGCGCAATAATGTGTTTTCCTTCCTCTAACACCTGACAGTAGCATGGTCTCACTGACAACTTGGTCCCATCACTGCATACTTTCCAAGGTGATATTAATCAAACAGATTAACATGTTTGCCTTTAATTTTACATTTTAGGAACAGCTGTTGAGCCGCCTCAATGCCAGCAGTGCCTATTGCCAGCATTAGTGTCATTAGTAATCATTGCAGCTGTAATAGCGCCATTATCTCCTGCTAAAAGGGTCACTGATGGCTCAGGACAGAGCTTCAGGGAAGCAAAAACAGGTCGGATGAAATGAGATGGAAACTGCAAACTGTTGCTTCTCTCTTAACTTGCATAAAGACCTGTGGATGCTGCATAGAGGGAAATTAATGTGCATAAGCAGCAAAAATTTTGGCTAGAGCGTCATCAAGGAGGTGGAGCTTGTGTAAGCTCTTCTGTCACTTCGGCTAAAGTAAAGCATATAAATATGGGAAAGAGAGAATGGGGATATTACTACCAGCCAACCCAACCAGTCTTCATCTCTCAGAGCAAACTTCTCTCCATCTCTTGCTGCCCCTTCTTTGGGTAAGTCTGATTGCTGCTCTTTTAGCTTCTACTTGTTTTGCAGAGCTGTTTTCTTAAGTTGACGTAGCTGGTGGTGACAAGTGCTGGCTCACTAGTCCAAGAAGATGAGGTTTCCTCAGGTCTTTGAGCATGTTGTACTGGTTTTTGGCCATCATCATAAATAACAGCCCCTTCTGACTTAGCAGTGAGGGTTTTTCCTCTGAAGATGTCTGCTTATCTCAGGTCTCCTGGGCATGTATGCTACAGGGCTTGGTGGGATGGCTCTTCCAGTCTCGTTTGGCCTTTTGGGGGAAGACAGCAGGGAGGCCAGGACTGATGTGAGCATGTGGATGGAGATGGACTTCTGGTTATAATCATTAGTCATTTACTGTAAAGACTTGTAAAGCCTGATGCAGAAAGCTCTCCTTCCCTCTCAAGCTAGGGCATCTTTAGAAGGTCCATCTGCTACTTTGGTCTCATTTTCATGCCAAAGGAGCTGAAGGACATAGGATGCTTGATGACAACTTATTTCTCCCTCCTACACCTCCCTGTGTCTCCTCTGCCTCTTAACCCTAGGCCTCACCCTGCTCACCATGGCTCTCTGGATCCGATCACTGCCTCTCCTGGCCCTTCTCGCTCTTTCCATCCCTGGGACCAGCCATGCGGCTGCCAACCAGCACCTCTGCGGCTCCCACTTGGTGGAGGCTCTCTACCTGGTGTGCGGAGAGCGGGGTTTCTTCTACTCCCCCAAAGCCCGACGGGACATTGAGCAGCCTCTAGGTAAGTCAGGCTCACTGTGAATGCAGTCTTATGCTATGCGATGCAAAATGTAAAAACTGCCTGTCTTTGACAGTGACACCAAGAATGTCCTTGATGGGGAATGCCAGGAATACCTTTTACATACCAACAACATCACATTGCCAATGAAAAGGTCTTCAGGTTAAAAAGGCAGATGGGAGGGCATGCAGGGAAAGAGGATTTATGAGGCAAAAGGAATTGTGCCTGAAAGCTCAAACTTGTCTATTTCTTTGTGTGGCCATTACACTGGCCTGGGAGTGGTCATAGAAAAAAGAGGTGGAAGGAACCCAGGAAGCCCCCCTCTGCCCCCAAGACAGGATCATTTGTCCCCATCCTATTCCTGACACATGCTTGTCTAGTATGTCCGTAAAATCCTCCAGTCAGAAATCTTCTTCTGCCTTCTGAAATTGCCTGTTCCCATGCTTAACTGACCTTCTTCTTGAGTGTTTCTTCCCAATATCTAACCTGAACATTCTTTGCTGTAAATTATTTTTTGTCTTATCCATAGTGAACATGGGGAAGAGTCTACTCCTTTTTTCTCTATGGCTGCTTTTCAAAATATTTGAAGACTGTTCCAATGTCTAGTTTTAACCTGCTCTCAACTAAATCCCCTCCAGACTTCCCCACCCCCCCAGTCATATTTTCTAGATGTCTGTCCATGCAAATTGTTCTGCATTTGGTTCACATCCTTACTGACTGGTGATGTCTGGAGAAGTGTACAGGACCCCAGCTGAGGCCTTGCCAGCAAGTAGAGTGAGCAATCTGGAAGAAAAATATTGCATGTTTTTCACACCATGTTCCTGTCTACACAGGTGATTTGCCTTTTTCAAAGCAGCACTCCACGCTTGATTGATAGTGATCACTGTCTCCCTTGGATGCCTTGGCCCTCCCTTGGATGGATCAGCAGTCCTTGAAGGACCACTACCACAGCCAAACCCTTGTCCTAGATGTGCAATGCAGTCTTCCTGCCTACCTTTAGCATCTTTCCCGTTTCTTACTGAACAGCATCCCCTCTTTTCAGTGTTTCTGTAGTTTCAATGATAATTTTTAGTACTAATCTTGCCCTTCAGGAGACTTGCAGCTTTATATCATCTCTTATTTCATGGTGGTGAAATGCTGGTGGAGCTGCTTTGGTTCCCCTTCTTAGGACTCCTGGACCACTGATGAGTGCAAGAGCCAGGAGGAGATGACAGCCCTACCCACACACCCTGCAGTGCAGTGCTGGGTCAGTGCCCCTGGTCCAGCACTTTGTGTCTGCATGGCAATGCAGGTGGCATGAGGCAGTCCAGAGAGCTGCCCTTCAACACAGTATTTGTATCTAGATGGGGCCATCTCCAGCTGTAATGCAAGGATGATGTCTCTCCTGGAGACGGGTAACTGCAGTTCTTCTCAGCTTTGGCTCCTCTATGAATCCAGCAAGTACACTCTTCTGTCTTCCAAGCTACTAATGGAGACTGTAATAGATGCAGAAGAGACCCCTGCCAAATCCCAGCCATTTCAAGATGGGCCATCACTTAACTTCCTCTGACTACGATACACCTCTCCTACCATTTCTCTTCCCATCACACACTGGTTTCATCCGTATCTGATTCCTTCTCCTGCGTATGTAACCATCTTGTGAAATAGTCTTAGAGGTCTTTGGAAGGTGAAGCAAGGTAATGTCATAGCAGAGGGTTTGCCATGATTTGTTTTGAATGGCCAGCTGGGCTGTTAGTTGCTCCCTTCTCTGATTATTTGTTTCTGAAGACCGCCATGAATGGGTTGGAAGTTTCTTTAGCTAAATTCCCTAAATACTGTATGGAGAATTTCATCAGGGCCAACCAGTTTGAAAGTAGCTGAGGACTTTCTACCTTTTTCCCAGGACTTTTGCCTGAGTCACCATCTTGTTGTCACACAAGCTGGTTGTGTTTACAGTCTGCTCGCAGCTGGCTGGAAGGATGAAGACAAGTAAATCACAAAACATTGACTAGCTATTTCCTCTTCTGCTTAATGCTGGACTAAATCTTTCCTAAATTTTCCTCCTAGCACACTAGCATAATGATTTCTTGTTACTCTTGTGCCTCGTTCATTGCATCACACTTTGGGGGCTTGGGGATTTTGCATCTTGTGCTGTACTTTTGTATTGCCCTAGAAACCACATCTCATTCTCGCTTTCCAGGCATTTTCTTTTTGTTGTTAGGGGCTCTTTTCTTCCTACAGGAAAAATCACTGCTTTATTTGCCATTTTCTATATTTGGCAACTAAAACCTGAACAGTTCTGTCCGCAAGTTTTCAAGTTCCTACCAGCAAACGAGATATTCTGTTGAGTTCTGTGTGTGTCCAAATCCCCCAATTCATCATTCCTTCTAAAAACTCGTCCCCAGCTGTGAACACGGACACACATGAACGCTTTTGCCATCGGCTTGAGGCTACATCCTGGCAGCCAACAGGAGCAGGCTGTTTAGGACCAGCTGGGAAATGCATCCAGCCCCAGGACTGGACTGTCCTTGCAATCCCATGGACATCCCAGTTGTTTGCCCAAGCTCCCAGAAGAGTGGGTAACTGCCAGAGGGAGGCTGCAGTCCCAAGCAACTCATCTCTCGGCCCATTTTATCATCTTTCTTACTAGCTGCTCACTAGTTTCTTTTCTTCTCCACACCTTCCTCAGTAAAGCCCCTGTATCCCTTTGTCCCTCACACTGCTGATATCCACTCAGCTTGGCTCCTTCTGAGCACCACAGGATTATTTTGGGAGAGGAAACGCACAGCCTGAAGGTGCTACAAGCAGCATCGACCCAGGGAAACCTTTGCAACTTCCTCCCCATTTTCTAGCCAACTCTGGCTTAAAAATCTGGTATCTGCAAAGGGGGTGTCTGCAGGACTCAACAGCCAGGGCTGATGCTGTGTGATATCCCATGGCTTATCTTTTTCTTCCCTGGCAGTGAGCGGTCCCTTGCACGGTGAGGTAGGAGAGCTGCCCTTCCAGCAGGAAGAGTTTGAGAAAGTGAAGAGAGGGATCGTCGAGCAATGCTGCCACAACACTTGCTCCCTCTACCAACTGGAAAACTACTGCAACTAGCAGCAATGCCAGTGGCAGGGAGCTCATGGGCCACAGGTAGAAACAGGCACTTATGCTACTGCACCTTCAAAGCAATTGAATAAATGTTGTGGATCTATTTAAACGACTGTGCCGGTTCATGCGTCCATGTCTCGGGGAGGGGGCACTGGTGTTAACTTTAGGGTGTCGTTGTACGTGCTCCGGTAACGCAGTTTCAAAAGGTCCTGGACCCACGCATCAGTTCACACTGCCATCCAAATGAACTGCCTGGGAGGGAGGGAGGAGGATTACACAGTGACAGAGTGGATATGCAAAGCACCCAGTACCTCCGGTGCCCAGGGGACGAGGAGGAGAGGGCAGAGAGGCTTGAACAAGATTTCTCTTTCTAGGGAAACATTACAGGGGAGTATCTGTGGTAATGTCATGCTGATCAACTTCCTGCAGTTCACAGCCCAAATATAGCCAGGCAGCTGGGACACAGAACTTCCTCAGCTGTGTAATGGAAACAGTTCAGATTAAGCAAAGAATTAAGTCACCTATTAATTGTACCCAGAAAATCATGGATGACCGCCATGACCAATTTAGAAAGTGTGTCCAGTTCCCTCTTCTGCTTGTGGGAGGCTCAGGCAGAGTCCTTGCTGTGGGACACCCTTGTCATTCACAAGTATTCGACAAGTCACGTGCAGAAAGCAGTTTTCATCCAAAAGGAGTTTTAAGTGTATTGGCCAAGAGCTGGGCATTTCAGGGCAGCATCCCTGCTCCTGTTGCTGCAAACATCTTTCAAGTATCTGCCCCAAAATCGCTGCTTTCTGGGAGGAAAAGCTGCCACGGCAATGCTAGCTGGCTGGGGTGGCAAAGAGTGTGGGGAAGGGTCATGTCCCCTCTGCCAAGAGACTCCTGTGCCAGTGTAGTGGAAGCCACGCAGGAGGTGCCCATGGGATGGGCACACCCTGGCAGAGGTGGCAGCAGTGGCTGGGACTGCATTTTGCTGGTGGCAGATTTTGAAAGCTGTTCTGAGAGAAGGCTGTGGTTTTAACAGCCTCTTTTCCCAAACCAGATCCAACTGCCTCCATCGGAGCTGTGCAGATGGAAGCTGCCATCTCATCCCTGCCAGGATGCGTTGCTTCCGCTCCTATCATGGATGGAGAACAAAATTGGCAAAACCACTGCAAACTGAAGGGCTGGAAGAGCAGCCAGAGGAGCTGCTGAGAAGAAGACACAGCCATAAAATAGGAAATCAGAAAGCATCAGTGATTTGCTGTGGTGACCCTCCATATGGGCTCCCTTGATGCATCCAAGAGCCCGTGACAGGGGCCCCCTCCTGCAGCTGCCACACCAGTGCTGCTCTGCTGGTGCTGCTCCTGACCACCCTTCCATCCCTCTCCATTGCCCCTTCCTCTGGGTCCCGCTGAATATTCCCAGCAACAGAGCTTGCAACAGTGCCAGGCAGCCATGGGCCAAAACCTTGTGGTTATGAAAGCATGGCAAGATGTTTGCTGTTTCTGAGCTACTTGGCTACCACCAAACCTCACAGCATATAGCTCCAGTGGTTTCTAAAGGCGACTCCCTAGAAACAATTCTTCTACCTGTCCTGGTACCCCATGAGATCAAGACTGGTGTCACTGCAGTAAAAATAGCAGAGCTATTGTTCATGGTAAGGCCACCATCATATTCAGGCATGCAATGGAGTTCCAGCAATCCCATACACCCATCCGCCCCAAGGAGATCTCACCCTGATCCCAAAGGCAGAGCATCAGGTCTGCTTGCATGGTCTGGAGGGAAAGTATATCCAAGAGAAGTGCTCCCCTCCACAGATGAAAACCCAAGTCTTGTCGGAGTTGAGCGGACTTGTCCTGCATCACCTAGGACCAAGACCCTGCACTCAGCGTCAGGGGTCCATGGAAAGAAAGAAAGTGAGCAGAGAGGCTCTTCTAAGACAAGACTGAGACTTTCTAGTGCAAATCTCAGATCTCCATCTGTACCTACCTGACAAAATTGTACAGATCTGCTGATGGGAAAGTTTGGAAGTATGAATACTGGAAGAGAAAGAGGTGGTGTATGAGGAACTTTGGGTGCCTGACTTCCAGACTGGTGCTAGCACTTCTCCAAGTCCTGCACAGTGGTGATGGAAACAGCTGGAAGAAGAAGGATTTAGCCAAGTCTATAGAGACACCTCCTGCTTCTCTAGGAATGGGGCACATGCGTCATGCCAAGGACAGGCACAGACTGGAGCAGTCTAGAGCCCTCATTTGTAATATCAGAGCTGCATCTTGCATTACAGAGATAGCCTACACGTGTTCAGCACCAAAGGGACTAGCAGTCACTTGCAGCAAGGTCGAACTCCCACAGCAGAGCATGGTGGTTCCTGCGTCTAACCCAGAGCTGTTTATCTGCCGGCACTCTTGCCCCAGTAGTGATACTCGGGCGAGGACAGCTCTTTGGAGATGCCCAGCTCGTTTCCTGCCTTCTGCCATTGTTTGGTTTGCTCCTTTGTTTGTTTGCGTTTTCTGAATGCTCTCAATTAGGACTGGTTGGGAAATTGCAAATGCCACGTTTTTTGCTGGAAAACATTGATTCATCAAAATCAGCACTTCCCACAGGACCAGACTGGTTTTAGCAAGGCAGGATTCGAAGGGATGAAGGGACACGGGATGTTCAGGTGCCCGCTCTGCAGGCATCAGAGCAGGGATTTCATCCTCTGTGCCCGATTGCCCAAGACCACACACTAACCACCGGGCTCTGGGCTACCCTGGGGTGGACTCATCTCTTTCTGCTGAAAAATTCCAGGAGGTTTCAGCAAACGCAGATTGGGAATTGTTTTGAAATCTTAAGATGAGGCAGGACCATCCTCTCCTACCCAGCTCAAGATACAGTCCGATACTTTCTTGGCAGGTTTGGATGCTAGATGAGATGGGGGTCTGGACATACTGGGGGCCCAGCACATGATTACTCAGGGCTGCAGCAGAAATGAGAAGGATGAGGAGCAGAGAAGGGCCGTGATGGACATTCTCCACCATTCCCCTGCCTTTGTGCCTTTTGGGAAAAGGAGGCAGCAGGTCCCTTGGTGGAGAAAGGAAGAGGAGGGAGTGGTGACCACCTAGGGTGGGGAGGGAGGGATGGCCCCACGTCTGCGGGGGGACCCAGGCAGTCTGAGCTCTCTGCAGAGCACATGCAGCTGCTGTTGCTCCCTTTCTCCCCAAAGCAAGAGCTGTCCTGGAGGCGTATGGCATAAGGTGAGCTACACTGCTCTCCAGGAGGTGCAGGAGAAAATACTGCATCAATATAAAAGCTGTAGAAAACCTAAAAAAAAAAAAAAAAAAAAAAGTCCTTATGAATTCACTTTGCTTTCCAGAACTGAAAATAACATAAAGGGCCAGCTCTTCACTTCTTAAAAGCTGCATCAAGGTGAAGGCCAGAGGAGAACAAAGGTACTTTTTCCCCTTTTTTCTGGGACTCCAGGGAAGGAAGCCGGAAGGCAACCCTATGCACTTTCTGCACTGGAGCACATGGCTCCTTGGCTTGCAAATGTGATGCTGCCAGCTGGCTGACCCTGTGCTGTGGCAGAGCAGCAGCTTTAGCCCCCTACCTCACCCAAACCTGAGGACGGGGAACAGCCCAGCGTGTCCTTAACTGTGGTCCAGGATGGGATTTCTTTATAAAGCCTCCCTCAAACCCCTGTGCCCTTGCCCAGGCCATTCCCTGCTCTCAGATGTGCTTGGGAGACGCCAGATCTTACGAAGTCCTTCAGGAGAAGTGACTCAGGGACAGGGAATGCTGCATCCATTGACCTCCCTCCCCGTTCCTCCCCTTGCCAGGCTTTGCATTGTGATCTTTGGGAAGCAAATGCATCCAGCCCCCTTTATTCTGACTCAGCAGTTGCTTTGAAGTGATTTTTGCGGTAGCGGTGGGGCATCATGCCCGGCTAAAATATCTTGGCTCTGCTACTCTTGCAACAAACTTCCAAAGGTCTCATGCTAGCGGTGGAGGGCAATTTGAAGAGAATGCAAATAAAGGTTTCGTTCGGTTCATTCATGCTGCTTGAATAGAGAATTGAAAGCTGAGCCACAGAGGGGATTGCAAGACAAATTCTTTGGCCTGCCGCGTTGTTAACACTGCCTAGAAAAGAAAGGACCAAAGTTGCCCGTTTCCTGCGTGCGTGAACTCTTACCCAAAAGGGCTCTGCTCTGGTTTTGAGGAAAGGGGTGCGATGCACACAGAAACGGGAACGGAGGGGAGCTGCTGTGGGGCACCGACCGGCAGGGTCCCCGGCAGCCAGGTGACAGACCATGTCCTCTGGGTTGCGGGATGGGCTGTGCTGCTCTGGCTTATCTGGAGAGGAAGGGAAGGCTGCCACTTTTCCGGAGCTAATCCGACTGTATTATTTCCTTTCCTGGGAAGCCACAGATAGAAGAATGCTGTCTATTACCCTGGGAACTCACAGATTCACTCTATGTAAGAAATAGCCAAACTATACCTTGGGATTTTTTTTTTTAACCATCTTATCAGCTTTTTAGGAAATTTTAAACCGGCTTACAGCCTCTCTCTTTATCTGCAGCATGATTCCTTAATAACTGACTTGCAGCAATGACTCAAGTTGGAAAGCATGCATTGAGCAGATTGAGTGTTAACGTCCCAAATGCCCTCTGATTTAGATCAACCTCACCAAAGACACCTATTTGGAACAAAAAATAGCCCTTCTTCTTTCTCCTTTCACCCTGGGCATGAAAAAAGCTTTAGGTCAGGCTACAAATTGATCTGAAAAGTCATTGCCAGTGCATTGTCTCTGGGTGAATTATTCCGGCATGCTGCAGGGAGGAAGGAGGCTGGTTTTTTCCAAGTCCAATGCCAGGCTGGCTCTCGCGTCCCCCCAGTCCTGTTGGGCAGAGCAGGTGGGAGCAGGTCCGGGACAATAACGGGAAGTGAAACAAGCCCATAGGAGCACACAAGCGAATGATCCGAGCCTCAATCCTTTCCCTCCATCCCCAGCCAGCTTCAGAAGCGACAGTGGAAGGTGGATGAACCATTTGGGCTCCTCTGACCTCCTTTCTGTTGCTGAAAGGGCTGGCCAAATTATGGCGCTTTTTTTTCTGCCTGGTAAATGCCAGGATTTCCAGGATGCGCGTGGTTGCTCACACTGAAATTTCCCACTAAGTGTTTTCAGATTTTGGAAGAAAATGGATAACAGAAATAAATTTGGCTTTTGATTTCCAGGTTGTTGTTTGGGCTTTGTAATGCTAGATTTTGTGTGTGGGGATGTTTTACAGAACTGCCAACTTCTGAAATGTAACTCTTTCTCAGAAAATAACGCAGCTTCCTCTTTTCCAATCAGAAAACGGAAAATCAAATATAAATGACACCACCCACCCTACATTGACAATAAACCGTTCTGTGGAAGTTTCAATGGAAAAATTTTCTACCCTTTTTTCCACTTATCAGAAACCTCCTCCACTTTGGAGGCTGGGACCCAGCAGGGTCCTGGCTCTGCAGATGTGCCTGCCGGCAGATCTCGCACACCCAACTTTCCAGCTTCTCCTACCTAGTATGGGAACGTTCGGGGGATTTTTAAAACTTATCCCCCATAAATGCTGTCTTGGCCCCTGGGCTTCTGCTGATTTCAGTGGCGAGAGAGAATTCACGGTGAAACAGCTTGAGACCCGACCCACACCTAGTTAAAGCACACCCAGGGTGCAAACTGTAGTGTGCTCCTCTCCTGCCTCTGAAATTGCTTTTTCAGTCACTTCTTAAATGTCTGCAACCTAAAACTGGCCACTTTTTTCCAAATGCTGACACCTTCCTGAAATAATAAATTTCAACCCCCAACAAGGAAAAAAAAATGACCCCACAAAATTCTGACGACATGTAGACAGGTTATTTTTCAGTCCTAGTCCCAGTGCAGGTGTTACAAGGCAGGTGTCCAAAGTGCTTCCCTGTGCACCCACCTGTGTTTTGGCTGACTGAAGCGCGGGTACTTCTCGGCGGTGAGGAAGCGGTGGCAGGGAGGGGACGAGGTCGCCCTCCGGTTCGTGCAGCTGGGGTGGGCAGGGGGCACCCGGCTCAGCCTGGCTTATGCCAAGGAGGCAGGAGGACTGCCAAGGGCCAAAGCCCCTCTCGGGAAGTGCTCCTCCAGCAGCTCCTTTGCTCCTGCAAGATCGCTGACCTCATCCTGGGGACACGGAGCGGCACCGAGCACTGACGTCATGCCCGTTTTTCCTTTATGGTTTTGACTACAGAGCCCTGATGTCATTCTCGAGATGCTTGCCCTTAATCTTCACCCCGCGGAGCTGTTGCTTTGACTGCCCCGTTTCGCTGTGCATCCCATTTAAGAACATAGGACTGGGAGCGACTTTCAAGCCATTCGCCTTGGCCCTTGCTAACCTCGCATCGCTGTGCCTTCTTCATCTCCAAAAAGGCTTTTTACATCCCGATTTCTTCCTTTAGCCTGTGTGCAGTTTTAGTTTCTGGAACCTTTCCTGAGGAATTCATCCTCTCCTGTTGGGCTTCACAGTCCTCACAACCTGGAAAAGATCCTGAGGTTTCACATATCTGTTCAGAGCAAAGCAATTATCCGTGGCTCTGTCACCGAAATAGGGCACCACAAAAATGCTCGGAATCTGTTAAAGCCAGATTCCTGAGACGGCTTTCCCTTCTCCTGCAGTCCCAGCTGCTGCCAGGGGATGGAGCACAGGGCAGCCCACAGCTGGATCCCACACCGCTGCCTGCAGCTGCCTGGCAGCACCCTCTAGGGCAGGGCAAGGTGGCACGGGCACCGAGGACCCCCCAAAATAGGGGGGAAAGATTAATACATACAGACCGTGCAAGGTGCTGGAGAAAATCTGGCTGGTGATGTGATGCTGGAGTAAGACTGCACCAAGGCCATGGGACCAACGGAGCTGGGGCAGCAAGGAGATGGCTGGAGCAATGCGAGCAAACTGCCCGTCGACCCGCAGGCGGCTCCTGGCGGTGATGCCAGCCCTTGCTGGCATGGCTGGTGACCTGGAGTGATGACGACTCGGGTTGCTGCTGCTCTTGCTCTGGTCTTTCTTTAAAGGCGGTACTTCTCCAGGGACGATTTTGCTTGCCTTTCTGAACCTCTGGGCTCTTGAAGCCGGGACCGCCAGCCTGGCTCTCACACCCCAGGGCACCCTCACTACCGGTTCACTTGCCACCCTGCAACGCACCTCTCTGCCGTATGCTATGGGGAAACTTTACCTGCCCAATATTTCCTCTGATGAAGCATATACCTATGGAGTGTTTTGGGTTGTATGGGCATGTATTTTCAAGTCAGAAATCCCCTTTTGAGCAGACCCAGGTTTAGGTCCGCAGTAACCTCCTGCCCCAAAGATCCTGTGCTGTGCAACAAAACCCTGGGGTCTTCTGGCTCGCCCTGGCACTGGAGGACTGCCAGAGCGTAGATATAAGTCCTGAATATAAATATTAATGTTGCAAACAAAGCTGGGATATCTCCCCACCCAGCATTACCACTGGGCTGGTGCTCAAATCCTCACTCCCACCCAGCTCACAAGGCATTTCGTGGCATCACGGTCCTCCTCCTCGGCTGTGACACAGCTTCGATCAGCTATTCTGCTGCTGGGGACAGCCATTATTACCCTAGCCGGCATCTCCTCCCGGCGGGGATGAGGCCCTAACGAGGGGTTATGAAATGATGTTATTGCCAGCAGAGGGAGTGCTCAGAGCTCCAGCTGTGCCCAGGGAAAAATTGGGAAGCACCGGGAAAATGTATTAAAACCCTGGCTGGAGCGATAGGATACTGAAACGAAGGTTGACCTTGGCTCGGCCACCAGCCTGGTGATGCTCAGCTGTGAGAGGGTGGGGGAATAGATCTGCCGCGAATCCCGCTGGAGAGCTCGGGTACCAGCTGAGCCAGAGATGAGGATCCCCAGTGAGGGACATGCTTAGACTTGGATCATTTTTGCAGTGCCTGCTCCAAGCTGTCAAGTGAGATTCCCCCATTGATTCAGTTCTGCCTTTGGGCTCTTACAATTGCTTTCCACCTGAAGTCGTTGCTGCAACTCAATTATTAAGGAGTCACTCCTATAGCATTTTATTTCCAAAACAATTCATACCTCCATCCCAACACCAGCTCAGTCCTTCTGCCTCACGTCGGTGCTGGAGTTGGGAGGGACTCAGTGGGCTGGGAGCTGTGGGAAGCTCGGGCTTGGCTCTGCCCACCAGCTGAGCGTTCTAGGTAGAGCTTCGTTTGAATTTAGGCCAAACAGATCAACACACAGCTAATTTGTATTACTTCAGTGAATTAAAGACTTAACATCTGGCAATATCTATAACAGCCTCTTATCTTAGGAAAAGGGTCTAAATTATTCTCCATTAAATGCCTCAGTGGTGGGGGGGACCTCTCCACTCACATACAATAATAGAAATATAATTAGTTACCCAAATGCACATCAGCAAAGACTCGTACCAGGTCCCCTCCTAACTGTGTGGATCCCCCAGGTTTTTAAAGGAAAGCTTTTCAAGCACCAATGCGCAATTTTGCAACTTGCCTCTAAACGGATCAGTAACTAGAGAGAGTAATGTAACGAAGTCAGGTGTCTCTGGGATTGAGTTAGGACAAGCCCACAAGGGGATCCTGATGTGGATGAGATAAATATGTCATTAAATCACTTGCAGAGTGAGGTTACATAGGGAAAGCAGAGCACTGAGTTAGGAAGATGTTGTGTATTGTGAGCACAACCACCGGCTGATTAACACCCCTTGCGAAGCCTATTGCAAGCCTGATAAAAGACAATGGGCCACATTTTCACTGCTAAATACATCAGGGATGAAAAGGAGCTGGGGGAAGAAGCAGAAAAGAGCAGCAGGAATGACCTGACCTGCCTGAAGCCTGCCCTTCTACTGGAGAGCAAGGAAGCTAGCCCTACTTATCTGAAAAAAGGTTGAGAAAGACTTGGTCACAATCGAGATGGTGGGTGTGAGAAGAGTCCTCATGGTACAGAGCAGCCAAACTCCTTATGGGATTTAATGTCTGGAAGGCGAAGTTAAGCCTGTCTGGACTGGAGTGGTGTTTGGTGGGCAAGATGCAACTACTCAGTGGGACACTTCAGCTGTCTACACAAAAGATTTGCGTTGCTTTAATCAATGGAAGATGAAGCTTGTTCAACGGGACCTGCCTGCTCATCCCGGCATCAGGTGCTTGCTCAGGGAGCAGCTGGGTATAATTCCCTGGCCATGGCATGTAGAAAATCCCCCTTTCTCCACTCGAAAGCTGTGTTTGAGGCTTCCCATGTGCCTGATGCTCTCGCTGGTGCCTCAGACCCATTGCCCCTCTTTCTGCTTTGTCCCCTGAGAAGAAGGTGGGGGTGGCAGTGAGTATTTACACCCTACAAAGAGGGGGTGTGGGAGCCACTGGGGAGTGATGTTGTTGCTGCGAGGAGCTCCTCTGTGGGGCAAAGCAATGCATGGGTGAGGGCAGAGCCATGGGCAGTGAAGATCTTTGCTGGAAAAGAACCCTGTTTTGCAGCCCATCCCCCTCTCACAGCTGTGACGTGGCAGTGAACCCTGCCACCAGCCCAGGTAGCCTGCTGATGTTACTGTTCCCTTCCCAAAGTCAGGATCAAATGAGGAGAATAAATCCCTGGGAAGGAAAAGTTCCCTCCTCCCTGCACTTGCTCTCCAATTAATCTTCCTCCTGGGTCAGGAGAAATCTCACGCAGCTCTGCAGCAGAAGACGCTCTCTGCTTCACAGACTATGCCGTGTGCTGTTAGCTGGTCCCAGCTTTTAGGTGGTGATGCCTGGACCCAAGACAGCCTGGTATTTCCAGTTTATAGCTACTCAAAATAAAATCTGAGAGGAGACCCAGCACTTGCTCATGATGCAGGTGACTGCTTCAAAACCTCAGACTGTCTCACTCACAGCAAGCTGGGACTGGGAGGCCTTCAGGAAGATGGGATGGCAAAAGCTGCGACAGATTCAGTGAAGGAATAGGGAAAAAAAATCAGTGCAAAATGGCTCAAGCAGTGATTTGTTTGGACTTTTGTTAGTTAGCTCCAAATCAGCAAGCACAGCCAAGCTGTCAGCAAATCCATTTTAGATATGAACAGCCCTCTAAAATCAGTCTTAGTCTATAATATCCTCTACGTGTGCCAATACAAATTCTCTTTTTGACAACACCTGATGCCCGGTGCAGAAGCAGGAGCAGACTTCATCCCCCAGGGTGGTGGGAGCTCCGGGGTGATGTCTTTCCCCTTGGCTACCTCACCGTGCCTCTATAAAAAAACCTCTAAAACAAAACCGTTTTATCTGACTATTTCTGATTGCCAAAGTGCATATACTCTGGGCAGCCCAGCAGAGACGTGGGCACGAGCGCGCGTGCCCTGCTTGGGCACTCGCCAGGTCACAGTGAGGTTCAACGCACCGGCAAAGGTCCTGCGGGAAACCTCTCGCCAGGGCTGCAGGTCCCCTGTGTTCATCACAGAGCTGTCTTTCCCCGCTCCGTATGGAATCTCAGCTTGCACGCTTTGCTTTCCCTCCCTGACAAAGTCGCAAAACGCGGCAGGGCAGCTGCAGAACCCAGCCAGGAACAGCCCCTGAGAGGAAGCCCCCGGGGGAAGTGGTTGTCTGCCAGAGAGCCCTGGAGCAGCTCATACTATATAAAAAAAAAGGCTGTGGTTGGGAGGCTGGCTCCCCACAGCCTGCGCTGTGGCAAAGCTGGAGAAGTGGCAGGTGAGAAAGTAGCCGCTGTTTGGGTAAACGTGTGCCAGCGGTGCCTTCCCAGCCAGGTGCCGAATGCCGAAGCCAGCTGGAGCGTGGCCAGGTTAAACCGAGCAAAATGCTCACACCCCACAGCCCGTTGTGTCTGGTCTGAGTGGCTCTTGCAGCCTCCTGTCAGCATCCTCCACCTCCCACCCCACAGCTGTGGGAGTCCCCATGCCCAGAGTAGCCAGGTTTGGGATGCAGGGAAGCTGCTGCCTGCAAGGTAGCTCCATTTTCCCTCTTGGCTTAAGAGCACGCAATGCTCTCGCCCCTAGCAGATGGTCTTTTAAAAGCATCACAGGATCAATCCTGGTGCTGGAAACTGGTGAGCAGAGAGAGGTAGATCACAGAGGCCAGTATGTTTGGTAACCAGAGGCCTCGTGCCAGTGGCAGGGAGAAGAGCATCCCAGAAGGTGAGACCCACCACCAAAACCCTCCAAGCACGGCGGAAATCACTTCCTCTGTCCCAGCCTTCTGCAGCGGCCTCATGCAAACCATGCAGCCTGCTTGCAGACTAGCACGGTTCCCTGGCTCTTGCCTCCCCGTGAATTACCCATCAGCCAGGGCAGATGCTCCAAAGCAATTAGTGAAGCTCAAGGGCAGGTTTCCCATTTTATTGCAGGGATCGGGGGCTGTTTTCTCTCCCAGGACTAGAACCTGGCTCTGGCCATTGCTATCCTGGCAGAATCGTGCCCAGAAAAGCACACTTTATTTAAAAGCCAAGTGTCAACATCCCAAGCTGGTTGTTTAGACTAAATGAAAGGTTTTCAGAAAAAAAAAAAAATCAGTCTCACTTACAATTCCACCCCCCTTCCCCAGGAGATTGCTCCCTATCTGGTTGCCTCCCGAAGGTGGGAGCAAAGGCTTTGCAGTGAGTCATCTTTTACTCTGTATACCCCGACAGTGCTATTACTGCTTTCATGTGGGTCTCTGGGAATGGCGAGGGCGGCGGTGGGTGGTAGAAAGCGGCCCTGAAACAGGCATCAGCCACCGGAGGGGTTTTGTGCCCCGATTGCATTGCTGCGTGTGGGGGGACCAGTGAGGCATCCCCAGAAATATTGCCCTCCCCAAGACAGTTCTGGCTTGGGGCAGGACCTGCTGCTCTACACAAGTCGGGTCTCAACGATGGATTGGGATGGGAGCTCTTGAAACACCCCAGTGACTCAGGCAAATATGAGATGATGCTCATGTAAGTTAATTAGAGAGCGAGGGCAGTGCTCAGCCTGCCCAAATGAGCCTGAAGCCCCTGGGTTGACTCACTGGAAACAGCAAGGTTCACCCAGAAAGGGATACCGAAGCAGCTCGAAAGAAACAGCAGTTGTAGGGGGTCATCACGTCCCATGACGGGAGCCCTGGATTGGGACCCAGCAGGTCTGGGCCGAGATCACTCCCCAGCTCCGACACTAAGGTTTCTTGGAGGGAGAGCAACTTTCCTCTAAAAGTCCCTTTTAGGTGATGCCTGCTATCCGTTGCCAGATTTTTCTCTCTCTTTATATCACACGCAGAGACAAAGGAATTCATTCTATCTCTGGAAAACATCTTTTTCTATTTTTCCCCTTTGGATTAGGTTAGTGGAGAAGAGGTTGTTCCAGTCCAGCACATCTTGTGGTTACTGTGCTTGTTTTGACTAAAAAACACCCGTGTGATCTGTACATATTTGAAATGGTTGCCTTTAATGCAAAAAAATCTAAACAAAAATCTACGCAACATACTTCCAGGCAAAAAAAAAAAAAATCTTCTTGTGCATGAAGATCTACCTGGTGGACTGAGATGGCTCAGCAAGAGACCCACCTGGAAACATAAAGGGAGGAGTGGCAGGCAGATTTGAACCAGGGATGCAATTTCCATTGCTGTAATTACAATTCCACCTCTCATAACTAGGGATGCCCTAAACTGAGGCCTGCTGAAGTCAAGAGCATCATTTCCACTAATTTTTGTGTTGTCTCATCGAACATTTGTTCACGCAGGTCTTTTAACTACTCTCTGGCTACCGTGGCGTGAGCAGCACGTCCTTGCACTCAGCTCAGATAAAGGCAGGGGGTCTGCCGCAGGGTGAGGGAGGGCCATGCCTTGCACACAACCAGTGTCACGGGGATGGAGGAGCCACCTTCAGCTCGTATGGGTCAAGGCATTAGGGGGTTGATTGGAGGGGCTGCATCCCACGAGCTTCACTGGGAGCAAACTCACAGAGGGTTAGAAGCCCAGCGCCGCGGGAGGTGGCTGACGGTGCATATATCCACATATGGATTATGTAGGGAAATGTTCGTGGGGGGTCTCCCTTGGCCATAGCGATATCTTGCATTGCAGTTTTCTTTAAACTGTGGGGAAGTTGGATTAGGTGAGGAATTCCACAATTTCTTAGCTTTTCAAATAACATGTCTGCGATATCACCCAGTCTGACTCGCGCTCCCACCTGCCTTGGGAATTCAGTTAACCCTTCGCGTGTTGACTTTGGGGCTCGCACTGGGGCTCATGGAGAGCCTTTTCGGAGTCTGTTATCTTCAGCTGATGAAGAGACAGGGACTCAAGTGGCATCACCAAACTGGTGACAGAAATAGGGGGTAGCATCTGAATCACCTGCCATTTAGGTCTACCTACTTAGCCAAGTACTCATTTCCCCCTCAGCACAAAAATATATGTGTGCACACACACGCACGCCTGCACGTACTGTGCGAGCATACCACCTGCTGTTTTGAAAAGCTACATGCATTTTTTCTGGTGGGGTTTACCTTCTTAGTAATTAGTAATTAGCTTAGCAGTCCCAAGGGTCCTACCCTGTGAGATCTCCTGCTCCAGGAGCGCTGGGTTCTCTACAAAACCCTTGCTTCTCTCATGAGAGCCTTTCTGGAGAACAACCGGTACCATAAAAAAGCTTCCCCCCCAAACATACAGGATCGCATTATACCTATTTACTTGCGATACTACTTGGAGATGCCAACCTATACACCTGTCCCTGAAGGTAAAATAGCCCCAATGGCCACGAGGAGACAGTAGAGATGAGGTTTTGGAGGGTGCTTGGTCCCAGGTGGAGCCGTGCGCAGGAAGCCCAAAGCTGTCCCCATGCCCTTTTCCCCATCCCTCCATCCGCTGTCCCCACATGAGAGACCCTGGGAGCCTTCTGCCAGGACGAGCTGGTGACATCCCCAAGCCCACCCTGTCTGGGACCTGGCTAGGGGGGCAATCCCCAACTCAGCTGCCTCTGCTCTGCCAGTGCCACACCATCCTATTGCCACGCTCGGTGGATTTTTCAACGGTGGAGTATAAACATTTCTAGTGAAGTGCACTTAGTGTAAGCTGCTTTGCCAAGTGCTGGTGCCTCCCCTCCTTCATTATGATTATGAGAGAATGTTTTGTTTAAGCGAGAAAACAAATTGCCCGCACCTCCTACCTCCCTGTGGGTGTCCATCACCCGCGGCAAGGGCAGCCTGGTCTGGAGGGGAAGCTGGCAGCACAGGTGGGCACAGGGTGTCCCTGTGTCACCTGCTTCAGGAATAGGAAGGAGGGGAGGGGGCAAGTGGTGGGGATCTTATTGCAAACTCCCATACGCCTGCTGCCAGCTGTAGGTATTGAAAGTCCCAGCCCCTGAGGGAATGAGGCAACAGGGGACAGATTTATTCCGGCCCCAAGCTGATGGATGGGGATGCAAACCAGGGGGAAGTTAAGTGACTTGCCCAAGGTGATGTGCGAATGCAGTGGTGGAGGAAGGCTGCACTCGGGGCGCAGGAGCCCTGTGTGAGCCCCATGTCAACCCTTCTCCCCACATCCACAACCACCTGCCTGTGGGACCCCAGCCCCACATCTTCCTCTGGGGTCTTCGCTGCTCGGCTCAAACCCAAGGGCACCAGTGGCTGGGCCCAGCAGCCCATTTATCCTGCCTAAAAAGCCCCCAGCCTGAGGGAGTGATGGTGTGGGCCCTGCTGGGGCTGGGGGGCTGGCAATAGCAGGCAGCGATGGGGGTCCCTGCTAAGGGGTGAAGGCCTGGCCTGCGGGAGATGCTGCCACCCAACCCTCTGCCCGAAGACAATGAGAGCTGCAAACAAAGACCCGCGCTGAAGCACATCAGCAATGCGAAAAGAAAAAAAAAAAAAAAAAAACAGAGGAAGAAACGCCTGAAAGATACATAGCTGGGATTCCTGAACCCCTCAGAGGTATTCGGGCTTAGCCAACAGGCTTGGGTTTTTTTTTTTCAAAGCCATTAATTACACAACAGAGACGTATCTGCACCACTCCACCTCTCCGTGGCAAATAAGGGCCCCACGTATATTCCCTAAGATGCATCACCCTCTGAGCTCAGTGCCATTGCCTCTCTTGGGCACTTGGAAAAATAACCCATTGCTGGGTGATATTTCCAGCTGGCTCTTGTGTCTGATTTTCTGCGGAGTATTGAACGGGCGCTCAAAGCATGCGCCTCTAAAAGGTGCATCTGAAATACGTGAGCTGCATCAGTAGCAAATGCCAGAGGACATGGCAGAGGATTGGAAATACCACCCTGCTTACCTGGGCAGCTTTGCTGAGCAAGCTGACTGCACAATGAGGCCAAGGAGAAGCTCTCCAAGAAGCTGCACCGAGGGAAAAATCAGTGCAAGGACTGCATTCACCTCTGGCCCAGCCCATGGCAGGCACCGCCACCGGCCGCTCAGCGATGGCTGCTTTGTTGAAGCTGCCGGGAGAGGACCTCAGCAACAACTGCTGTGCCTCTTCTTTTGAGGAAGAAGAATTCATTAAGAGCTCGCCTGCTTTCACCCCTGAATCCAGCTGCACGCAGCCAGACTAACCAGTTCATACTGATGCCCCCAGGAGCAGGATGAAACATTTTTGAGGGTGAACCCTGAGTTTTCCAAGTGAGGGCAGAGCGAAGCGCGGTGTGTAGAGGGTGCCGTGCAGGGAGGGGTGAGACACCGACACCCTTCTACGGCACAGCGTGCTCCTGCTCGGAGGCAGGTGGCATCCCTGCAGCCCCCCTTTCCGCTGCTCAGCATCTCCCCAGGGGACACGAAGATGCCCACTACTAGCACTGCCTTCCCAGAGCATCCTCATCAGGCCATCCCCGCGGGGACACAGCTATGGGGAGCAGTCTTCACCCCCAAGAGCTTCTAGTCCAAAGGGTTGCCCACTGCCTCCCACAACACGTTTCATTCACGAGCAGTTTTGACTCAGAGATTGCTCTGTAGACAGATCCATATTTGCACAATGCTACGAAGAGCCAACTTCATTCCCCGGTGCGTGGAAGAACTAATTGTACCTGCTGGAGCTTTTATGGGTCCTTAAATGAACTCGGACCTCTTCTTCCCCATGACATTCCAGTGAATATTTTCATGGACATACTTTAAAAAGAAATAAATAAGGAAAACAGGAAATGGTGATGTGCTTAGCTGTTAATATAGGCACAGACCCATCTTTCTTCTCTGCTACTGTATTTGTTGCACATTTTTGACACAAATAATCAGACAAAACTTGGAGCTTTCCAGGCTCCCTCTGCAATGAAAAGAAGCTGGGGAGAGGATGGGCATTTCTCCCTATCTACCCTATTCCACCCTTCTCGGAAATCCCTTTTGGGAAGCTGTTAGCTGAGCTGGAGTCCACTTTGGCAATCAGGGATGACCAAGAGATGTTTGCTGTTCCACAGATGATGGGGAGAAAGGAGACACTTCTCTCCCTTTCTGGGAACATCAGACCCTGGGACCCTTTGGCCTCCTTCTTTTGGGCCACTCTGCAGACGGCATCCCAACAAGCAGACCCACCGAGTTTCACTTGCTGAATGTCATTTGTGCTTTTTCAGTTCCTAGCTTGCACTTGGCCACCATGACACCTCCCCATCCCACATCCTCCTTCCCACCGCCTCATGAGCAGAGCGAGGCTGCTCAGGCTGGAGTTTTTCTCTAATCGTCGGGGACATTGAATTTTAAAAGACGCTACAGGAATACCAAGTCTGTCCAGCCCACAAAAATTGCATAGTTTGTCCTCCATATAAACAGGGGTGAAAACACTTGTGCCTTTTATTGTTGTCACAAAATACTCTGGCACAGTGCAGTAACTTACCTTGGAATAACTTCATTTTTTGCTATGCTCAACACCCTCCAGGTCCTCCAGATGCATCTGCCAACACCCCTCCTGAACACCTAAGTCCAATGAGTGCTCCAAGGCATTGGCGGACCTGGGCAGGAGTTGCTACAAGAGTCCCTCTTTCATTCTGAACATGCCAAAAAAACATCCTCTGCTGATGCCTAAGGGCAGCCCCGCTTTTCCCCTGCCCATATAACAACCCTGCAGCAGAAACCCTCTGGGCTGGGAGCATGGCCCTGAAATACTATTGCCACCCAGGGGTGCCAGGAGCCCTGAACAGACCTGCCCAGCCTCTGCTCTTGTTTGCTCCTTGTTGACCAGGGGCCCCAGGTGAATTATTTCTCCCACTCTTAGTTCTTTGACTTCAATTTCACACAGGGACCTTCCATATATCACATCCCCTTTAGCCAATGAATCTCTCCTGTTCCAACAGTTTAGTGTGCCCCAGGATCAATATATTTTAGCAGCATGCAAGGACACAGTGTTATTGCCAGGTTCCTGGGTTGTACAAAACAAAAGGTATCACTTTCTTAAAGCCACTGAAAAACCCTCTGGACCAAGTATGATTATTCCTCTGCCATTAAACAGCTGTGTATAGGACTCTGGCTAATCACTCTCCATTCTTGCTAAGGATAACTTCTTCTCCTAGTCTTCAGTGACAGGAGACCCAAACCCATGGCCCACCCTCAGCCTCCTTTTATCTTGTCTTGGACATCTCAATCTGCGGTGCCCAGAACTGTTGGGCATGCCAGTAAAGCAGTCTGATTTCTCCTGGTTGTCCTCACTGTTGACATATGAGAATGTAAGGTGCCTTAGAAACCGGGGTACCTTTGTAATGCTGTAGGCACAGCATCTGAACCAGGCACCTCAAATCTCCATTCTGCTCACCGTGTCATTTGTGGTATAATTGTGAAATAAGCCAAAGGAGCATCACAGGGTGTCCTGACTGGGCTGGGATTAGGTGACCTCTCCTCTCTGTGGATTATAGATGGAGAGCAAGGGAAAAGTCATGTAAATGTCCCCTTCCCTGAAGGTATCTGCTTGGCTTAGCTCCCCGGCAGCATTGCTAACATTCACCCTGGCCCACGACCACTGCATTTCTGCAGCTATTTACATTCCTCTGCCTTTGCTGAAGCTCACATCCCTGCCTGCAAGGTCCAGGCTGGCCCAAGCTTTCCTGTTCTTCCCCCTTTCCCTGGAAAGCTTTCCGGCCCATTGCCACGTGTTGGTGGCCACCCACGAGCCGCTTTGATCAGCTCAGATGGGCAGCGCCGTCAGGGGATTTTGCAGTCTGCCCGGATGCTTCCACAGCCGCTGCAGCAGCAGAGGTTTTCTCTCCGAGCCCTGGGCATCCCCTGGTCGTTTCAGGGCACCTTTCAGGTGTTGCTTTTATTCCAGGTCCGCTTTGCGGCTTTGTTTTGCGAACGCTGTCCTTGCTCCTTGCAAATTTAATGGGAACCCACGACCGTGATTTCTCTACTGAACTGCACCGATGACCACGGAGGTCAGACAAATGCAAGACGTGGTGGGCTATTTTTATTGCATTTCCAGTGGTTTCAGGTGACACTTTGCTGCGGCCCCATCCACTTTCAAACCCAAATGCTTCCTGGGATGCTGTGTTTTGGCAAGCCCCTTGGTGGTCCAGTGCTGTGGTCCAGAGGCTTTCCTCTCCCTCTCTTTCTGCCTCCCCAACCTCAGGTTAGCTGTGTCCTTGGCTTTGCTGGTCCTCCTCCTGCTCTCCTTCGCAGGCCCTCCTTGCAGGCAATGCCAGGGGCTGGAGTTTGGGGTGGAGGCAGCTATTGTTCCAGCTATCTGCAGTGTAATGTTCCTTATGACTGTATTAAATGAAGGGCGGAGGTCACACATCCCTAGTTTAAATAAGGTTTAGGCTGACCTTTAACAATATTACACTCGCGGATCCTCTCATAACTCACTGAATAAACTCCCAGAGGGCTTTACCACCTCCCTCTTTTCTTCCTACTGTAAGGATGCCCGAGGCTTAATGAGCTTCTCTCCAATTTCGCTTTGATTTCTAATCCTATCCCCTTCTCCCCCTTCTCCCCCCGCCCCAAATACAGATATGTTCACTCCTTTAAAGGTGGGGGGAAAGAACCTGTTCCTTTTCTCTTCTGGGTGACAGCTCTTTCTTTTGTGTCTCTTTCTTCCCTTCCCCGCCCCCCTCCTCTTTCTTGACACAATGCACTATTTATTTGCACTGAAGGATAACTAAGAAGCAATTAAAAGATCAAAAGGCACAAACACAAGTAGATCCAGTGGCAACTTGTGGGGTTTATTTTGCTGCTGCTGCTGCTGCTGCTGCTGCTGCTGCTGCTGCTGAAGCTTCACCAAACTGCTGCCTTGTTTTTCCCCCAGCCGGAGAGACACCTCTCTTACTGGGTCGCCTCTTCCTCCAAGCAGACTTTTTTATGATCGCTATTTTTCACCCCCATTGTTTGCTATTGCAGTTGTTTACTGGAAAAATCACTTGTTTTTCTCAGGGAGATTAACCCTCCAAGCTTTCTTTTGTCTACTCTCAGGAGGTCCTTGTGGTGAGCTGGGGGAAGGGAAGGGAGCTGGGCTCCTTCAGCTCTTAACAGTAGCTTACAGCCCTGCTTACCCCCCTGCCAAGGTTGGGTCCTTTCCTTTGATGGGGTTTTGCTTTTGCAGGGAGAAGAGGTGGTTGCTCTTTGTTAAGGAGACCGGCTCTGCTGAGCGGTTTGCAGGGACCCACGATTGGGATTTACTAAGTCCTGGGCTTCTAGGAGAAACTCCTAAAGCCCAAGGTAAGCAGCAATGGAGATGCCTCTTTTTAGGAGAAGTCTGGAGCCCTGACACACGCTGGCAGACGCTCAGTCTCTTTGACAGCCAGGCCACTTCTTTACCTGCATCAGCGTAGGTGCTGAGATTTGCTGCCCGTGTTTGAGTCTGGTGTGCACAGAACCGCTTCCTCAGCATCACCTCTCTCTCCCAGGTGTGCCAATGTTTCTGTCAAAGCCCGCAGCCCTGACACCAGGTCTGCTGGGTGTGATACACAGCAACGCAGCCCAGAGAAGGACAGCCCAGAGGACAGCTCAGAGAACAGAAGGATGCAGGGGAGGGAAGGATGTCTGAAGCCTAGAGAGAGAGGACAAGTCCTGCCCGCATTTTCTTGGGCATGTTTAGGGCAATTCCGACTGTTCGGAGATGCACCAAGCCCCCCATCCTTGAAAGAAAAAAGTGCAAACTTGAAAAAAAAAGAGGAAAAAAAAAAAAGTTTGCTTTACTGCGTGCTGGGGTGAGGGCTGCTGCATCCTTGCCCTTTCACACCACTCCCTATGGCGAGCGCTGCCCGAGACGGACCAACCTGCTGCCCGCTCTCAGGCGGCTCTGCTCCTCTCCGCTCCAAGGAGGGTGCGTGCCCGCAACGCAACCTGGGCTGCGTCCCCCCGCAAGGGGCTCCGAGAGCGAGCGGGGTCCCTTCCCCTGGGGCAGCCGCTTCCCCGTCGGGGCAGACTTGGCGGGCAGGTCTTTCTTTGGGAGAAGGCGAGTTTTGCTCGATGCAGCACAACGCGACTGCCATGCAGCACTGGCAGGGCAGCGGGAGCGCGTTCAGCCTGCGCGCTGCTGTACACGCACGGCGAAGCCTGGGAAAAACTCCCTTTGGCTTAAAGGCAGCCGTGCTCGCTCGCAGGAGCCCGTGGGAAGCAGAGGCGACCTGGCGAGCAGGAACCGCTCCAGGAAGGTGCTCTGCGGGGTGCAAAATCCCAGCGCCGCTCCCCTGCGGAGGGGGAGCGTCCATGTTGTCCGCACGGACGTGCCCGGGTGGACGCGGGGGCTCGATTCTGCTGAGGAGGGGGCTCGCCCGCCCGCACCGGGGCACATAAGGTGGGCACAGGGCAAGCGGGAGACCGCGGGGTCCCCACCGGGGGGCCGTGCGGCCGGCGCTCCTGGAACGCCCGCGCCTCCGTCGGGGAGCCCTGCGGAGCAGTTTGGGGGCCAGAGCGGGGCAAGGCGGCCGGCACGGACACCTGTGCCCCGGGCACACCTAGAGACAGCCCCGAAAGCGGGGCGGGCGGCGCAATCTCCCGCTGCTCCCGCTCACCCCCCCCAGGGCTTGGGGCTCGCCATCCGGCAGCGAGAGGCGCTCAGGGGGTGCCCCCCCAGCATTTTGGGCAGGGGCTCGGGGCGTGGGCCCCCACCTCCTGCCCTCACCTGCGGGGGGGGGATGCGCGCAGCCCCCCCTCGCCCCCCCCCGCCCCCCCGGCGCAGGCCGGGGTGGGTCAAAGCCCCCACCCGGGAGCAGCCCGCGAAGGAACCGTGCGGCAGAAACTTTCTGTCCCCTCTTCCCTCCCCGAGCTGGACTCCGGAGGGTTACGAGGGAGAAGGAGGGAAGAAAGGAAGGGAGGGAGGGAAGAGAGGGGGTTAGACCGCTCTGCAACATTATTGGCTGCGTGGCCGGGCTGGTGCTCGCTGGGGAAGTCAGAGCATGCCCATTGGGGGGGTATAAAAGGGGGGCAGCCGGAGCGCCCTGCCTGTCTCCTCGCTCGTGGGGCAGCCAGCCGGGAGCAGCGGGCAGTCAGGCAGCCGGCCCCTCCGCCCCGGCCAGGGGGACGCAGTCAGTAAACACAAAAGTGAGAGCCACCCAAGGGGCAGCCAAAGCAGGAGGAGAGAAAGAGAAGGAAAAAAAGAAAAAAAAAAAAAGGGGGGGGGGACGACCAGAAAAAAAAAAAGGAAAGAAAAAAAAGGGGGAAAAAAAACCAGCGAAGGAAAGCGCTCGCTCGCTCTCTAGACCAACAAAATACCTGATCGTAACAAAATAACATCCTTCAGACAAAATCGAGCAGGGACTTGACATACCAAAAAGGCAAGGCGAGGAGAGCGAGCCAGGGCGCGGGGAAGGCGAGCCAAAGCCGCGATCGCTGCCAGGGCAGGAGAGCAGCATGTCAAGCGCCGGGGCACACACGGATGAGCGCTGCCGGCAGCCTGCCTTCCTCCCCGGCCCGCCGCCGCCGCCGCCGCAAGAAGTTGAGAGTAGCAGCGGCAGCGCCAAGGTAAGCGCCCGCGCCGCTCCGCGCCGCTCCGCGCCGCCCCTCCGCGGGCAGAGGCCGGAGGGCCCCCCCGCCCCGCGCCGCGCCGGGTAGAGCCGTGCCATGCCGCGCCGTGCCATGCCGAGCCGCGCCGCGCCGCGCCGGCCCCGCTGCCCGCCCGTCCCCACGCGTGTCGCTAGAGGGACCCCGAGAGCCGGCCCAGCCGCGGACCGGCGGGGCGGCCCGCCGCCCTGGGGTGCGTGGGGGATCCCCGGGGGGGGGGCCGTCCCGCGTCCCGGCGGCGGGGACGGCCCGCCGGCTGCCTGCGCGCCCCCCCCCCCCCCCGCTCCCGCCCCGCACCTCGCGGGGGGCCGGGGGGGGGGATGCTGGCGGCGGGACCGCTTGCGCGCGGTCTGCGCGCCTTTTGCGCGGCCGGGAGGCGGCGGGGAGCCGGCGCTGGGGCGCGGGGGCGGTCCCGCGTGGGGAGCCGCGGAGGGGCGTGCGGGGCCCGGCCGGCGGCAGCGCGGCCGTGCGGGGGCCGGGCCGGGGCTACGCGAGGTCAGGCGGGGCTGCGCGGCCCCCGGCGCTCCCCCCGCCGGCGGGGTCGTTTCGGCGGCGGGGCGCGGGGAGAGGCTGGTAGCGGGGCGGCGAGGGGAAGGGCCGGGCAGTTCTCCGGCTTCGGGGACCGGGGAGGTTATTAAACTCTCTTCTGCAAAACACTGCGGTGTGTCGGGTCTCGGAGGGATAAAAATACAGAGAGGAAAAACAAGAAAGCGAAGCCAAAATGGAGTGAGAGTTAATGGTTGGCATGCAGCCTTCGACTTTGTGTGATTTTTTTATTTTTTTTCCTCCTTCTTCTTCCTTCCCG
Organism: Haliaeetus albicilla; assembly: GCF_947461875.1. NCBI lineage: Eukaryota > Metazoa > Chordata > Aves > Accipitriformes > Accipitridae > Haliaeetus > Haliaeetus albicilla. The sequence goes on along the minus strand of NC_091498.1, from coordinate 15,303,978 downwards.
ATTGCTTTTCCCTACAGTAATTGTTTTAAGAGCGCAACTTGGAAGGGTTTTAGCACTCTGTTGAGCAGTAGGGAATTGGGGCACATGAGGAAACTCGGATTTAGCGTAACTGTACCAGCAGATGTGGCTGCCTCGCCTCAAGCCAGTGGTACTTTAGCAGGGTTTCTGATACGCCAGGGCTCGCTCAGGCGGCGGCGAGCAATCAAGTGTAAAAACAAGGTTTGTGTGGGTGGTTTTAAATAGACACCTCGGGAGAACCGCTGCTTTCAACCCTTGAGTCGAGGCTTCCTATACAAAGTCTGTAGTTTTCTTCCAAATGCCGGGACGTGCTTGGGAGGCCAAGGCCTGGTTTTCTTTGGGTTTATTTGTTGTCAGGTTGTGTGTGTGTCTGTGAGTGTGTGTGTGTGTGTGTGTGTGGTTCTTACTTCGCAGGGTTCAGCGTGCTGGGATTTTTATTCCTCCTCTCGCCTCGATTTAGAGTGGAGTTGAGGAGCCTGGGTCGTGGGGTTTTGTGAGGGTGACTTTGTGCTTAGGACATCTGGAGGAATAAAACTGACTGACACTTCTGATTTGAGCTTCACTGAGCTGTTTTGGACCCAGCTTGACAATTTCAGTGGGGGTGAATGGGTCAGAGCTGTAAATCTTGCTCCATGTTGTCGACACCCACACAAGTTTACTCAGCCTTTCAAAGGGGCTATCCCGGCTCCTGTGAAAATTCATTAAGGGATAAAAGATTTGACACCGCGGGTCCCCTCCCACCGCCGCATGAAATTTGAGAGCCAAAATGTGTCTGCGTGTGTGTCCCAGCGCTTTTTCTGACAGGTGATCCTTTTGCAGCCCAGCTGGAGGGCTGCTGCTTTGACCAGGCAACCCGGAGGTGTCAGTGCGTGTCTTCCCATTGATTCCTATAGGCTTCGGCGTGAGCCCAGCTTGCCTCATGGAGCACCAGAGAAAAGCATTTCTGTACTTTTCTTTTTTTAAATAAAGCAAACACAGCAGGTGAGGTCTTATTTTTAGAGGGACCGAGGAGTTGGTGTGTTTCCAGCAGTGCATACAAGCACTGTAAGCGGCCCACCCTCTCCCCGCTCGTGTCCTGGGACTGACCTCTCCGATCCTTCTTTGGATTGCCTTTGCTTTTAAAGGCTGCTGTATGTCTTAGTGGGGCAAAGAGATACCGGCCTCCCTCGATATTTTTGTGTGAGGGGTCAGGAGAGGTGGGCGGCTCTCGGGGGGGGGGGGGGGGGGAGAAATCTGCCTTGGGGTTGCAGCCTGGCTCTGAAAGGGTTAAAGCTGCTCTGCCAAGACATAAAGCAAGTTCAACGTGTTGTGGGAATATCACTTGCCAGTAGACTCCAGTCACCACAATTTCTGATTTAACAGCTTAACTTGCTGTTAACTTTCCCTGATATACTCCAGGTTTTGGATGGGAATGCAGAAAGGAGAGAGGAACAATAAAGAAAGGAGTTAAGTGAGGCTACTAAAATGGACTTAAATCCCTTCCCTGGGTCCTGCCAGCTGTCTTTAGAAGAGTTAAGCAAGATTGCATTTCCTTTTTTTTATGCAATAAATCAAATGTTTCTGGGCTGCATACCAAAATTTGTGCAATACGCTCTTACTCCCCAGTGGGGTGAGTAAATGGTACTGAATACCCCATTCACCTTTTTCAGCTTGATTTTTCCACAGCTATGGTAGTTCTTGCGGCGGCACGTATAGACGCAGGGTGCGGGCAGTGCTCCCCTGCCTGCCCCGGCCCCTGTCCTGCAGGCAGAGGAGGCAGGTGTCTCTCCCCGCTCGCGGGTGGAAAGGTGACCCCCGGCACGGGCTGGAGTGGGCTGCTGATGGGGACGAGCAGCGAAGACAAAAAAGTGAGGGCTAAAAATAGCAGCAGCATTGCCAACCTCAGCCATATGAATGTCATGCGAGCCAGGTGCCAAGAATCATGAGGTTTTTTATTTTTTTCAACCCTGAGCTAAACAGCAAAACTCCTGGTCCTGGGTCAGTTTTATTCGCCTGACAGCTTGACGGTCGAAAGTTCTGTGTTTCCAAGCTTGCTTCTTCCAAGCTGTGGGTTGGAAATCTCCTTCTTTCTCGTCTAGATGAAAAGGGAGGTTCTTCCTGCAGCACAGCACGTGGTGGCTCCTCTCCCTTCGGGTACTGCTGGGCACCTCACCCCCTTGCCTCTGCCCAAGATGCAGCCCCTGGGTGGTTTTCGGCTGCCAAGGCACCTGCCTTTCCCCACCGGCCTCCGCTAGCCCTTCGCTACTTGGCACCTCTGGGCGTCGTGGCCCGGCCCCCCACGCGAGGTTGCCCGTGGGCAGGAGCGGCATTCGCTTGGCATGTGCCCGTGTCCTGCCCCTTCGGGAAAGCCACGCTCAAAACCGGGTCAGCTTCCCACTCTCCTGAGGCTGCCCACCGAGAGGATGGATGCTCAGCATCTCTCACAGGCAATCATCAGAGTAGCACATCAGTCTGCCTGCTTTTTTTTGGAGGGGCAGAGGGTGATGGAGGCTGGGATGTGCAAACTGGGGTTTTCCCCTCCTGCAGACACCGCTGCATTTGGGCTGACGACGTTTTGCCGTGCTCCCTTTTAAACGCTGCCCTGCTCCACAAAGAAGCGAGATTTTTTATTTTTTTTTTTCTTTTTGCTGTCCAAATCCAAATTTTGCAGACTGGGCCATCTGTCAATTCCCTCCTACATTTTTCTGTTCATATTAAATTGTAATGAAGGCCAGACTGAAGAAGGAATTAGGTCAGACAGGAGGTTTAGTCTCCGTTTTTGGGGAGCTGTTTGTTGCCCAAGAGAGGCACCGTGGTTTGGTTGGCTCAGCACAAGCCTGGATGCAAGGGATGCCTGAGCTGTCCTCCGAGATTTGGCAACTGGGCCTTTTAGCGCATTGTGGCCTCTTGGCCCCCGACTCCCTAGCAGCTGGACAGAAATCGCCGATCCAGCTGATTCTGCAGCAAATCCTGAAAAATTCCTTTAACGGCCTCGGGCGGGAGGGTGGCTCCGCTGCAGACCTGCCCTCGGTCTCGCTCCCGGCACGCCGCAGCCGCTCCGAGAGGACCCTTTCCCTTGGTGTCTCACGGCTGGCTGAGGGCTGCCAAGAGGTGTTTGGGGGTCCCCGGCCATGGGTGCAGCAGCGGGTGCTGCCAGGGGCGAATACGCAGGAGTCCCAAGGCAGCGGCAGCATCCCGCGTGCAGCAGCTCGTGGCCGAGCTGGCTCCAGCGGCAGCCTGGTTTAGCGCGGGGAGCTGGGGATGCGAGGGAAGGCCGGAGAGGGACGTGAAGGATGGAGAGCAAAGCAGACCCCCTCCGGGCAAGGAGAGGCCAGCAGCATGCTCTGATGGCTTGTCTGAGCCTCTCCAGTGCTGAGAAGGCTGCTCAGATACGAGTTATTCAGAGGAGCTCCAGGTGCGTTTCCCAGGACAGTCCAGGGCACCTGTGCAACTAAGAAATTCCTCTTGCATCACCCTCTTGCACACTGCATGGAGTCCGAGCCCTTGTTAAGGAGGAATTTGGTGCTCAGGTTGTTGGGCACCTGGCTTGTCTCACCCTGCTGTTCCCATGGCCCCTGGTTAAAACCCCATCCGGAAGCATTTGAGCTCTCCGCGGGCACATGAGGGGGAATGGCAGCTGGCATGGCTGATTCAACCCGCTTTGGCAAGAATGAAACTTTGGTGGGCGTAGCTTCTCTCCTAGTGGAGACGGGACCTTGTCCTTTAGGAAGGTGTCCTGCTTGCCTCTCGCTGCCTTATTCCTGTTGCATCTCACGCAAGAGAAGCTTTCTAATAAAACCTGATGGTTTTACCAGCTGTTGGTGTGAATTTACTCCTGTCCCACAGCCGAGGGGGCTGTCCCTGTCCTAATGCTTGCACTAGAAACCGAAAGCAGTGCTGTCCCACATTTCCAGTGGAGAATGAAGACTTAGAGAGGTTCACACGACTTCAGCTCACAATGCTGAGCAGGATTTGGCCATGACACCTGAAGCCACATGCAACCTGTGCAGCCGGCATGGTGCTTGTACCGGGTCGTGGGCTGCAGGCACCCGGCCATGCCGTGCTGCAGCCACAACGGGGTAGCTGCGAGGTCTTCTGCGTGGGTGCTGCCCATCCGTGCTAAGGAGGAGCAGGAGGGGGAAAGGATCGACCGATTGAAAGGTCACTGGGATGTGCTGAGCCGGTGACGGCACCCTGTGAGTCTGTCTAGCCTTTGGGTGAAGCTTGGGGACTTTTTCTCTGCAGGGTCAGTAGGGCCAAAGCAAGAGGGAAGGGCTTACGGGGTGGGGTTGGGTTGCGGCTCCATCAAGCTGGAGACAAACTGCAGCACCGGGTAGTATATAAAGATGCTTTTTCCTTTGCCGCCTGGTTTCTCGTTACATGGCTGCCGGAGGGAGCGGGGAGACGCCAAGGTGACAGAGGTGGAAAGTGCTGGCGGTTGATGCGTGGGCAAAGGGGGACTTCCTCGCATCATACACCTCCACGTTAGCCCGGCTCTGGGTGACAGCGTCGGGGAAGTTCTTGTCTTTGTGGCTTCAGGGGAGCTTCCTGGCCGCAGTTACGGGGTGCACGGACACCCTAAAAGAGCTCGCAGCGGTGGCAGGGAAGGCTGCCAGGGGCCGCCTTGTGCTTGTGGTGCGGGGTTGCGCAGGAGCGGGTATTTTCCGAGGAGCACAAGGTTTTTTCCACAGAAGGTATCAAGTCTCCCCAGCGTCAGATATCACCCCGCCGACAAAACCTTGCTCTCCCCTTGCTTCAGAGCATCTCACCCCTTTCTTTAGACTGAATGTGGAGGAAAAACTGTGTTTGTGACCCCTGCCACCAAGCAAGCCCCTTCTGGGGGGCTGGCTCTGGGCTGGGGAGGCTGGCAGGCAGCCTGCTTACTAGCCACAGTGCTCGCAGCCAGCGTGAGCCTACCTGGGGAGGGGGGATTATTTGGGTGTCCTGAAGTCCCACGTCAGTGGCTTTGATGGTGGCACTGGCTGGCACACATCTGCTGCCCCGGCAATGAGCTGCTGGCGCTACCTGTGCCCTGGGGACACCAGCAATCAGGAGCTGCGTGTAAAAAAAAGAGGAAAAAGGGGGGCGGGGGGAGAGGAAAGGGAGTGGGATCGTCGGTCTCTTGTCAATTGGAGATCCGGCTGCCGATGCTGTTGCACCAGGGACATGACTTCAGCAGCGAAGGTGATGCTGCGGTCATGCTGGGGAGGCCCAGTAAACACCCGTTGGCCATTTGACAAAAAATCAAGGTGAAAAGGTATTGGTAGCAAAACACTGCAGCTTGGCAGCACGGTGCAATCACAGTCCGGTGCCATCCCTCTGCTCCTAGCGTAATATAGACCAAAGCCCCCCCAGTGTGCCGAAGGGACAAGTGCTACTGGAAAAGCTGGTCCTGGTCCCATCTCTTGCTGGTTTGAGCCCAGTTTGTTCCTAGGGCTGCTGCCTCTCTTGTCCAGAGCCCTGAAGGGGTTTTGCCAGCCTTGCTGGTCTCTGCCAGCACGGGCTGAGCAATACGATGGGTATCAAAGCTCATGCCGGCGGGGGATGCCCCCCTCAGCCCACCCAGACCTTGCAGCCTCCGTTTTGGCTTTTCTTGCTGCTGATCCCTGTCCTCCCGCTGCTCAGAAGAGCTCGCGACTTGTAAGCACGGTGCATTTCTAGCAGCGACAATTTGAGCTATGTGCTAGTAAAAAGTTGGTAGCAAGGGTGGCTTTATTGCTGGCAGGACCGTAGCGGGGCCTCGGGGGAGCTGGGCTAATTTCCTGGCTGCGCTGCAGACTTCCCCCGTGACCTTGGGCGAGTCATTTAATCTATCCTGGGCTTCGGCTCCATCTCTGAGCATCCCGGGGGGGTGAGGTAATATTCATTAACTGGTATTATTCTCGGGTTGCTCAGATGCTATGGTGATGAAGGCTGGATGTGAAACCCAGCATCTCGGCTGGGCATTAGCAGGGAGAGGGGATGCTCCGTTTGAGATTTAGCATTGCCCCACGCCAGCTGCTATTTTGCCACACTTCCCCTCTTCATTTTGAGCTGACCTGTCCAGCCACCATCATTATTTGGTTGTATATATACAATGATGAGTGACTATAATGCCTTGACCCATCCATGGGTTTTGCCTCATCCAGTGAGGCAACGGCACCCTCGCTTTACAACTGCAGAAGCTGACACGGAGGTAAAGCTGTTTGCTGGAGCAGAGTCGGGGGAAATCTTTGGGTTAGTTAGCAAATATCCAGGGAGTTTCTTTGTTAATCCTCCGCACCAGCTGATACCCCCTTGGCCCTCCTTGGTGATGCCTCAGGCGTGTTTCCCGTGGGACCGCTGTGCTCCTGAGGGATGTCTTCTCGGTCCCGGCTCTCATCAGCAAACACGGCTTGTGCAATCAGCCCCTCGATTGCCCGAACCTCGGCCACGCGAGTCTCTCGCATGCCCAGGGTGAAGGCCGCTGCGCCCCGGCAAAACCCAGCTTTCGTCAAAAGCAGCTCTAGGACAGGTTGAAACTTCATTTGTTTCTGCTCTGGGGGAACATGCGTTCGGGTAGGGCACGAAAACCTGTCATCAGAAATGAAAAAAAACCCCCACCTCCCAATAATCATTTGAATGATTTCCCATGTAAAAGCAGGGAAAAATAAAAAAATCACGCTGTTGAAAGAGCAGGGGGAATAAAAGCCTTTCAGAGGTAGGCTGAAGTGGGATTTTCCAATGGAAAAACTGCTTCAATGCAAACCTTGTCTGACCGCAGCGGCTGACCGGTGGGGCGAGTGCAGGGAGCCAGCCTCACACCAGCGGCTGGCTCAGCGCTGCTGGTCCTTCCCTGCAGCATCCTGACGTGTCCGGGCATCAAACCCCAGGCGTGCTGGGGAGGGGAGGGCGCATTGCCTGGGGGAGGTGGCAGAAGGGGTCTCTTGCACCTTGTTAACACTCTGCCTCTGTCCCCAGGTGCAGAGGATGTGTGCGGCGAGGCGGATGCTGCTGCTGCTGCTGGCTTTCCTGGCCTACGCGCTGGATTCGGCTGCGGCGTACGGCACGGCGGAGACCCTCTGCGGCGGGGAACTGGTGGACACGCTGCAGTTCGTCTGTGGGGACAGGGGCTTCTACTTCAGTAAGTGGCGGGCAGCCGCCGGCAGCGGGCAGGATGCTGCGCCCACCCCACGCCTTGCTTCGGTGGAGCTGGACTGGGAGGGAAAGGAGGGGTTTCCCAGCCCGGTGCTTTTCGTGATTGCCTTGTACCTGGCGGTGGGCGAGGAGAGGAGCGAGAAGAGCGATGTGCCCAGGGTGACGTGCACCCACCTCGTGCCGATTTTGGGGACTGTCTAGTCCCATGGGGAAACTGGGTCCTGTGTTTGAAGCTCGGGAAAAGTCAAATATCGCTGGGGAGCCATAGGTGGTTGGCTCACTGGCGATGTGCGCAAGTGATTAAAATAACGAGGATGTCTGCAGCCAGCTCTCTGCTGTGCTTGGGCCCTGGCTTATCTTTAAACCTTGCTGCCTAAGTGTTGCATCCTGAGAGCAGGCAGGGAGCTGAGCGCTCTTCTTTTCTGGGCAGGCTTTGCATGGGTATAGCTGCAGCTTCTAGGCTGCTCCCAAAATACGATTCGTGGCCTCCGGGCTACCTGCTGGTGAACCTGTTGCTAAAGAGTGATGTCTTGCCCTCCTGCAGTGTGGCTAGTGCAAAAAAATGCAGCTTCGCCGTTGTCCGCAGAGTGCAGGTGGCTTCAGGACAGTTGGCTGGAGCAGGCTTTCCGCCAGGACGCTTTGGGGGTTTGGACCATTGGTGTTAGCTGGTAAATGGGGAGGAGGAGGAGGAGGAAACCGGTAGCAATGGATGCTCAGTAATCTATGGGTGAAGGTAACTTGAGAGTGAGGCCTTGTTCTGGTGTTTCGGTCCCCTGGTCTGCTTGGGAGAGGGAAGACCCTATGTCTTGCTGCCCACCGAGGACTGAACCTCAGAGTGACTGACTACAGGAAAGATGCAAAGCCAAATGGGGAGGAAGAGGATGGAGATACCAGCTGCACATGGTGCCGTGCATTTGGCAGTCTTGACTCCGCCTTGGGAAAAGGAATTAAAAAGTCACTTCCAAGTAACGGTGTTTTTTGGAGCAGTGGAGTCAAAAGCCAGCCTCCCTCTCATCCCAGTCTGCTTGTGCAGGGAACAGGGCGCTGCAAAGTTAGGAGACGACTCTGGATGTCCCTTCCCAGCCTGGATGTCAACCCAGACTTGGCTGATGCTGCCTGCTGAGGTTGGGCAGGGAGACGCACAGGGACCCCGCATCCAGCAGCAGCCATGGTTCGAGCTCTGTAATTTTGGGCAGGCGGTTGGGCTGCCGGTGGCTTTGCAGCTGGCTGGGGGAGATCCCCCTGTCCTGTCCCAGCTGAGCAGCAGGATGTTTTCAAGGCCCCCCCGGGTGTTGCGGGCAGGCAGTGCTTTTGGGGACGCCCTGGGCGAGCTTCCTTCCTCTCGCTGAGCTGAGTGGCGAGGGTTTGCACGTCAGCTGCCCTTCCTCTTCTCGTCTCCCCCTTCCACCTTTCCTCCGCCAATGAGCCCTGTGCCGGAGCTTGGCTGAGGCGGCGGGTCCGGGGCTGGCCTTACCGGTGTGGCGAGGAGGCGAGCTCCTCTCGCGCTCTCGCACCTCTTCCTCTCCCTCTATATATAGAGGAGCATCCGTCTCCCTCCCATGGTTTTTCTTCCCTCCTCCCCCTCTCTGGGGATGAAAGGGAATGGGGCTTTTGTTTTACGGACAAACTGACCTCCTTTCACCTCAAATAACCCAGCCGTCCAGGCCAAAATAAAAACACTTTTGAAGGCAGACAAGTCGCTTGGTGCCAAGTGGCCAGCCTGGTGGTTGCAAGGGGATCCTTGCTTTTGCTTTTTTTGTCCTCTCTCGTCCCCCCTTCTTCTTTTTAAATATTTCTGGAGAGCTCAGGTGCCGGGGATGAAGCAAAGTCCCCCCAGTCCCATATTTTAACCCCTTCAGCATCTGACCAGCCTCTGCCGTGCAGGGCTGAAGACATTTGGGCGATGGCTGTTCTTGATGAAGGGTTTGGACATCCCCAGCGCGCCTCATTTTTTCCCTCTGCCTCCATCAGTTGGCCTCATAAAGTCATTAATTCTCCTGACCAGATTCATCTTCATTCCTAAACCCTCATGGCTACACTATTGTCACCATTTAGTCTCGATAGGGTACGGTTATGTTGCACTGTCGCGGGTTTACATCATAAAACCAGGCCTGGGTTTGTCATGAGCGCTTCACAGCATGGAATGTGCAACCTGATGAGCAGCCTGCGCTAATGCAGTCATTTGTATGGGAGGTAAATGACTTGGGCAGCCCTGTCCCGCAGGCACACATGGGCCCCGCTTGCTGGATGGGCTTGTTGCAAGCATCCGACTGGTAATCTTGGAAAAAACCAAAAATGGTATGAAAATCTGTTATCAGTTTCCTGCTGCAGTGGTGATTTAAGTACTTAAACGATGCTCTGCATTCTTACAAGGGACCACTTAGCTAGCGAAGCTAGCTCTGAAATACAGCGCTGTTTGCATCCATGCAAGGGGATGCAGCGTACCGATGGTGTTTCATCCATCTGGCAACAAGGAAATATGCAACCTAGACTGAGGAGGGATGCCCGTCTCTCCGCTGGCATGGAGAGCGAGTGCCAGCCCCCGGGTGCCCTTGGAGGCGTCGTGGCTGGCAGGTGCTTGGGGCTGAGGATGTTGAAACCGCTTCCGAGAGCTGGAGCTGCGAAAGAGCTGCACCAACAGGGGCAGGAGCCGGCAGCGCTGGGGCTACCTGGCCACGGGACGCAGGGTGGGCCTGGCGATGTGCACCACACCAGCCCTGTGCTGCATCCCAGGGGTGCCTGGGCAAGCTGCAGCCGGAGCCGTGCGTGCTTTGCTCTCCGCCTCTGCCGTGATTCCTCCCTTCCGCGACTCTTAAGGCTTTGGGGGCTGGCCCGCAGGTGCTGGCAAGGTGGCGGCATCCCGCCGTGGTTCTGCGGCAGGGTCGGGACCCCGTCTCCCTGCTCCCCGGCACCCACCCCGGGGCCGGCGGCATGGCCCGCAGAGGGATGCCGAGCGCAGCTCCGAGGGAAAAAAGCGGGGCAGGTCGAGAGGAAGCCCGGGCCGCGAAGTTGCTGTCATGCAATGCTGGCAGGGAGGGGAGAAGGGGCTGCAGGGGGAGAGGCATCCGACTTCTCTGTAAACAACAGCTCCTGTTTCCTCCTTTCCAACAGCTGATAAGAATTTAGCTCTTTGCAGCCGCTTGTGCTGACGGGGCACATTCTTGCGCACCCGCCGCTCCTCCGAATAATACTAGGAAAAAGCAGGGGGGAAAGTGCGGTGCCGGGGTGGGGGAGGGCCAGGCCGGGGGCACTGGGACGGGGCCCGGTGCCGCACAAAGGCCCCCTTGTTGCTCCCGACATTCCTGCGACAGGGGCGCGAGGACTGTTTACACCCAAAGTCCCCTTCCACTCGGCTTGCTGCCTGATTGACCGGAGGAGAGGGGACCCGGCCAGGGTGGCACCGGCACCGCGCACCCCTCCCCACGGCATCCGTCCGGCCCCGGTGAGGGTGGGGAGCCCGGAGCGGTGGGGCGGCAATGCCAGGGAAGGGTCCCTCCTGTCCCCCCCGCAGCCACGGCGGTGCCACCGCCTCCGGCGTGGAGGCATAGCTGAGCTGCAGGTACGCGGTCTCCGGGTTCTCTGGGGAGCGGGTTTGGCTTTGCACCACTGCCAGGATGCCCAGCTCTCCCTGTCAGGATAGCCGCTGCCAGGCAGGAATAACCCTGCGCGGCCGGAGGGCTTTGTGTCGCCGGGCTTCGCATCGTTGGGCTTTGCGTCGCCGGGCTTTGCGTCGCCGGGCTTTGCATCGCGGGGCTCGGCCCCTCAGCAGAGCTGTGGGAGGTTTTGGTGGAGCACAATTTGGGGAAAAAGAAAGTGCAGCCCTTCATCGAAGGCCGAGAGGAAGTGCGTTTCCTCGGGAGGAGGCGGTCGTCGGTGCAATGGGAAGTGGCTTGCGCACCCCGGCGGTGCCGCAGCCGGCTGCCCGCGCAGCTCTTCCCTGCGGACAAGGGACGGAGCGGCAGAACCCTCCCTGGGTTTGGCAGTGGCGGTAAAGTGGGATGCCACCCATGGGCAAAAGCCAGGAAATTCAACCTTTAGTCCGTGCGTAAATCGTGTTATGGAACAAACGCTTTTCCCAATCCAGGTCAGCAGCGATATTGCTGTTAACCAGCAATGTCCTGGCGTCTCTTCCCTGGGCTGTTGTCTCCAGGTGCTTTCTGGGACTAAATCCCTGTTTGTTATGTTTGCCTGTTTTTTTTCCCAAAGTAACTCTCCCGCAGAGGATTGTATTGGCATTTGGCGAGATCCCTACGGACAATTATGTAATGGGAAATGTGCCCTATCGGACCGTCGCAGCGGAGCTGGCAGCGGCGCCAGCAAGGGGAACGGCACGCAGCAGCTTTATGCAAGAGCGAAGGGGTAGCGCGTCGGGGCCAGGGGCCACGCGTGTGCCCGCCGGCTGGGCAGGGGCAGCGAGCGGGGAGGAAGGGGCCGTGCCGCCGTGGTGGTCCCTGCCAGGAGCTCACCCTGGCGATGCCACACCTGGGCATTTGCAGACGTGTGCTGCTGTGACCTTCCCATGCGCTCCCATACCAGAAAGTGCCCTTGATGGCAAGGCAGTGAAAATGGTCCTGCTTTGCTTATTGTTCCCCCCCATCTCTTCTTTCCAAACAAACACATAACTGCAAGCGGGCAACTTCTGTTTTTGAGAGGAGACATGTAACCTTTCAAAACCTTAACTTCCCCCCGAACCGTGCGTGTTGTCGCTTGTGCAACCTTCTGTTCAGCGGGAGTGTGAATGCAGCCCTCTGGGGATCTGCTAGCAAGAGGGGGTGACTTGAATTTTTTCTCTTTTCCTTCCAAACTCTCCTTCTGCTTGTGCTCAGGATGCCTTTCTGGAGCAGCCTAATGCTTCAGCAACCTGCTGCGCACGCAGGTTTGGGCACTGGGGTCAACAGGTGCTGAGCGGGGGCCATATGTGGTGCGGGATGTCAGTGACAGCGCACGTCTCCCGTGGACCTCGCTGGGCGTCACAGGCGTATAGAAGAATAGACGCACCTGGCCCCAAGCTGGCTCCTCTCCCCCGTCTCCCTTGGGCATCGCCACCCAGATAGCCTGCTCCGGCATCACTCGTACAGCTGCGGGCACCCAACGCGCCTGCCCTGCCTTTAAAGGGAGGGCCCAATCCAGCGTGCTTGTTGGCCACAAGCATTTATAGAGAGAAAATTAAACTCCTGACAGTGCTCCCTTTGCTGAGCCTTTATCAAGAAGGAACCATCCTTCTCACCTTCCTGCAGTGCTGGCTAAAGGTTGTGCCTGAATTTTTTCCAGAGAAAAAGAAAAAGAAAAGGAAGGTGGTGGTGCAGGGTGGATGAACATGGAAAAGAGAGCATTTGAAATGACTCCCGAAGGTGGGCTGCATTGTATGAGTCAGCTGCCCCATCATCCTGCACCCCGATGCCGTGTTTGCTCTCACGACCTCCGAGCACGGCAGCAATGCACCAGCGTGGAGCAGAGGGCTCCCTGCCGAGCGAGGAACAGCTGATTTTAACAGAGAGCGGGTGCCCTGCTGCCAGGGCCTTTGCTATTGCAGAGCCCACGGCAAGGCACAGTCTCAGGGTTTTGCATGCCAGCACTGCACACATGGGGCTGCATTGTGCATGCGGGGCTGTGTTGAATATGCAGGTCTGCGTTGCACCTGCGTGTCTGCATTGCACGTGTGGGGCTGCGTTGCACATGCCGGGCTGCATTGCACATGCATATCTGTGTTGCACACATAAGGCTGCATTGCACACGCATGTTTGCATTACACATATGGGGCTGCTTTTCACATGTGGGTTTGCACTGCATGCACAGAAAGCTCCTGTGCTTTGCACTTTGTTCCGATGCACTTTAGGTGGGCACCCAGGCGAGGCACACCCTGGGGAAATTGGTCAGCACCTTACAAGCCAGAGCCCTTAAATCTTCACCAAGGCCAAACACCTGAGTGCCTGCTTCATCCGGAGTGCGAAGGGGGATCACAGGTCATGTATGGGGCCAATGTGGACCATTTGGTGTGTTCCCACAGGCCGGCTGGCAGGTGGGGGCTTGGCACGGCACGGTGAGCAGCCTTACGCTTTGTGCTTCCACCATTCACTCTCAGTTTTTCCCATGCCCAAATTCTCCTGGCCAGAATGCGGTACTGGATCCTGATTGCAAGTCCCACTGATGCTGGCCTCTGCTCCCCTCCCTCGGAACACCTTGCACTGGGAAGAGGCGCTCATGGCAGCGTACAGAGCCCTGGCTGCAAACCCCACAACAGCACAAGCGCATAACATGCCACGTCAGAAAGTGCGGAGAAAATCCTTTCATTTTGGGCCGGTTCATGTTTTGGAAGTTGCAATTCCCAAGCAAATTTGTTTTGCATCAGAAATTCAAATTTGCCCACCTCTTATTTCAAGAGGGGGAGAAAAAGCAGTAAAACTGATGTAAGCTTTTCCTCTGGAGCGCTTTGGCCGTCGTTAAGCGGTGATGTGAAATGCACTCAGTTGTTGCTGCACTGGACATGGGCTTTTGCATCCTTCTGCAGGAAGAAACAGAAGAGGAACCCTTATTAAAAGATAAAGTTGAATAGCTACTCTTGGCGGGTGCGGGAGCCTGTATTCTTTCTGCAGCTGTCTCAGAGCTGTCCCATCTGGTAAAATTTAGCCGCCTTGGTTCGCTTCACCTGCCTGAGCATCGACCCAATGGAGGAAGGTTGGCAGCCGCAGCGCCGCGCTGCTTCTTTCTAATAAAACTCGCTTGCCAGGATCAACATTGGAGACCGTCGCAGTAATCGGCGCAGTGCTGGTGGCCGGGCTGGGCTTGAGCTTCCTCACTTTAACTGCGCCCAAAAGGGCTGCCCACGCCGGAGGTATAGGAGGGGAATAAATCACCACCATATATAGCGTCTTTAATTAGTGCCACGCGCATGCGGGGAGCCCTGTTAGCATCAACAGCATTTGTCTGGGAAAGTCTTAACGTGAAACTCGGCCGGTTTGCGGGTGCGTGTTGGCCGGTTTGAGAGAAGCGCGGCTATTTTTGAAGCGTGTGGGATCCCCCGGTCTCCGGTGGCTGGTGGAGGGGTGCCTGCAAAGGGATGGTGCCAGGAGGTGGGGAGAGGACCAGTCCAGGTTGGTGGTTAACTCCTGGGTCTTCGCTGTTGCAGGTAGACCGGTGGGACGAAATAACCGGCGGATCAACCGGGGGATCGTGGAGGAGTGCTGCTTTCGGAGCTGTGACCTTGCTCTGCTGGAAACCTACTGCGCCAAGTCCGTCAAGTCTGAGCGCGACCTCTCCGCCACCTCCCTGGCGGGCCTGCCGGCACTCAGCAAGGTAGGCGGGCTGCGCCGGGATGGCGGCCCTTCTCCGAAATAGATAGCAAGAGGAAAGACGGGAGGGCCGTGGGCGGGAGGGGACAAACCCCAGCTGCAAGGTCTGTTGCTTCTGCAGAGCCTTCGAGAGACGGCCACTGCTGGCGACTCATGCCAAATGCCCTGCAGAAGGTCAGCTTTCAATGAGGTGGGGGACCAGAGGTGGGCTGGATCGCAGAATCTTAGAATAGTTTGGTTGGAAGGGACCTTTAAAGGTCGTTTAGTCCAACCGCCCTGCAGCGAACAGGGACATCTTCCACTAGATGAGGTTGCTCAGAGCCCCGTCCAACCTGACCTTGAACGTTTCCAGGGACGGGGCAGTGTTTCCGTGGGGCGGACGGAGCTCAAAGAGGGGAACCCCCGTCCGGAGGGCGGGCAGGCTTGCGGCGAAGCTAACGTTGCTATCCCGTCCCCTTGCAGGAGAGCTTCCAGAAGCCCTCGCATGCCAAGTACTCCAAGTACGACGTGTGGCAGAAGAAGAGCTCCCAGCGGCTGCAGCGGGAGGTGCCCGGCATCCTGCGGGCTCGCCAGTACCGGTGGCAGGCGGAGGGGCTGCAAGCGGCCGAGGAAGCCAAGGCGCTGCACCGTCCCCTCATCTCCCTGCCCAGCCAGAGGCCCCCAGCGGCCCGAGCCTCCCCCGAAACGGCTGGCCCCCAGAAATGAACCCTGAGCAGCCGTCTCGATTTTTGATCTCCCGGGGGAGGGCGGGAGGACTGGCGAGCCCCGGCCCCCGAGCCCCTCCGTCCCCGGGGCCGCCGAGCCGAGGAGCGGGGCGGCGGGGGACCCTCACGCCGCTCCGGCCCCAACCAAACAACTGACACAGCAAGGAGGGGATGGCGGCGGCGGCGGCGGCGGCGGCGAGCAGCGCCGCTCCCGCGGCATCGTCCTTTCGGGGTGGGGGGGAGGGTTGTTGCGTTTCCCAGGCCTGTTTCGTTCCCCCGCGCCCCCAGTATTTCCAAGCCTGTACTTGCAAAGGGACAGTTTGGCACTTGAACTTTTTGCTGCCGGGCGCTGCGTGACATCCCCAGTGCCAACGCCAGAAGACAAAAGAAAGAGCAAGAGGGAAAAAGGATATGAAGTTAAAATTTTTCTTAATCTTTTTTTTTTTTCTCGAGAAGAAGAGTCCATTCCGTGTCTTTCTTGACAATAAAGTGAAAAAAAATAAAACGAAATGGGGAGAAATATTGAGGGATATATTTTTTTTGCCTCATTCCCACCCCACTTTCTTCTTCTTTTTTGTTTTTTTTCTTTTGGTTTGCTTATTTTTATAACTTTCTTTTGCACCTTTAAAAGAAAAATGTACCTGAGAAGAAGTTCCAAGGAGCCCCCATCTGCATTTTTGTGTGTGTGCTTCATTACAAGATTCCAAATCGACTTGCACCTTTTTGAAATCATCGATGACGTGAGAAAGAGAGGAAGAGGAGAGAGAAAGCGAGAAAGAGAGAAGAAAAAGGAAAGGAGAAAGAAGAAAAAAAAAGAAAAAAGTGAGCTGATGCTCACTTTAAATGGAGGAGGCGTCTGCATTGCACATTTGCCACGGATTTAGTTGATTTATATATATAATATATTATATAACTTTTTTGGCAAAAAAAGCACTATTTTTATGGGACATTTTGTGTAGTATCTGAAGAGGGATTGTAATGTTTAAAATGTGTTATGGTGCTAAAGTAAGTTGGAAGGGAAAAAACCCAGAAATAGCAAGGGAGGGTGGGGAGGGAAGGACAAGATAGCGAATACTGAACTTGAAATTTTAGCTTTTCGTTTTAGGAAAAGTGTGATAAATGTGTTTCTTTTCTCTTCTGAAATATAGCTTGGTCATGACCATATGAGCTAGTTGGCTGTTACTCATGTACACAGATGCACGCACACACAGAAATACATCGACACGCATCCTTTTTTTTTTTTTAGGAAAAAAAAAACAACAAAAAACAAAACCACCACAATTTAGACTAAAAGGGAACTGTTCTAGAGACAAACTATTTTGAATGGTGAAGGTGTTGCCAGCTACAACTCGAGGGCCTGCTTCTGCACGGACCCCCGGCGGAGCTTGGCTTCCCGAGCCACGGGGGCCCTACCGCTTCCTCCCCACCCTGACGGCTCGCTCGCGCGCCCACGCTCCGGCGAGCGGGTGGGCAGGCGGCCCTCACCGCCAAGCCCCTGCAGAAGCACCGGCTCCGCGCCCCACCGTCTCCTTTTCCTTCTCTTGCCCTTTGCGTCCTTCTCGCCGGACGCCCACCCCGCGCCCCCCCTCCTCCCTTCGCCCCCCCCCCGGGGCTGTGGAGGAGAAGGGCTGCACCCGGGAGGTGCAGGGCTGGGACCGCTGCATGGGATGGGGGAAAAGGCAAGTCTCTGGCTTGAGGCTCGGGACTCGGTGAGCGGATGGGTTTGAGAGGCGGGCAGAGGGCTGTAAAATAGGTTGGTTTTAAAATAATATATATTATCTGTCTAGGAGCCGTAAAAAGGGGGAAATCAATTACATCTCCCTAATATACTCTCACTTGCTAATAAAATGGGGACACTCTGTTAACCAGTTCTGTACTTGCTTTGTCTTATATATCCATACATTTAAAACATAAAAAAAAAAAGACTACTTGAATTGTATTCTATTTCGTGGTTTGGAGGGGAGGGCTAGGGGGAGTCTTGAAAGGGGGAGGATTTTAATGTATAATCCTTTTGTTTGTTATTACCTTGCAATGTTGAGCCATGAAGCCTTTGTTTAAAAAAAATGGCACTGCAATACACGACAAAGAAAATCCTTTATTTATTTTATTAAATATATATGGAAAAGAATGAAAATCGGTCCAAATTAAGGGGGGGGGAAGGGAAGTGGGTGGGGTGGGGAAGGCAGAATAAAAACAGAGCAATTGCAAATAATTGACTTTTTTTTTTTCCTTTTCATGTGTCTTTTTTTAAAAGAAACCTAGTTTTTATTTTTTAAAAAGAGAAGCAAAAGCTTTCCTGGATGCTTTGTACCAAAAAAGAAAAAAATGAAGAAAAAAAAAAATCTGTTAAGCAAATAAATATCCATCCAGAATACGAAGCCTGACTTTTTCTTTTACTTTTCATTTATTTTTGCTCTTGGGGTGAGAGTTGGGTGGGAGGAAGGCCACGCCAAGCGCCACTCTTTGTGGAGGAGCAGAGTGCGTTGCAGCTCCTCTTTTTGGGGCTCAAACCTGCAAGAGAGGGTGTGGTGCCCTTAAACACAACCATGAAACCTCAATCGTGTGGCAGATGCCCCCCGAACCTGCCAAGATAAATATGTTCCCAGGGATTCTTGGCGAGATTTGGGGCTGTTTCCCAGCGGCTGTTGAGGTTTACTTAGCTTTTACCGGTTTGGGCTGTTCCCAGAGACCTGAAAGCTGGACGAGGGTTGAAGATGCGCCAAAGGCAAACAGGAGAAAAAAAATGTTGTATCTAGGTTAGTTTTCCTGGCAGATGGTGCTTCTCTGGTTTCTCAGAGTAGATACAGCCTCTCTTAAGTTTTCAGGGATCCTGATGAGCTGCTTTTCACCTCATATAACTATCATGCACCAGTGCAAATGGGAAGTAAAATACTGTGGTTCCAGTTTGGTAATAGAGCAACTGCTGGGCAAAACAGAGCCCAAGCATCCCCAATCCCCCAAATCAGCCAGACACCACGTTGTCTGCTCAGTCCTGCTGGCGTGGCCAAGACCTCTGTCTTGCTGTGGGGCAAGGGACTTGAGTAAGGACCTCATTGAGCCCAACCTCCTGCCCCAGATGACTTGGTCTGGGAAAAATTTTCCCCCTCCAAAGTGGAGTTGCTGATTTAGGCACTTAAAAATAGCATGTTTTATAGCAGTTTCTTTTTAAATTTTGCAGTAATTAAAAAAAAAGGTTTTTTTTTCTCAGATCCTCCTCTTGGTATTGTTGTGGTTGGTCAGGAGGGGTTTTGTACAGATGCAGGGCTGGCTGCTTCCTTTGGACATGTACTTTATTGCAGGTGGAGAATGGATGTGTCTGCTTTCCTGTCCCTGTCTCTCCACCTGCCGCAGACTTCTGGTTTTCTTTGTGCTAAAATGTGTCACTGAGAAGGGTGAGGACTGACTTCATCATGGCTTCTGGTGGCCACTGCTGGAAATTTCGTCTTTGAGAGCTTTGGTCCCTTTCTGCTCTTTGATGTGTAAACTGCTATCATGGGGGACATTTAGAGATGATTAAAAACCAAGCAAAACTTCAGCTAAATGTCTTGCCTGCATCCCCCAGAGAGCAAAGCAGCGATGCTGGAAGCACCATAAAAGTGATGATGCTGTTTCCAAGCACAGCTCATCTTTAACCCTCCTTTCTGCCTTATCCTGTCGCGGGTCACCATGGGACCAGACCAGAGCAGCTCATTTTTTTGGATGCCAGGAGACAGTTCAAAATGTACCATCCTGCCTTTTGGCTTGGCAAGGACTGCCTTCACTTGCAAGGAGAGACCCAAGCAGCCACAGGGACCTCTGAGGCTGGTCCTGGCCAATGGGTGGGAGACTGGGTGAAACTGGACCTTTGCTTCGGCTCAATTTTCTCCTATTGCCTGCAAAGCCTCTTTGCAGGTCAGCAGATAAATCACAGGCTTAGCTTGGAAATCTCAAACTGCAGGCTTGAGAAGAAACCCAAACCCAAGATGCCCTGTTTGCTTAGATGGATGGGCAGAATTGACTCTGATTTTTGTTATGATGCCTCTACACGCAGACACAGCTCCAAGTGCTTAGCTGCTGGATCGCAGAAGCATGGAAGGCTGCAGCAGTGACCAGCAGCGATCCCTGGGGAGGGACGACTGGCAGGTCTGGGCACCCAACGCACCTCCACATCCAGCCCAGCTGGTCCAGGGGCCTCCACCCGGTGCTCTGCTGACATGCATGAGGGTGGGGAGGCAAAGGATAATTTCAGCGGAATTAAATTAAGTCCTAAATGCTGCCTAGAGCCCCAGGAAGGACTGGGAAAGTCACCCCCTCGTCCTAGCCCAGCCCCAGCTCTGGCCCCTGGGTCTCAGTATTATCATGTAGCTCTGCAGGATGCAAAGGGCAAATGGTTTTTGCATAAAGCATGTCTTCAGAGGGTATTTTCCCAGTGTGATACACACAGGGGTACTGGGAAAGAGGGAAGGTGCAACTTGCTGTACAGAAGTGGCCACAGTCTTTGCAAGGTATGTAAATCAGTGTCTCTGGCTTTGTCTGGATAGGGGGAGATAGAGCGAAAAAACCCACCACCAACCAACACATACTTTTCCCTTTTTTTCCCCTTCCACATTATTTCTTAGCTTTTTTTTTTAAATCCAGAAAGCAGCTGAGCTGTTTACCTAGCTTTCAGTGAGTTGTACTAGTGCCATTGGGATGGACTGAGCCTCCAGACTGGTTTGTCTACCTCTGTATCTCATAGTAGCTTCATCCCTTTCATTCTGCCTGCTCTCAAAAGCTCTGTCTTTCAGTGATGTACCTAGCTGCACTAAATATAGGGAAAAACTGTGTTTGTTGCTTTTAAAAATATACCTTATTTCCTTGTTGTATGTATTATTGTCCACTGATGTTTTATGTGGCTGTGGGGAGGCCTGGGAAAGGTGTTGATGTATCGTGGATTATTTCACTTGCGTGCATTCAGTGGTAGGCAAGACTCAGACGGTTTCTGCACCTATTGCACTTCTCATTTGTAATGCAGTATCAATAAAGCAAAGTGGTTATGACAACCTTCTGGCATCTGATATCTCTCCCACCACCACCCCCTATTTATTTTTTAAAGAGCAGGTGAGCCATAAAACACCCTGAGGCTGGGGTAGCACAGCAATTCCATGGCTCCCAGTGCAGGTGAAGAGGGAACCCTGGTTTGCAAAGACAAACAGAGCCCATGTCCTAGGAGGGGGTCTGTCATTGCCACCGAGGGGCTGGTGGTGGCTCTCAGCCCCCAGGATGCTGAAACATGCTCTGGCTGTCAGCAGGCAGTGTGCCACCGCAGACATGACTTCAACCTGCCAGAAAGGCACGGGTCCTCACAGGAATCTCGGCCCGCTTTGCTGCTGCACTCCCAGCTGTGCACATCCCGAGGAACGCACTTGCTAATTAAAATTGTGTCAGCATTTGCAAAAAGTCCTGTGAGAGCCTCTTTCCCTGCCTTCTCCTTGTATCTGCCAACAGTGGACTGAAAGCTGAAGTTTCCAACCTGCCAGGCTCTGGCTCAGCGACCAGCAATAGCTCGGAGGCAGGAAACTTCTGAACTAGGGCGGTTTGGGGCTTGGATGGTGTGAGACGTCAAACTTGACATTCAAAATGGGCTGGGCTGGTCTTAAGCTGGCTGCTTGCAGCTCTGGGTTTGGGTTTCCAGTACAGGCACAGCATGGAGCAGTGACTGGAGGTGAGCACCATGCTAGAGCATCCATCTCCGTGTGTGTTCTCCAAAGAGCAACATGGCAAGCAGCATTGTCTGGAAAGCATTAAGCATGTCACAGATTTGGATGGAAAAAAGACACTATTAAAATATCTGAGTAATTCACAGGTAGCAGCAGCAGAGGCAAGTGCAGAACTCACACCCTGTCACCAGCAATAAAATACCTGCTTCGCTTTTCAAAACTGTTAGAGATAAATTCAGCTTGTACTGACTTTTCAAAGCTCTCACATCAATTTCATGGACATGTTCGTGTTTCTTTGTTGGCCAGCTTTAGAAAGAGCATAGCTCACAATTTGAGGACAGTGAGATGAAATATATGTATTATAATGTAAAGCAAAGCATGCTTTTCCATGGGAGAAGTGCTGGGACAATCTCTTTGCCTCCATGTCCTCCCACCAGTTTGTTTAGATGAAGGCCATGCTCCTTCTGTACAAGATCACATCCTTCAGCTGTGTTAAACTCAAAAGGAACTGATTTAGGAAGCCAGTCAAGACCCCGAGGTCTTGTTATAAAGCTTGTTATTGAAAAAAAAACATTAAAAAATTTAAATTGTTCATTAATAGAGGTGTTCCTGCAAAGCACCCAGGTTTCTTGTCTCATTGCCTCTACTGGCAGCCTAATGGTGTCTTATCACTTCTGGTGGCTAGAAACCATCTCCTAATGACCAGAGGAAGCCACCCATGATGATATCTGTTCTAATGACAGCCCTGTCTTTTGTCTTCTCTCCTTGGGTGGAGGAATGATCTCCTTCATTTCACCAAGGTGCTAATCCAAGCTCTGCCAGTATTTTGGGTGCAATTTTCTTAAGCACCATGTGAGGAGCAGAGGGACCACTGACCGTACCCCTCCAAGCTCTAGGACAGAGTATCTCCTCATCATCCCCCCTCAGTAAAAAAAATCACCAGGGTCAGGAATTTTGGATACTTGATTTTCCTGTCTCAAGCCAGAAGGGCACACTGATAATGGCAATCTTTGTTTTCTTCACAGCTGGGGCAAAGCTGCAAAGGGAGGGAGGCAATTAAGAGAATATTAAGACTTCATCTTCCAAGACGTTGTTGCTTCTGTTCCTCCTCCCTCTCCCCTCCGCCCCCCATGCTTAGCAGAGAAAGCGGCAGGAGTATTATTTCTCAAGGCCTACACTGACGTCAATACGCAGGGTATTTATTTATGAAATCGAATCTAACAGTGGGGGAGAGAGGAGTGGAGGAAGATGGATGCGCAGAGCTAGCAGCTGCCAAGTTATAATAGAGCAGCAACCTCCCAGTATTTTTCTACCCTCTTTCTGGGGGAGGGATGCGGTGCCCAGAGCTTCAGAGGCCAAGGGAAAGCGAGACGGAAGAGGGAAATGGAAAAGGCAGGCTTAGCATTGAGAGCAGAGGAAAGGTACAGTAAGGGGAGGACCCAAACAAGGTAAATAGCCCATTTCTGGTGCTGGGATACTCAGGTTCAGTCCTTATGCAGCGAGGGTAGGACTGCAGACACTTGCCTTCAGGCAGGCTCTGACCAGGCTTTAGCAGCCCTTTCCTCTCAACCTCTTTGGTCTTTATTTAGAAAAATCAGAGGGAAATTCCAGCCCAAGAAACAATTTCTCCTTTTGACGCCCCATCCTTGCTCCCTGTTTCAGGCTCAGGCAGCAAAATGGCTGTCTGGGAAGCCCAGAACTGAAGTTAAGGTGAAGATTAAGTTGTCCCCTGCAGTCAATGAGAAACAGTTTTCCAGAGTAGAAATTTTGACCATTGATGCTATCATGTGCAGAAGCATAAAAAGATGAAACTCAGAAAAGGAGAGTAGTTTCTTTTCTTTCCCAAGGAAGATACAATCCCCAGTGCAGAGCATCCTCAGTGGGGAGGAGCCTGACGAGCACAGATGACCATGACAACATGGTGCCTTCAGCTTCAACTCTGGCAAGCACTGGGAGAAGATGCCTTTGGGCATCCCTCACCAGCCTGGAAGTCACGTATGGAAATGTGCTCCCTCAGGGATGGGAGTAGAGGAGGATGGCTTTTGCCTTTCCCTCACCAGCAGGTTAGCATAGGATGGGGCTGGGCAGGGGGAGGAGGCAAAGTGAGCATGAAAATCAAATTCCTCCTCTTTAAACCTCTGGGCTCCTCCAGGCTTATTGCTGGAAAGCCTTCTCTGCACAGCTCCTCTCCCAGCCCAAGGAAAGCCCACTGCATAGCATGAGGTGCAGCTGAAGGAGCCCTGCAGGTCTCCAGGTTTGCTGTTAAAGCCCCTGCCTTTCCTGGGATTACCTGGCTGACTTCCCATTGCCATGCACAAAGAGGAGGTGACGCCCCAGACGAATCCCTCCCTGCAAAGGCTTGGTTTGTACCCTTGCAAACAGCTTCAAGGTGTCAGCCAGCCTCGAGCTTATTGTTTCTCCGAAATAAAGGAAGAGAGACATGTTCTGGAGATCTGTTTACAAGTCGGACTATCTCCAGTTATATAATGACACAAGTCTGGCTGCCAGCAAATTGTTGCTCCGAGCCGAGGAAGACAATTAGATCGCCTCGCAGGGCGGCGAGCGTGCACAATGCAGGCTTTGTGCCACCCCGCCACCAGCAAGGCATGTGCGAGCAAGCCC
This sequence comes from Haliaeetus albicilla, assembly GCF_947461875.1. Taxonomy (NCBI): domain Eukaryota; kingdom Metazoa; phylum Chordata; class Aves; order Accipitriformes; family Accipitridae; genus Haliaeetus; species Haliaeetus albicilla. Next base: position 15,280,572 of record NC_091498.1, on the reverse strand, counting down.
GGCTCATCTGTCGTCTTTGGAGGAAGAGGTGGCAGAGGGAAAGGAAAAGCCCCTCGTCGTGGAGAGGCAGCACCCACACCTCGGTGGGTGCGCCTGCGCCAGGGCAGGGATCGCCGCCAAGGGCCGGAGGGCGCCGGAGATGGAGCCCGTCTGCGAGCGCTTTCCTGTCCTGGCAGCAAAGGGATGACGGTAAATCGGTCGTCGCGCCACAGGGCAGAGACGGCTCTGACCCTTCTGCTGAAAATGGGTTGGGAAGTTTTGGTGTTTGGCTTCCTGCGCTTCCTGGTGTGCTGACAGATTTAGGCTCTCGCTGAAACTCCTGGCGCTGCCTGCAGAGTCAGTGGAAAAAAATGTGGTATCTAGAGATGGGAAATACCAAACCAGCTCAGAAATGCGCTCACTTAAAAGGGAAAGGTGGTTTCCGGGTGAACGTGCATTCCTGTCCTCAGTAGATGTGGATGGGAGCAGGGCTTTGGAAAATTCAGAGTCTGGACTGCTGCAATGCAACCTGCAATGAACAATAGCTGGGTCCTGCTCAGAAACGCACCTGGGCCACAGCACGCTTCTAGTAGGGTTATGCTGCCAAACCTGCATACCTGGCCAAAGGGGAAGGACCTGCCACTGATGTCCCCTTGGCACGGTGGGTCTGGGGCATTCCATGGACCTGCATGTGAAGAGCATCTCTCAGCTCTCCTACATGCAACCACAGCCCTGGTTTCAGCAGGCAATGACGCATGGAGAGGAAAGATTGTCTGAAATAAAATACCCGATGTCGTCAACAGCCACAGATTAATTCAGTGAAATTGCTCGTTGCTGCAAGGAGTTAGTGAAATAAAAACACTGGGAAGGGAATGCTATCTCTGTGATGAATAAGGGTACACATAGCTGCATTTCACAGGGGAACTGTTGATAAACATTGCTAAACCTTCATGCTTCGGAGGAGCTGAGTGCTGATAGCCGGGGGGCAGAGGAGACTTCTGCTGGCAGCTTGCTAGGGCACGACTGCCCACCCTGAGCACTTTTACCTCATCCTCTGCAGTGTTACCACTGGCTTCATGGGAAGCTGAGTGTTTAATTAAATACACCACTGCTCTGAACCAGTCAGGAGATTCCTGCTTGCCTGGCCAAAGGTGCCTCGTAGACTTTTTTCTGTCGAGAGCATGGCAAGCATCCTTATGTTAGTGACACTGGTTGCAAAAGCTATGTGTAAATCCACACTGCAGATGAACAGGCGCATCCTCCGCTTGCAGAGCTCCCTCGGTGTTCAGGAAGCACACCTGCTCTGCATGCCCATCATACAGCTTACTGGACATCCAACCCATCCATGTGGATGTCAGTAAAGCCCTAATGGCAACCATGTACCTGCCTAAGACACAATATAACACTCAGGCCAGCCCAGCAAAAACAGTTCCTTCTGGAAGTGAATCACATTTCTTCATCTTTCGAACCACTTCAAGCAATTTGTTTTGCAGACTTTCTGACTACATTTAGATAAAATGCATCCTTCCTTTCTTTCTATTCCTGGTTCCATGCATGGGGTTGTTTTAGATGACATGCTCGGAGGTCACCGTGACACACAGACACACAGACACACAGACACATACGCACACACAGAGCAGACAGCATGCTATGCTTTCGGTAGGTACTCAGCAATGTTTATGCAGGTGGAAGGCTCGTGCTTTCCCTGGGCACTCACAACAGATTTACTTGCCAGCACAATGAGAGAAAAGGCTAAGCTGCTGCTCACTGCCAGAAACTCCATGAGTTTGTCTACAAAGTGCAGCTTGTAGATGTGAATAACCTCACAAGACCCCTGGAAGTAAAGCTGGGAGTATGGGTTACTGGCAAAGCTGGGGAGGTGTAAGGGAGGATGGGAGCGTGAAGAGGCTTCCAGGAATGGCTTGTGCATGCTTATGGCATGGTTAGGAACTGTTCCTCCCTGGGATTTGAGTGCAGGCTATTATTTATATCCCCATAGCTCTGCCAATGCGTGACGCTTGCAGCATTAGAGGTGGAACTGAAGCTCTGAGCAAGCTGGAGGCTTTAATTCACAGCTGCAAGATGCAACAAGATCCTTTGGAGTCTGAGCGCAACTGAGGCCGTACATAAGAATAGCCCAAGTCCTTCACAAGTTCCACCTTACTGCTTAGTTTCCATACCAACTAACACAGGTATCTTCAGGTTGGAAAAGAAATGACTGGGAGGTATATAAGAGAGGTTTCTGAGCTTGCGAGCAGCATGGGAGCAGGGATGGGGCAGGCTTTGCTGTCTCTTCCTGTACAAGAGCAGGCAGCATTACATGAAGTTAGTAGCAGCTGGGCTGTTGATACTCTGTTGAAAAACAAACAGAAGGAGATGGCTCTTCATGCAACAGGTAGCAGATCTGTGGATCTTCTTACCAAAGGATGTTGTGGATATAAGAATGTTACATGGATTCAAGGAGAGTTCACGGAAGAGAAATCCACCGAGAGTTACTAAATACATAGAAACTGTATCTGGCTCAGGAAGTTCCTGAGCTGAAAATAGTTGGGAGGCTGGGAGAGCACTGAGGGGAAGTATTGTATACGTTTGCCCTTGTTCTTACTTCTCCCTAGGCTTCCACTCATGGGCTCTGTTGGGGTCCGGATGTTAGGTTAGACAGACCTTTGGTCTGACCCAATAGAGCTGTTTTTATGTCCTTCTGTACCTTCATATTCACGAAGGATGGCTTTATCCTGTTCTTGCACAGTTACTTCCCAAAGGTCACTATCTCCAAGCATCCTCACCCACTCTACATTCACCGCAGCTTAGGTACTGCATGCATCTTTTTCCAGGTCGCTGTTGACCAAGCAGCTTAAGATCCTGACTGCTGGTAGACAAATGCGTTGAACAACCTAAGGTTTGTGATGCCTGCCATATACATCAACCCCAAGTAGTCCATTGCTCTTGGGGTTTCATGTTATCAAGTGTTTGGCAATAATATTGATGGTGGACGCTGCTACCCCTCTTGCCTCCTTGTTGTCCCATTTGTTCCCACCTCAGCAAACAATCTCAAAACTGCTGTGAACCCAGCTGTCTGCAGTAAATTATAAATCTGCTCTGGTCACTAGTTTGCACACTTGGTTCTGGGGTTGGCTATGGAAATTGAGTCCTCATTGGCATCTGTGTTAAAAAATGCTGAAGATGCTGAGACAGTGCATATCTCAGATGAACAGCTTTGGAACTTTATTCATCCTACTTGGGATATGTTTTAAAAGGTTTATTTGTAGCGATAACAGTCAAAGCCTTTCTCACCCCTCTCTTCCCTAAAAAATAGTATTTGAAAGATGAGTCTCTGAATAATAACCAAGTGGCCTTGTTAGCCTTCCCTTCACACCTTCCCAGCTGCTCCTTTGAGGTCTTCTGTCCTGGGTCTCTCACTGTGACTTTGAGAAACTGCTGTAAACCAAGAGTGATCAGGGAGGCAGTGACCTCTGAAGGGAAATAGGAAAAAATTGTCTGGGAAAAAAAGAAAAAAAAGGAGAAAAGATGTATACCTGGAGCCCATCAATCCCATTCTCTCTCCCAAACAGTTAGAGGACAAAGCATGCATGACTACACCAAGAGCTATCTTCTGAGATAAATACATCAGTTCGAGATGTTGGGGACTTCAAAGCAAGCCATCTGTTGTGGAAACAAAACACCTAGCTCTGTCACAGTTCAAAACTCAGTGGGGTTGATGATGTCTGATTATCAGCATGTTTGCAGTACTGCAGGGATTACTTGATGCAGAACGATTGCCCTAACTTTGCTCTCCGTTTTGTCACGCCAGCTGTGGATGCCACTGTGGAAGCTTCAAAATTAGCCAAGCGCCACCCGGAGATCTCCAAAAGTGGGCTGCTGTCGTGATGGGTGGAGTGGGATTTTTGCCTCCGGTGACATTCACATTGTTGATACTCTTTTTACTTTTTGCTGCTGCTCACATAATGGCAGAAGCTATTCTTAGCCACAGGGAGCCTAATCTTTAAGAAAAAAAAACCCCAAACACCCCTCTGTGAGCCATTTCCACAACAATAACTTGTAGCAAGGAGGAAAGAGGGTAGGCCAAAATATGTAGCCCTCTTCACCAAATAAGGACCCTTGTGAAGGCGGCCCTGAGCTCTGCAAGGCTTAGGAAGGACAGGGAGGGCTTTGGAGTGGAAGGGTGAATCAGCATGGCCATCAGGTCACACCCACATGAATAATACCTCTCACTTCCCTTGAATTGTACATTGTGATAAAGACCTAGCTGCCTTTTTTGGTATTCCAGAGTCTGCCCGAGAAGAGTCAGATGTGAAATTAGGTTTCCTGTACTTTAATAGATTAATTTAGTTTGAACTAAAAATGAGGGCACGTGTACTGTCGGGAGCCAAGAGGCCTCAAATGACATATGTCTCCCTTTTAATCCTTTTTTTTGTGTGCTTGGTGAGTCTAAACATTGATTAAAATGTGTTTTCTCCAAATTTCAAAAGCATACCACTAGAAGCAACCCCGCTGATCACACTGGATTGCAAGGATATAGAAACTGGTATCTATGATAGTCTGACGATACCTTCAAATACCAGAAGGAGTCATAAGGCTTCTCACCAATTTTTCTGCCATCTCCTTTTTCACCGTAAATCCCTGCCACATTCAGCAACTCAGTGATATGTTTGGGAGTGGACAGAAGTCTCTTCCTGCCAAGCAGAGTCTCAAAATCTTACAAATAAAACATAAAACTTGTTTATCCCACCTGCTCTATATTTTGGGAGGTGGCACTGGCTATCCCACTGGGTTTATGGCACAGGTTTTTCTGCATTGGTTCTCTGGCTGCAGTCATAAAAACTTCCATTAAGCCACTCCTGTTATGATCAGTCACCAGGTATCACCTACTCAAGCCAATGGCAGAGCACCAACTGAGGGTGCATCCCAAGTCTTCTCTCAGGGCCATGTTGTATGGTTACGTATTGACACTATCTCCTGAGATGAAGCAAACTCGAACCTAGTTTTTAATAAAGTGTTTTTTCACACTGTTAAGAAATGCACCTTCCCCAAAGCACTGCCACGCTGTATCGACTTACTGCTTCACCCAATCATAATAAAAGATAAAAAGTCCCAGCTCTTGTGCTGCTTGTGGCTTTTGCTGGCCATGGTTATCTCCCCTGGTTTCCTCGCCTCTGACCAATATGTTTTTGTGGTCACCCACAGACTCAGCTGCTAAGCCCACAGGGGCAAGGTCCCTCCACCTCTGGAAGCCCTGAGCAGACCAAGCCCTGGGGCCACAGCAGGAGCCCCTGCGTGGTACCACACTCATTGCCATCACCTCCTCCTCCCAGCTGGCTGGAAGGAGGCGAGAGTTTCCAGCTCTCTTGTCCTCCTTCCTTTTTAAAGTGGAATTTCAAGGAACTGTGTCAAGTCAACAGTCTGGGACAAAGACAAAAAAAACCCAGCACATCAGAAACACCCTGGAATTTCCTAGTGATTGCTGATAGCACATGAAAGCCACTGAAGGACAGCATCAATGATTACGAGGATTAATGTTTCTTTCCATATGAATACTACTGAGGGAGGAGAGCCTGTGTGCCTTGAGAGAGCAGCATTCCTTTGTCTTGCTCATCTGCCCCTCGCACAGACCTTTCTGTGTTTTTAAAATCCAAAAATGGCTTGTAAGAAAATAAGTCCTCCCAGCCTCACAGCTTGTGTCGCTATTCTAAGCCTGTCCTCTGAAGGCTGGTCAAAATTAAACTGACAATATTTCAGGTCTTTTCCCTCCCCTTTATTCCCCCCTCTGCTAAAGGAACCCCATTTTAATTATTATTTAGGAAAAGACAGCTGCTTCCTGTTTGTATCATTAATTTATTTTGTTTCCTGAAGGGAAGCTTCGGTGAAAAGAATCTGTGGATAGCTGGAACGTCTCACAAAATATCACTGGCTGCACGGGCCAAGGTTAAATACAATAGCTAGGTTTATTTTTAAATGATTATTATTTTTCTAAGTCCATGCCAAAGCAGAGTCTAAAATTCTAGCACATGTAACTAAGCTTTTACAGTAAATTCTGCCTTTCCTACATAACTCCCCAGAAGGGAGACGGGCATTCTTAGTTACAACAAAAGCTAAAACACCAATTTCCCTCTAACTATTATGAAAACCAAGGCCAGAGGGAGACGAGGTGCGGTTCCCTTTCTCCAGTTTCTCAAAACCTCACACTCTGGTGAATCTGATATGCTGAAATCAAGCCTGGCCATCATGATAGCCTTTTACAATGAGATGAGTGGCTCGGTGGATGAGGGGTGCACAGCGGATGGCTTTTATGCCGATTTTAACAAGGCTTTCAACACTGTCTCCTATAACATCCTTATAGACAAACTGATGAAGTATGGATGACATAAACGGACAGTGATGTGGCTTGAAAGCTGGCTGAACTGCCAGCATCAAAGGATTGTGATCAGTGACATGAAGCCCATCTGGGGGACAGTCACTAGTGGTGCACCCCAGGGGTTGGTAAGGGGGTCAGCACTGTTTAACGTCTTCATTAATTACCTGGATGATGGGACTGAGGACACCCTTGACAAGTTTGCAGGTGATACAAAAATGGGAGGAATGGTTGATAGAGCAGATGGTTGTGGTGCCATTCAGAGGGACTTCAGGAGGCTGAAGGTATGGGTCAACAGGAATCTCACAATGCTTAAAGGGAAAGGTGATGTCCTGCATGTGGGGCGGAATACCCTCAGACACCACTATGAACCAGGGGCTGACTAGCTCGCTGGAAAGCAGCTCTGCAGAAAATGACATGAAGGTCCTGGTGCACAACAATGAACCAGCAATGTGGCCTCATGGCAAAGATGCTAAAAGCATCCTGGGCTGCATTAGGAAGAGCATTGCCAGCAGGTCGAGGGACGTGATCCAGCACTGGGGAGATGAGTCCAGCTCTGGGTGCCCCAGTACAAAACATGGATGTGCTGGAATGAGTCCAGCAAAGAGGCCCAAAGATGATTAAGGGATTGCAGCATCTGTCATATAAGGAGAGGCTGAGAGAGCTGGGACTGCTTAGTCTGGAGAAGAGAAGGCTCAGGGGGGATCTTATCACTATGTATAAATATCTGATGGGGGGTGGGGGAGGAAAGATGGAGTCAGACTTCCCAGTGATGCCTAGTGGCAGGATGAGAGGCCATAGGCACAAGCTGAAAGAAGGGAAATTCCATTTAAAGATTAAAAAAATACTTTTTTTTAGCTGTGAGGGTGGTTGTACACTGGCATAGGTTGCCTGGAGAGGCTGTGGAGTCACCATTCTTGGAGATACTCAAACCCCAGCTGATCAGGGATTTGGACCCACTCTAGCTGACCCTGCTTGAGCTGGGGAGTTGGAGTATATGATCTAATGAAGTGCCTTCAAACCTCAGCTACTCTGTGATCTTGTGAACCCAAGACTGTGACAAGAGGACCAGGAGCAAATGAGGTGCCAGAGCTCTTCCAGAGCAATGGTGAGACATGAGTCATACCGTCGATGCCATTTATTGACTATGCGAGGAGCTGCGAGCTCCACCTCACACCCAGTCAGGTCTGTTACAGCATTTTTGAAGGCTATTAACACCATCCATTTGCAAGCCCTCCACTCAGTCCCCATTCAACATCTCACTGTTTTGGCATCCTCCTCCTTTCCATTCATTTCAGCTGGGAGGTGCCCACCGGCCCCGGCAGCTCCACTGCTGTCCAGTCTTCCTGCTACAAGGTGTTATCTGGCACCAGCACTATTGACCTTTTCACGAGACCAAAGATTATGGGAGGTTTTATTTATTGCACATGAAGTAACCCCTCGCCCCTCGCCCTGTTTTTCCTGGTTTCCTTTCTTATGTTTGGGTCTCTCCTTCACTAGGAGCTTTCACATGCAAAGTTGCTTTGATGGCAACCACTACTTGAGAAAGAAAAATTGTACAAAGACCTTTGTTCTAGTCTCTCTTCCTATACTCAGTATAGGTTAAAATTGAATAAGGAACATTTGTTTCCTTAGAAGAGTATTTAAGGCTGCAAATTCAGCCATGAGAGGTAGGATATGCTAAGATATACTCCAAAGAATGGGGTTGTAAAGGCTTAATAACAAAGGAGGCACGGTTTTATATATAGGGAAAGCTATATATTATTCCTTGCACATCCAATAACTAAAATGACTGAAGGTTTGCTGCACCCTTCCCTTGGAAAATAATGTCATCCTGAAGTGAACGCTTAGTTCAGCAAAGTCGAAAACTGCTGAAAAGCAACTTTTTAACAAAAGTACCAGATAACTTTTGGTCTAAGCTAACATTGCTGACAGCAAGCTGGTGCAGGATTTTCAGCAGAAAGCAACTGCTGCACATGGGCTTGTGTAGAGAAAGAAAGGTAGGGTGAGCAATGTGCTTGAGAAGGCATGTCCTCCTACGCCACAGAAGCGTGGCACCCTTCAGCTGCACATGATGAGCCGAATGAATGAATGAGTACTGCAACCGCACGCAGAATTAATTTCAGTCACATCCCAGGAAATGGTTCTTTCGCCGGGAACGAAATAATACTACAATGTGCATTAACAAGCATTCAGGGCAGGCAAGAACCATCATTTAAAATTGTGATTGAATTTGAGGTTCGCCCCCCTGGGGCTAACTGCAACCAGCTGAGATGGTTTCCAGTGTTGTCTGCAGCCAGTACTGGGTCATGGCTCACGCCCCACCAGTTAACACATGCAATGCTGCCATCCCATTTCCCAACAGCGCCTGCACTGAAGGCTGAGCTCCCACTGCACTGCCACAGCTGGGTGAGGCAGAGCCCTTGAATTATAAAAGACTTGAACTTCCTTTTTATCCGGGAGATGGGTGGGAGTCTTTTGATGGTACTATTTCCTGCTGGAGGGACAGAATTAAGAAGAAAAATAAAACTTTAACCTCTTCACTCAACTATGGAGAAGACAGTCTCGCCATCGGGCAAGGTTTATTCTGCTGGGAAGCTTGGGCTATTCCCACCCTGGGTATAGCACAAGGTCAACAGCAGCAGTCTCCAGGAATATTAATCTTTCACCCCTCAGACCGTGCCACGGGTAATTAATCACTTGATTGCATAACTTCTTGTAAGACAGGAAAAATAAGCTGCCTTTGCCAGCTTTTTGGACAAGTTATTTCACATACATTTGAACTTTCTTCCAGTACTTGTTGGGTTTTGATTGCAATGAATGAATCGCATCCAAACCGTTTCCCAGCTGCAGAGCAGCCAGACAGCGTGGAGGTGCGCGACATCCCAATGCAACACCGGGGAGTGGGTCACCGTGCTGTTTTGGGGGGATCCCTCCAGTGTCCCAATGGATGGGGGAAGGTACAACATCCAATGGAGAGGCTCAGTCAAGTGGGGAGAGCAGAGCACCGCATTACCCTGTGTTTTACATCTGTGTGTAATTGAAAGCAGGATCTGGCCAAGTTGCTGTTGACTCCAGAGAGCTGGAACTTGCTTAAGAGCAAGGAAATCCTGGAGTTTAATCCTAGAAAGTGAAGTTTTGTTTTGCTATGCTCACCTGGGACGTACCGCTGCGATGGGCCCAGCTGCAGGAGACCTTCAGGCCCTGGAGATCATGTAAAGCTGTGGAGGGTGTTGAGCCAAGTGCATTGCTGGAGTGGCTGAGTATCAGCTAACCCCATCTCCCCAGCGTGCTGCAGGACTCACTCTTCCTTTCTACAGCTTTATTAAATGGCAGGGAAAAAGCAAGGTTTTCTTTAAAGACATTTTATATCCTATGGTAACGAAATGGGAGACAATGCCCAGAGGCTACCTTGTGCCTCAGGCTCACACGGACACCAACCAGCCCACTTCCAACCCTGAGTCTCCAACTTTGGGTGGAGAAGGCATCCCTCTGTGCCTCAACACTGGTGCACCCTTCACCACCCCACTGCTGCTTCCCAAAGCAGGTGATGGTCATCCTTTGGCACTTTGGATTGCCCCAGCTAAATATTCGGTGGAGCTTCACTCTCACCTTTGAGTGGCTGAGACCACTTTCTCCCCGTTCAGCCTGAGGCTAGTGGTGATACAAAGGGGCTAAACCATGGAAGAAGTCATGAGTTAAATGTTCTCCTGAGTTCTCAAGTGGAGGGCCCTCGGTGATGCGCTGGGAGGGAAGCTGAAAAAAAACTTAGTGGCCACAAGAATCAGAACTGGACCAGGCTGATGGATGAAAACGCTGTTCTTTAACAGCTCCTGGAAAAGCAGTCAGGAAGCTTGGTTTGAAAGCTTTCCTGCAAAGATCACTTTATCCTTTGGCTCTAGTTAGCCCTTTCATAAAAACTGAGAGAAACATTTCCCTGGATTAAGTGTTTTGAGATCCTTGCAGGAAAGATGCTAACAAAGTGGATGCCTCAGCTATTAAGGGTTACTGCATGTTACAAGTGTTACGGGTGACACGTGGGAAACCAGCACAGCGAAATGCAGTTTTCCAAAGCCACAATAGGTGGGGACAAGAGAGTAGAGCGGAAATCCCATGAACACGCAAGCACACTGCACCCGCTGCTCTACAGTGTTGTGCTTACACCTCATCTGCTTAACCTAAGGCTTCTTGGTGCTCCCCCACCCCACTGTCCCTAAACATCTCTGGAAGGAAGGAGGCAGAGAGCAGCTCCTCACTTGTACAGGGCACTAGAGACCTCCAAGAAACACCCTACACCTTTTTAGCTGGTTACTCTGGCTTATGCTTCATGGAGTAAAACCATCTATCAAGCGAGCTGCGATGAGAGCTCTGATGTCTTCCCGGCTGTGTACATTAATGTGGGCTCCTCACCGTGCAATGTGTGGCCACAAGTGGCTAACGCTCCATCTGTCCATAGTTAAAGGGCTATCAAGAATAGGTCATCCACATGAATTTCCTCCAAATCTGGTATTGCACCAATGTAATGACATGACGCTGCTGAAATACAGACAAATTAAAACCATGGCCAGGCGCAGCTATTCCCCAGGTACGGTTCACATGAATAAACAAGATAAAGCCTGGGAAGAAAAGCGCAGGAAATGGTTCTATTTACAGCTTGATCACACATCTTCCAAAAGCAACTGAGCCAGCTGGACAACTTACTATCTTCAACCACTCTCCTGCTGCAGGATGCTGCCCCTCCGGATTGGTTGGCAACGAACTGAAAGTAGCTTAGAAAGCAACCGCCCAGGCAGTTCAGACAGCATATCAAAAAAAAACCCCAAAAAACTTCCAACAGACGACGGTGAGATGCAGGTAAGGACAGAATAGAGGGGCTGATGCCTTCAGCCAAAAGGTGAGTAACGGCAGGCAACTAGATGATTTTGAGGCAGCAGCAGAAGAACCAGTAGGAACCAATTCACCCAAATATCTCACGGCTCATGGACCATGAAGCATTCCAGTTTCCATCTGTGGAAACCCTGCTGCCAGCTCAGCTTCCTGCAAGGACAATCTGCTTAAACCAAGGTTTAGTTACTCCTGTGACAGGCGATGTAGAACTAGCTAAGGTCAGAACTTAAGAGTCTCAAAGTAACTGTAAAACTTCTTAAGAAATAATACTTCATGTTTGCTTGATCAGTGCAAGAAAGCTTTACACATCTTTTTCCTTGTTTTCTCTACAACTAATGGAGAAGAAGGAAAGAGGAACAGCATATTTTATTAGTTGGGGGAATATATGAGCAGCTACAGAGGCTTTGGGACAATAATATGCCATAGATGGGTGCAAATCAGCTAAGCTACATTAAAAAAGGAGACAGCCATTTCAGTTGACACAGTTAACAGCACTTGCACTTGGAGCATCCAAGCTGCCCAAGCCAAGGATTGTGTTTTCTTGAGCAAAATTCAAATAGACAGCTGAAGGTGTGGTTGCTGGTCACTGCTGTGTGCAAATCTTACCTTGACTCTTGACCAGTGGTGGACAAAGGTGGGTTTCAGCAAGGTGTCCATCAGCACCAGATCCCCGTGCCTCTTCTCCAAGAGGCTGAATGTCAAAGTCCCACGATCTGGGTTTGAAGGAATTGCCTTGCTAAGGTCAGGAACTATTTTTTTCCCTAGCTGATTGCAAATCAAATGTTCTGTTTCAATAAAGTAAAGGTTAAATCACCCTGGATTTTGCACACACTTGTAAGAGTGTGCGGACATATGAGTGTAGGCAGGAATTGTTGAGGACAGTGTAATTGGGAAAGCTTCAGGTTGCATAATGTCTGGAGTCTGCAAGTTAATATGGGACTGCTGCTGCCTCATGCATTACAAATTTTCCTGAGCAACTTTGTAAAGCATTGGTGGGGTAGAGGAAGATTTTGCTTTTCTTATTTACAGAACAGTTTAGCCAATGAGGCAACTGAATCAGTGGCTTTGGTGGGACACCCGCTGCCCATGGCAGTGTCCCAGAAATAAAAATATGGAGTCCATTCTGGAAGTGAGAAGAGAGAGCTGTGAGTGTACTGTAATGCTTGTAGCTGAAGGTCATGATACCATGTTGACTTTACTGATTGTTTTTTCTCCTTAGGTTCGTAATGTCTAAACACCTGCCAAACATTTTCATTGCTACCTGTTTACTAGGGAATGGAGAAGAAATATCTCAGGATTATTTCCAACTCAGACAACATGAAGTTGGGTATCCTCTATGGAGGACAGTGTTTTAGTCAGATTGTATTTAACTTCTACTCTTACTCGTTCACTTTGTTTGAGCTTCTACCAAGTATTTTTCCCATTTGTCCTAGAATCCTGCCATTTATGTAAAGGTTTTGACACAAAAACTAGGAAGGATGTGAAGACTTATCAGCAACCTGCTAGTACTAGACAGCATGGCATTGTAAGGGCTTTCCTCTCCCATGGTTTGCACAGAAGTGGAGAAGGGCCTTACATGACTCGACAGTGAAGAATTCAAGAAAGTGAATGTCCCCATCAAACCAACATGCATATCATTTAAAAGAGCAAAATAAATAGTTCCTTGAGCAAGATCTTCAGGATGTTACTATTCTAGCAAAAGGGTGTTTGGGTCATGATTATCACTGCTAGCTTCCTTTCTTCAGGCAAAATTTACCTCTAGCAATGGAATTCATGAAGGTAGAAGAGGATTTGCAGAAACACATGTATCTTTCCAGGGATACCCATTAATTATCTTACCTCCTATATATTCTAGGCCAGGCAGTTGAAAATAATAAAAAACAAACCCTCAAGGAACTTTCCTTAACATGAACGCTGCGAAGACGTCAATGCACTAGGCTGGATGGGTGAGCTGTGAATTTGGCTGCAGAAGCTCAGTAACCAAGAAGAATCAATATTTTGGTTGGGAAATATTCAAGTCGCTGGTTTGGTTGGAAACACTAGACATCCAGTTTTTCTGCTAGGTGCCATTAACCCTCTCACCCTCCACACCCCAGTCTATGCCCATTTGAACTGAAGGCCCAGTCTGCAAGTTGGACAGGGCACAGTTGTGCAACAGCATGGTGGATTGGCCAGGGTGGAGAGTCCCCTGCTAGCCTGGCCACACAGTCACTGTTTGGGTGTCTCTGGGTCTTTAAGTGACTCCACTGGCTTTGGTGACATGGTATTCTGCAAAAGAAAATGTATTTAGCCCACCAACCTGACCTTTACAGAGCAGCTGCTTCCTGTCTCCACTGCTGGCTGCTCACTAAAGGGCTCCAAAATGAAAAAAAACCCACCAAACATCTGTCTCTTGGCCCAGAGCTTTGGGTATTCATAAGACAAAGTTGGTCATAAAATTGTTGCAATGCCAACCAAGGGGAGCCTAGGATCTAACCATAACCTTGGCATCATGGTCCCACTGTAATACCCCACCACCACTCCAGGGTGCGGTGCCTTTGCTTCCAGCCCTTTGCATGCCAGGGAAAATGGAAGCAAGATGAGTAAAAATAGGCATTAAACATAGGACAATTGTTGCCATTGCATGATAGCAACCTCACCTTCCTGCTGCTGCGGAGATGGCACATGAAGGAGACTTGGACTGTCCCACAGCCTTTCTTGGATCACTTTGTAGGTGGATATATTTTCTGTGGAGTGATACACATACTTTTTCAAGGAGAGAGTTTTTGTTTGCCAAAATACTTCTGGAGCCTGTGCAAACCTTCCTGTCAACCCAAGTGCTCACATACATGCTTATATTGCTATTCATACCCCCTTGCAGTCAACACAGCTCCTGTAGCACCAAGGAGAGCTTGGTGTGTCAGGCTTTCAAACATGAAACCCATCATGAGCGGTCTGTCTGCCAGCAATTCATCTTTGACATAAATGACCATGGGTTTTCCTATTCAGTCAGTCATCCTGTCATCCTCTGGCTGTCAGAGCACAATCAATGTATCTGCAACCAGACATTAAAAAAAAGAAGCTCTTAATTCTTTTTGGCACCCACAAAAAGCTGAAAAGTGACCAGTGAAAGAAGAAAACTCCACTTGGTCAGTAATTATTCTTTTTCTTTTTGCAAACCATGTGTTAAAAATGCTTTCCTGCCCAAGGAGACTTCATACGAGGGAAAAGTAAAGCTAAGTTACAATTTCTTAAAAATAGGACATAGTGTTTTATAATTCTTTCCCTCCCCCCATTACTGTGCAGAGCCACCCCACCCACATGAAACTGCCGTCTGACTCACTGTTGTGTCTCGCTTGGAGAGAAAGGCTTTCCACCCGTGGGGGCACCTGGTCAAGAATATGACATTCAGGGTGGTGTTGCCTCTTTACACTTCAAGTCATTTTAAATAGCTTTATATCTATGACTACAGGGACCTTCACATAGACATAAGCACTACCAATGGAAGAGACATGTTGTCATATCCTTGCAGTAAGTAAAGAGATCAGATCTTCTGGAAAATTAATCTTCTTGGGCCAAGCTGACTCAATGGCTCGGACAATAAGACATCTCTTCTGTATTGGTTCATTTGCAGTGTTACACTCCTCAGGCAGTAAGTTACCCTCTGCTATTCTGGGAACACACATTTGACCTCTGTTACAGGGGTTTATTGTCAACATGTGTCCACTGGGAGCCTCAGCAACTTCTCCCATTGTCTATTGTCTTATAAACAGGCTTATAAAAGCGCTGCAGGAAAGCCAATAACGCACCAAAGTGGAAATTGCTGGTAACTCAAAAGCTTAACTTTCAACTTCTACGTCTTGCAGTGGTAAGAGAGGTGAAGCAAGGGGGAGGAACATACAACCTGCTTTCCTTTGTGTCCCTACACCTTCACACGTAGCTGTGTTGGGATGCAGAGCTGCCATGCTGCTGCAAGCTTGCTCAATGCGTGGCGAAGAAGAGTCCACTGACACCAAAACCACTGTGTGAGCTGGGGTTACTAGCCTCCAATAGCTTCAAGGGGAAAAACTAAAAAAAGGGAGAAAAGCTGGTGGCAAAGAAACTTTGCTGGCTGACCCTAAAGCGAAGTGTAATTTCTTCTTTACCAAAACTCCCAGTTTGTGGCTGGGCTATTGTAGTAAGCACAGAAAAGCTGGGTTTTTACAGTTAACAACACTGAAGTCATTCAGCTTAATGCATGAATGAAACAAACCCTTGGGAGCGTGTTCACCCAAGGGAAGGCAGCATCCTTAGGAAATAACCAGTGAGATCAGTTGTCATCTTCAGTTCCATAACATTCAACCTCCAAACTGTGATATGCAGAGGCAGAATCCCCTCTGATTTTTGAGATGGTCCCACCACTTCCAATTTGCTGCTGTGGCCAGGCAAACAAAGGACATTTGCAGGCATGTTTGGGAAAGAGAGCCAAGTTCCTCCCCACGCAGAGCAGAGCAGAGCAGAGCAGAGAAGCATCCGGCACCCGAGCAACAGGCAGGGACGAGCCAGCAGTTAACCATTTTTCCTGGGCCACCAGGCCTGACAGAAAGGAAAGGAAAGGAGAAGATAGGACAACCAAAGACTTACGTTGGTGTTGCTGCCAGAGATGGCAGGGAAGGGGACACTTCATCCCTCAACAGCCATTGGTACGTTCCAGGGCTAACCAGATGCCAGCTGGTGGGACATGCTGTGCTGTCAACCAGTAATGCTCAACCAGGGCAAGGGGAAGCCATCAGTGTGACCAGGGTTACACAACCACAAAAAGAGCAGAATAAAAAAAAAATAAAATCATTTAACAAAGAGGAAACCAGAGGGGAAACCCTAAAGAGACAAGCTGCTGTGGACTCCACCAGCCATCCCTGTCATATCTCTTCCCAAGTGCCACCAAGGATGGTGAGGTCAAGGAAGAGTTTTGAGCCTCTTTTTGTATTTTTAATGCACCTGGTGCTCTCTTGCCCTTCATGAAACCTTTGCCTTCCTCTGAGTGCTGTCAATGCTGACACACCATCTGATATTGCAGTAAGCGCCCTCACTGGGTGCACCCCTGAACTGTGATGTCAGGGTCTGGGAGAAGAGGACTGTGGGGCAGCCCTGGACAGTCCTCCTGTCTGCACCGTGCCCTCTCCACTGTCCCTGAGCTGTTTACTGCCCATGGTCATGCTTCTTTCACCAGGAAAGCAAAGGGCTCCCATCCCAACAGGGACCATTTAAAAGTTGCTCAAGAGCCTGCAAAGGTTATGTTGCCTCGATCTCTGAAGGCAAAGCAGTTTTAGCTGGAAAAGAAAGAAAAACACCCAACAGCAATAGCAACAACAACAAAAAAAGAACAACCCATGGTGTTTGTTTACAAGAGCACATTCATTGGTGTCTGGAGGGTTGACTCAGTCTAAAATGAAAAGGGCTGGCACCAGGCAAGCTGTGCTGATAAACAAGTCCATCTCCCGCCATGGGGTGGTCCGAGAGCTGGCTTTCCTCACCCCACCAGGCAGCCCCAGCCTCCTCCCTCAACGGACCCTTCCCACCCCTGAAACCCTGGGGAACCATGGCTTTGGGATACCGATGGGCAAGCAGCTGCCACCCTTCACCACGCAGCCCTTGCCGAGTGGAGAAGGGTCTTGGCATGAAGAGCTGGAGTTAGTGTCTGCTTGGGCATCCCCATGAAGGAACGGGGAGCCTCACACCTGTGTCTGCTTTGCTCTGCAGGGCTGTGCCCCTCCTTGGTGCCTTGCATGCCTGGCTGCACGGAGGAGACCTAAACTAAGCTTGCTTGGCACAGAGCAGAGCAGAAATTCCCGCAGAGCATGCCAGACCTCGTCCAACTCCGTCTGCAGCCATTTCACCAACCACAACTGTACAGACAAGACAGAAAGGTTGTGTTTCAACTGCTCCTGGTGCATAAGGCATCATCACATCGTGCAGCCTTGTTCAGTGATCAAAGGGACCTGGAAACACTGTCAGGCCACGTGCTAAGATGGGTACAGCATATGTATAAGGAAGGCTAAATAAAAGCATTTGGGGGCTCTTGAAGTCTCAAAAATAGCATCTGCCATTGACTGTTCATCCCAACATATAGTTGTACTCAAGTACAACTCACCCAGCAGATGTACAATTAATTCTTTATTAAAAACACCTCCAAAAGATTAACACCCAGCTACTTTCTACAGTGCCTCTTTTAGCTGTGATTAATATCTGAATTTTGGAGTTACTAATGACTTGTTCTTTACCAGTCAAAATACTATGTTGCTTCTCAAAAGCGTGGTCAACTTCCTTAAACTGGGCAAATGCAGATTTGCCCTGAGCAGTGAAAAGAAACACTCTCAGCCCAACAGAAACTGTGTCCATGTCATGACACAGGTGAGGAGAAGTGGTATGGGCTTTTGAAGGGGAGATATTGCCTGCCTTCAAGACTATCCCCATCTTCATGACCACCATATTACCTTCTGGTAAGTGGGTATCCAGCTTTGGTCCTACAACTGCATTATTCAGCTGATCCTCTCTCAGCTCTGATTTCATGTCTCCTTAAAACTGCTTTACTATTAAACCATGGAAGTAAAACAGCTGTTCGGACCCTAAAAGTTAAAAACCTCGAGAGTCAAAGATCTTCCATTTGTGCCTTTCTTATGTGGTCCAGACACATTTTTCAGGCTTGTAGCACCGTCTGAACCCCGTTTTCCTTTATTTTGCCTCTGAAATTGGCACTGAAGTCTGTTTGCACTATGTAATCAAAAGGTATATTTGTCGCCACAGCACTACATCTCTCATGGAAAATGGTTTCTCTCATTTCTTCCCCCTGTAATTCTCAGAGTGGCTTGGCACTGTCATGGACAGGTGCTTAAGAAATGCTGATATATGGCAATTTTATGTTATTGCATGAAGCTGAAACTTGTTTGCAATACTGATATAACAGAGGACTACTACTGTGCTTCAACTAAACCTTTGGATTTATTAACAGCATGCAGGCTGGGAACATGAATGGCTGGCCAAACTGCATCCTTTAGCATCTGTAGGAAGACATTATGAATTAAAACCCCCTTATTCCATTAAGAAATGATTTCAGAAATCCAGAGCACAAGTGGCGAGAGCTGGTTGGCTATCAGTGACATCAGACGCATGTCAATAATATTACTTAATGGGTTTTCCTTGTCTTTATTCATAAGTTCCATTTCATGCAGCCGTTGCCCCTATGGGTAATTATTACACTTTTTGGGTGGTTTTACTCTTTTGGCCTTTGGCCTCATGCCTCAGAAAACCACCCAGAGTATCCAATCTCATAGAAAGGCTTTGTGGCCAGTTGTGCTTTCTGGAGTAAGTACTTCTTTTTTTTTTTTTCCTAACTTAAATAAGCCACGTAAACGTTTCAAAATATCCTTGGTTTCCATCGGTCCTACGACATCATTGCCCACCCCAATGAAGAGCTACGCCCCGTGTCTCTGGCCAGCTGAGGAAATCAGCGCTGGTAGGATGCTCATTTTTCTTGGAGGGGAATAATGAGAGCATATTTTATGTGAAAGGACGTTTTGGAGCAACTGTTTTACTTAACATTGTATATTTACACAGTTCTAGTGTCTTCAAACATATGACGCAGTTAGGAGCTTCAGAGTTGATATTTACCTGTTTTAATACATCTCAGTATATATTCAGGGGTTATTTCTGAAGTTGAATGACAAGAGTCTTTACCCATGCACCTTCAGTTTGCCTCAAATTTGAAGCTGATTTTTATACCATATTATAACCATATTTATTTAAGTTCCCACATTCTGTCAAAGTCTGTTTACACAAAGAACATTTGTTTTCACTACTGCTTGCGAGGAATGAATATAATAAGTGCCAAGGGATTTTAAGAAGTTGAGAGAATTAGTATTTGGAGACAATACATTCAGCTATTTCTTAGGGGAAGATTCATGGAGCACAGACACATTCTCCACTAAATCTATCAGGATGAAGTAGTTCTCATGGAGACAAAGCACATCCAGTCTCTTCTCAAGTTTCACACATTTTACAAAATCAAGAGAGTTTCTGGAAAAAACAATGGCTTTTTTTTTCAGAGAAAAATGGATAAAGTAGGTTAAGATAATTTTGCTTGTTGAAATCAAAATCTGGAGTCTGGCATGGAAAACTAGCGTCCACTGCTGCCCAGCGGCATCCCTTTCCACTTGCACTGCTTCTTCATGATGTGTGCTGAAATAAGAGTTCTGACCAACTTATTTGTCAGAGGTTGTTTGTCATAGCTTTAATGCACCACTGTAAATTTCAGCATGTACTAGACTGGGCAATTCTGATTTTAAGACTATCATAAAGAGCATTTTAGCTCATTGAATACTGCTTGCAGCTCTGAACATGTAGGGATTTGCTTCAACATTTCTGTGTCTCAGAGGCTGATGTTACAAAATATCAGGGGTAATTCTGAAGCTTTGGTTTGCAAATAAGGAAAGGTAAAAAAGAGGGGTCTATTTATGCCTTATTTTGTGGTATTATTTAGAAAATGATCAGAGCAACTGCTTGTAAGGCAATCCTCATCTCATTTGCTATTGAGGTGCAGATTGAGTAATGACTCCCCAAAAATCAGCATTAGCAATACCAGTTGCAAATGCTGACACATGATCAAAATTCATGTCATTTGATTTTAGATATTATAATACCCTTTACATTTCAAATATTCCTAGGAGATTTCCTCTGCTATCTGGAAAATAATGAAGTATGTAATGGATTATTCCCTTCTTAACTGTGTCCTAACAAGCTAGAAACACGGGGATATTTCCATTGAAGCACCAAAAAAAAAAAAAAAAAAAAAGAAAAAAAAAAGAAAAAAGAAGATAAACCCTTTTTACTAACCCTTCAATTATAGATTTATACAGTTGAACGGATATATTTAAGCTATGTGTGAATACCAGACAATACCCCATATTCTGTAGTCTATATGAATGTCTTTAAACATGACTGTATTATACTGTGATCCATTTGCATGCCTTCTGTAGGGGAGATGATAATTTTGTCTTTTAAACTCCCTAAGCACCAATCAACCAAAACCTGTTTCTGGAGGTTTGTTGTTAGAGGCTAAGGTAGAATATATTTACGATCCATGTCGTTTCCCCTCCACCTTAAAACTGGTCGTCCATCACGAGCCAACGACGTTTTCCTGCAGAAAAAGCTTTGTGGCAAATATCGTTTTCTTTACTGCTCAATAACAAATGATTTATCTACTTACCCCAAGCCCCGCAGCCCTCTCCTGCCCTGCAGTACACAAATTCCTACTACCCCTTCCAGTGCCAGGTTCCCCACTAAAAATGCTTTTAGCTTCAACTGCATTGACTTTAAAGCATGAGAGGTTGCAGGAGACAGGCAATGCCTCCCAGCAAAAGCACCTGCAGAAGATTAAATTATTATCTTTTATCCATGGCCTTTCTTGGTCGAGAAGCTACGTGACTCGTCTCCTGCTTTCCCCAGAGCAGCCCCCAAACACCTGTAATTACTGTCAGTCTTTGCCCACAGAAAAATGAAAGTCATCCTCACTGGGTAGCCTGCAGGAACATAGGCATCGCAAAGGATGTTCACAACATAGGATGGCAACAAGAGACCTCAGTGGTCCAGAGAAAGTCACCAGAGAGAGGGCTGAGTCCCCAGATCTTCCCATTTGAGGTGTGCTATGATGCTCGACATCATATTAAATATTCAGTGATCATTTCTATTGCTGGAGGAGAGTTTGTCTCTGCACTCAAGACTTGGCCTCTCTCCTAATCAAATTTGCTCAAGCAATAAATTAGTGACAGTGCATGTGTCTCATATTTTTAATATATAAAGAACATCATAGAAATTTAAAAGGTTTCCTCCTTGAGTTGCAGGGTAAGTAGACAGTTAGGTCCTGCTAATGCCTTGGCCAGC
Source organism: Haliaeetus albicilla (assembly GCF_947461875.1). Lineage (NCBI taxonomy): Eukaryota > Metazoa > Chordata > Aves > Accipitriformes > Accipitridae > Haliaeetus > Haliaeetus albicilla. Next base: position 15,259,442 of record NC_091498.1, on the reverse strand, counting down.
GTGTCTAATGAAGCTTGGAGACAAGCTTGCTCCAGCACGGCTGTGTTCATGCCCTTCTCATCCTGGCTCTTGGTCTGCAGCTTATTTGCTCTTCATTTCTGGAAATAAGCTCCTAAGAGGCCTGTACAGGTATCTCTGATATTTTCCGCCACATATTCAGCACAAGACCCATGAGGCAGGAAGCCTTTCAAGATTACAGATGGTGCACAGAAAAATAACGCAACTTGAATGAAGTGTCAACTGAATTGAAACTTGCTGAGTCCTGGTCCCTAACCAGAAGTGCTCACCACCACTCGGAAAGCCAGCGGAGAGCCCCGTCATTTAAGCCAAGTCACACAACATATTTGTCTCATGACTAGATTGACATGATCCCAATTCAGGGATGTTTTTTCCAGGCCACAAGCTGGTGCAAAGCAAATTTAATTGTTCTATGAACAGTCTCCTGCATTTGTTTAGGGTTTGTCATTTCCATGGGCCTCTCATTAATAAATGAGTACGCAGGAATATTTGCATAACATTAATAGCCAGAGGGCATTTTCTGGAAGATTTGAAGCGACCAGTCACAGAAAAATCATGTGAAGTCTTTCCATGGGTTAAGCAATGAGCCTGCTGGCTCCACACAGCTGCTCCAGTTTGCTTTGCTATCGTGCAGGTTTGCAGAGAGGTTGCACCACCCGGCAGCACCTTGCGCTTCAACCTGACAGCCACGCTCGACCATGACAGCTGTGGGAATAAAGCTGGGTGGATGCTGCACGGCTTCCCCGACCCTGGCTCCAGGGATCGTACTCCAGGAGGTTGCAGTATGAAGGTGCCCAGTGCCGGGCAAGGCTCTCGCCACCCTCTCCCAGCCCCGTGCACACATCCCTGCCCTCCCTGATAGCCGCAGCCCCCTCTCAGCTGCTATTTATTTATCCTAGTTATATCATAAAAGCTATAGAATAAATAGCCTGGGTGGGGGGAAAGTGAAGCACCAAGCTAAAATAAGAAAACTAGTCTCAACGAGGTGGGGAGAGAGGCAGACTTCTGCAGCTAATAATTCTCAGCATGGCCTAGAATAAGCTAAACCAGGGCCGTCGGGAGATGTCCCCAGGGGTCTGCGCTGCCTGGCTCTCCAGGCGTGAAGAGAGGCAGAAGGAGCAGCTGAAGAACTTGTCTAGCTGGGCAGACCCCGTCCATCGCTTCATTAAAGGGCGAGACCCTTCACTGCCAGACATTCTGCGTTAAAAAAGGGAAAGAGATTTGGGAAATCCTCTGGTGGTCTGTGCTCAAACCCTTTGGCGTCTCTTCACCGCCACACCAGGTTCGGCACCTCTGGCAACCTGAAACAGGGCAGCCACAGCAGAGGCACACATTTCCCTGGGCTCAGCATCCCTACCCCTACCTGCCACCTTTCAGGAGCTGCAGCCCTCTCCCCCAAGACATCTGTCCCTGCAGGGGCCAATCCTGGTTGCAATCTCTTGGGTTATTCAGGTAGGAAGTGAAAAAAAGGGCAATAGTGCCGGAGGCAGCGAGGAGGACTCCGAGGAGAAAGCATGCCGAGGCCGGGGCCGCTTGTGACACTGGTGTTCCTCGAAATTGGAGGCAGCCACACCTCTTCCCGCATGCGGCTGGACCCCGGGGCAGGCAGCACACTGCTTCCTGTTATTAGAAAACCTTGGGACGTTCTTGCAAGAGGCGAGCTTATTAGCGAGCAAGTCAGGAGAAAGGAGCAGAGCATTGCCCTGCGCGGCCCCGGTGGTGGGGCAGCGGGCTGAGAACGCCCAACTCATCTCACTTGTGGGCTCATGCCCAAGGAGCACGTAGGAAGAAAGAGAGCAGGCGCACAGTGCTGGAACCACCGCGGCCGAGTGTGGCGAATATCTAGCTGCATGAATCCATCCGAAATTCCCAAGAATAACAGGAAATCCAGCTGCTAATTTTCCTTCTCGCTTGCTTTGGGGCAGGCACGCATCCTGCAAGGCCCGAAGTCGGGGAGACCCGCAGAGCCTTGGGGCAGGGGACACTCATGCACGCTTGAGCCGTGAGGGAAGAAAATAATAATGATAATTAAAAAAAAAAAGAAGTGGCTGCCCTGGCAAACAACAGAGGGGAGGCTGAGCACCCACAGAGCCACCACGGGGAGGGACAACCCCCAACCTGTCTTCCCTGGAGGGGACCAGGAAGGCAGCGAGCACCTTGGCTGCTGCCGCACTCGCTCGCTGTGTGCTCGCGTGCTCGCTTTTCCCCGTGGCCACGCGTTATCATCATTTATTCATTCCATGACCTTGAAATCCCTCTCCCTTACCAGAAAAACAACGAATCCCCATCAGAAAAGCGGGGTCTACAAAAAAGAGGGAAAAAGAAAAAAAAAACAAACCTAAAAAAAAAAAAAATCATGCAACCTCCCATGTTGCTTGTATTAGGTCAGATGGGAGAACTTATTTAATTAGTGACTTTTATAGGGCTTTATTTTTCGATGCCCAGTGGAGTAGTTAAGATTGGTAATAAGAAAGAAGTCTGGTCCCATGCCAGCCCTCCTAAGACAATGGTGCGGGGAGGAAAGAGCTGAGCAATATATTTGAATGTTTTCAATGCCTTGGGTTTTTGGTTTTTTTAAACTTTATTTTTCAGTGCCATGTTCTAAAACCATCTGAAGAGTGTACACGGAGGGGAGGGAAATTGTTCAGGGCAGCTCGAAGGGAGGATAATGATGAATAATGGAATGAACCTGGGGAAACTGCTTCTCACTCTGGTTTCTCCACAGCCGGGGAAATTTTCCCCGAATGAGACCTGCTCCAGCACAGAAAGAGGATGGCTGGCAGGTGGCCAAGTGCCAGATTTTGAGTGTAGATGGAGGTGGACGGGTCAGGTGCATAATCACGATGGATAACTGGGAGGAGGGGGCATAAGAAAAGTGCCAATTCTCACTCCGTTTGTGCTACTGTCCCTTCTCACGACCCGTTTCTGTCACTCATCCCCATCACAAAAAAATACTGTGGGCTTTTTCCTCCCATACTTTCCACTGAAGGAATAGGGAAGGAAGGTTCAGATTTACAAATTTGCCACCTCAGGAGTGCGCATTTCTCAGCATGTGGGACCGGCTGTAGATGCTGGGGAGCAGGACACCTTCCCCAACAGCCCTGGACCACGCAGCACACGTCCCAAGCGGCTTAGGGCCACTCTCCTGGGATGAAATGCAGCCCATATAAACCAAACCAGATGCTGTGTTAGAGATTTTACGGCAGCAGGGTTTTGCTCTCTTCGGGCCCAAGAGCTGGCTACCCACTCACCACCCATTGATAGGGGAACTTCCAGAGGCTGACGGCAAAGCTCTTCAATGCCAAGTGTTTGAAGGACATTCATAGGCCACCGTCTAAGACAGTAGCCTCACAAGTGGCCAAAAAGCCCCATGCAGCCTGGTTGCTCAGTAGCCAAACATTGCTACTTGGGAGGGGAGTCAGCCTGTTTCCTGACAGCAAGAAGAATAATGTAACAGCGTTCAATAAATTCCTAGCAAAAGCAACCAAAAAAAAAAAAGGCAAAAAAAAAAAAAAGCAAAAAAAAAAAAAGCCCTGTTGAGCTTTGTCCTTTGCGAAATGAAAAATATGGTTGTTTTGCTCCACGGGAGGAACAGCGGAATCAGCTTTAAAATTGACAGCGGATTTGGCCAGATGCCACAGGCCTTTTGGCTTTAGCTTCCTTCCAATAGTCATCTCCCTGCCAATTTGGAGTGCACAGGACACAGCTACACACCTGATGATACGCTGAGTAATGGCCTTGGCTTGCAGCTATCTATCTGGTCCATGCAGCAGGGAAGTGGGAGGGTGGCCATTTATCAAAGGCATTCATCTGAGTGGTTGTGGCTTCCCCATGGCCGCAGCTCCCTGGTGCGGGGCGGGCACTGCATCACGCTGGAAGGGGTGTAACTGTTGGTACCCAAAGGAGGCACGGTGGTCCCTGGGGTTTAGCAGGTGACTGGTTGCAGAGACACAAGCTCAGAAATCACCGATGGCTCTATCAGCATCTCACAACTTCAAAGGAAAGCAAAATAGACATCCTGACATTTAAAAGTTAGGTGAGTTCATACTGTAGGGATGGTGTTTGGAGGGCATGCAGGAGTTCATCCTTCCTCTGGACCTGTCCTTGGTGTAGGTGCTTGCATCACTACGAACTCCAGGGCTTCTTGCTGTGATAGACTGACATCCCGTTATTAATGGGTTTCTCCCCCTAGCATGTTGGGGATTCCACTGCAATATTGAGTGGTTTAGGCTTTCCCCTCCTGAAGCGCGTGCAGCGTGGGGGGGGGGGTCACATCAGCCCAAGCACCACATGGTGCCTGTGCTCTCTTCCAGCACCAGCCTGCATCTTGCTGGTGCTTCACAAACCCTTGTCTTCTACCTGCCTTTTGCTCCATCCTCACTGGCCACAGCATGGCTGCAAAGCAGCACCTTCAACACCTTTTTCTGGTCCACAGGGGAAGGATTTTCTTGGAAGAGGCATAGGAAAGTCAAGAGCACTGCACTGCCGCAGCAGCTGAGAGGCCAGAAGGGCTTTTGCGCAATGACAGAAACTTTAGGAGCATGTGCTGGTATCTATATGGTTATTTGTATCAGACCGCTGACAAGAAGGAGCTTTCAGCACCGCAGCTTGGGTGACAATATTTCTTTCCTCACTATTCCTGCCTTGACACCAGTGAGAGAGTTCGGGCTCCACAAGGGCATCGTAAGATAGAAAAGACAATTAGAAGAAGTTAGAAATGGGAAAGGACATGTTGTAAAAGTGATTATTAAGCCTTCCCTTCATTCCCTCCACATTTTTCATGGGGAAAAATGTTCCCTCTGCAAAAAGAAATTTGGAAAATTTCCACCTATTCTACTGGCTGCATCCATGAGAGTATTTCTGCCTCTGGCAATAGCTTCTGCTTGAGTCTTGCTGTGCTGATGAGACATACGGCTCCGACGTATGGCTCCAGTATCTTTCTTGGGCAAGGGCTGGTGTGAGCAATACAGCAGGAGGTGCTACAAATAGGCAGAAAGTTTTGCAAAAACACGGAGTGGGAAGAGTGTGCTGTTGCAGCTGAAACCTGTGCTTGCTACATCTAATGCAAACAGTCCTCTGCTTCCAACTGCACAAAGCCAGCAGCTAAAATAACTGCTTTTTGACCTTTTTATCTTCTCCCATCTCTCTGAGCCTTGGCATTCTCCTTTTGCCTGCCTCAGCCACCTGCCTTTGTCATTAGCAATAATCAGCAGCAATAAATAGGCGACATTTCATTGCTGTGGAAGCAGCCTGAGATATTTTGGGCTAAGCCAGCCGGGCTGGGGCTTACAAAGCCCACTGGCCAGCGAGAAAAGACACCGCTGAAGTCACTTTGCCACCCATCCTGGAGTTACAAGGTCTGCGGAGAGCAACATGCTTGCGCACAGCAGCTGGGAGGGTTGGGGATGTCCCAGCTGGAAGCTGGCTGGGCTGGAGAGGAGTTACCGCCCAGGAATGGCTTCTGGATCAGCAAAGAAAAGAAGGAGAAAAAAACAGGGGCAGCATGGCTGGGAGCAAAACCCAAGTATGAAGCAGCTCTGGTGGGACTGGTGGAAGGAAAGAGAAGAGATCTCCGCTGGGGGACAGATGCTCGATAGAGGTCTGCACAGGTCCCTGCAGGACTTGCAGAAGAGGCAATCTATTGGGCGTCGGGGGCCGAACTGACGTGACTGAGAGGGGAGGGGACCCCAGACCAGTGGGGAGGATGGGTCGCCAGGGCAGTGGGATGGAGGTGCTCAGCTCTCTTAGGTGTCCAGCTCTACAGGAGCTATCTGCAGAGGTACCTTTAAGGCTCTGGGCCTCGCGTGCTTCAGTCACGTTTTAAAAATAGGACGGGAGGCTTCTACATCACTTAGGTATTTTGGAAAATTTTACTCAGCCTTTCTGCAGCTCCTGTCAGTCCTTCTCAGCATGGTGCCGAGACGAATACATGACATGTACACAAATAGCATGCCTCCCTGGCCCCTCTCAGTCCCGGCTGGAAACACCTTGAAGGACTTTCCCAGCCCTCCTCCACACCACAGCAAGAAGGGTTTGGGGGAACGACACCTCTGGCTCCCCTGGCAGCAGTGCCCCCATGTCCCCGTGGTGTCAAATGGGACACCAAAAAGCCTGCAGCACCAGGACAAAGGGCGTCTTGGCAAGGAGATGCTTTTATCTCCAGGGTGGAGGTGATGCTTGGGTGCAACCTCCTCCAGGTTTCCAGAGGCATTCCCACCATGGAGGCTCCCACTCAACACGGAACCTCCAAGGTCTTTGCTGCAAGCCAGTGGAAAGAAGATGGCATGTGACATTGTGCAGGTCCCTTCACCTGCCCTGCGGTCACTGCTGGACAAGAATATCAATGTGTGATCATAGACAACAGATGAGGGTGAGAGCACTCCCCGGTATACTGCCAACTGCAGGGAGTTAGCAGTGGGGAAGGATGTTTCCTATTTGGGCTTTTTCAGATCAGAAAACTCCACAAAGTTCAGCTCAGACAGTCCTATCCAGATTGTAGGGACTGTTTGTTCCCAGTTTTGGCAGGGTCGTGAATGATGCATGAGTAACAGCATCCCTTAATTAGTGTAATATGCTGTACCAGGTTAGAAGGCACTCTCTGGTTTTGTTTTTCCTCTGTGTGTGTGTGTGTATTTCTCTTTAAAGGAGAAGAGAACAAACAGAAAACATTGCAGTTGTGTTTTTGTTGGTTGGGGCACTGATGAACCCTGTTCGATTGGGCTGGTTATGAATCACTGGAGAGCCATATTCACACCAAACAGTGCTGCAGCCAACCTGATGTGTGCTTGGCAGTTGTACTGAGCAAAAACTCCTTAATTATTTTTTTTTGCTGCCTGAATCTCAGTGGCATAAAGAGAAAAAAAACAACCACCTTTGAATTTATAGGACTGGGTGCATAGGAGGGGGTGCGCGTGTGTGTGCACCTGCGTGTGTACACATGTACCGACACAGGCACGGTTTGCTTTGGCTCTTGGGATAAAGGAGAAAGCTCCATCACCGGTTTTATTTTCTTTTGTCTATCTGACTCCCTTTCTTCCCTCCCCTGGCTGTTTTTGTTTGGGGCGTTTGCAATGTGCCCATCACATCCCGGCCATCAAGAACGATGTTTTCTTTACTGTAACCACAAAGGACATCGCCTGCCCTCCCACCCTTCCTCCTGTGGCGCGTTCCCCCAGCACTGCTATACCCAGCAGCCGCTCTGCCAGTTCCCAGCCACTGCCTCTGCCCGCTCTTTGGGGAGGGACCCTTCGCCCATGTGCCACCGGCACCAGTCGTCCACCCTAAGCATCTCTCCTGCTCCCGTGCCAAGAGGACTGCTGCTGCCTGCCCTGAAATCCTGGGCTTAGCCCCTTCTCCTCTGACTCATGCTTTTTCCAGGAAGGGATGCCTCGAAATCTCCCTCCTTTTTCTCCTTTCCTCCAGGGCTTGCCGGAGCCACCGGAAAGGTGCTGCTGGACGATGCCGAGCCTCGGCTTGGGTCAGCACTGGCGTTGCTTTTTCCTGTGGGACCCCTTTGGCCTCTCCGTGCACAGGGAGCGGGGTGGCAGGGGGAAATAGCCAGCACCGAAGGCTGTGGAGCAGAGCGGCACCGGGTTCTCGGACGGGTGCGGAAAGAGAAAGCTCTCTCCCACTGGGTAACCCGGCAGCAACTGCTATTTCAGTAAACATATCATTTTGTGCTCAGTAAACACACATTCCAGAGGAATGCTCTCATTGTTTTTTTGCTCTGTAATGCATTAATGAAGAAATAAAGTTTAGGTTGTGTAATGGTGACAGCTTGAAGTCATTTTGCCTAGTGTTATTTCTCAGCAAAGGCTCAGCTCTCCCTGGAACGGGAGGAAGAAAAGACGACCAGATTTCGCTTCAAACTCACCAACATGTGCAAAAAAAATCAAAACACGACAGCAATTAACTTCCCTCCACATGCCCCAATAAAACTACCTCTCTCGCTTGCTCCAAGCTTTGTCACGTATGGGGCTGTTTATGGAGGAGACAATACAAAGTGGGTTTATACAAGGCTCTTGTTTTAATTTTTGTTTTATATCCACTGGAACCCTCAAGTAGTGAATTCATTTCCTGATATAGTAAACATTTCTGATGGCCAGGATTCTTTCTCTTTTCCCAAATGAACACAAACCCCTGGTCTAACTCACCAGCAGTGCAGTCTATACAAACAGACCCATCAGCTACATTTTCAAAGAATGCATCTTAAGCAAACAGCTAGGAAAATAAACAAACAGTAACACCTTCACGAGAGCCCGGCAGACCCTGCTGCAAGCAGGAAGCTTTTCTCCCCGAAATTTGCTCAAGCCCTCAATTGCATGTGGAAAAACTATCAGCTTTTCCCCATATTCCAGAAAACAATCTTGTTCTTACAGTTGCACACCGATGGCTGCCGGCTCCCTGCTAAATGATCTACGCAGTCCCTCTGATTTGTGACCCTATTTGCACTATGCAAATGTCTTCTGACAGCTCTCTTTTCCTGTCATTAAAACAAACAATGGCCCCTGTAACCAAAAAGGAAATCAGTAACAGGCGAAAGCTGTTCTCTCTTTTTCTTTGCTGCCTTTTTTTTTTTTCCTGGTTCTGGGACTAACTGTTAGTAATTACCCTGAAATATTCACAAACCTTTTCCTCTCCCAAACTGTTTTACTCATCCTAGTGGCCAACCCAACATGCCTAATATAATTGCTCTTCTAAAAGACCTAAAAATTAAAAAAAAAACACCCTAAATATCAACCAGGTAAAAACACCTTCTGTTTTTGGGTTTTTTTTAATGCATGTATCTCTCTATCCATACACATATAGACAAAAAAAAATTATATTGACTGGTTTGAGGAGTTCTTAAAGTAGTTCCTAGCCTGCCAGGAATAATTTAAATATTGTTCTGAAAATGGAGAAACATGAAGTAATGAGAAATAAGAAGATATTGGTGACTGGGGGAGGTTGTGCATAAGGAGGAAGACACACCTGTCTCTCTAGTCACCTCTCCAATCTCCAGAGCATCCATCCTGTCCTAAACTATGCAGCCAGCCCCAAAAAAATGCATTGCTGGTGGCCATGCCTTCCCAATGGCAGGTAGGAGACACCTGATTCCAGCCCCTCCCAGTATACAAATGCTCTGCCTTTGATTTCAGTGGGAAAAGGGCTGCATTCAGAGACTTCAGGGTACTTACACACTCCTGGGATTCGCTTCTTTGTCTTTTAAATAATACAGTATACATAATCCTAAACTGGGCCAGTTTTCCACCCCATCACACAAGCTTTGTGCCTGTAGGGCTCAGCTGAAGTCAATGGTGTTAATGTTGACATAAGATCATGATGACCAAGTGGGAAATTAGTCCCGAAACACTTGATTGTCTTTTGCAAAAATTTTCTAAATGGTCTTAATGGTTTTGTTTGTGGTACGTGTTGCTCACTCCTGATTGTACTTCTGCCAAGTTGTACTTTTAACTGTGAACACTGGCCTCTCAGAAAATTTGAAGTAAAGCAAACCAGAAAAGATGTTCAAAATAATGTTACAACCTAATTTAATTTATCCCTTGGTAATTGCATTTGTAGGAAATGAACAACGCAAACAAAACAGAACCCAAGCCTTTCCAGCCATCGCAATTGCTTTCACATGCACATGCATTAGTTACAGCCAGCATACAGTTAAGTCTCTGACTCCGTCAGGAGAAGTGTTTGGAAGCTGCAGGGCGTGCAAGATGAAACCTGCCTTGGGTCCCTGCTCATCCGTGTCACCTATTGAACATCATCAGCCCATCTGCCCACCTCCCACCTCGATAAGCCAGCCTGGTCAGCTCTCCCATTGCTCTTCCTTTTCCTGTAACTCCCATCCTTAATTCTTCTGGTACCAATCGATCCACTCCACATGTTGATCCCGGAGGAAATATAGCTGGATGACTACTCACCAAACTCAATTAACCACGCAACTGTAGTCCTGTCTCCTGGCCCTGTTCCAGTAAGATATTTACATGCTTGCCTAATTTTAATTGTATGAACTGCTCCAAGTAAATCCTGTTGGATTTAGACCTCCGTTTGCAAATGCTGCAGGAACTTTACAGATGTGTTTGACATGCTGTTATTACGTGAATGGTTTCTCTGGCCATTTCTCAGTCTTTGGGTTACTTGTAAACTATGCAGCCTGACTGCAGTTCAACTATTTGTTTGCCCTTTTTTTTTCATTTGTGCTCTTCTCGTTGAGTTTATGCGTGTGTCCCTGTTTACCTCTGTCACGTGGCAGAGCTTCTCCACTTTGATTTGAGAAGCCCTGAACCCACAAGCAGCTCTCAAAACCAGTTATGCAAACTTCGTGCTGCACAGACCCGCGTGAACACAGATTTGCACAAGCAAATGGTTCTGATGGTTCGTATTTACACAAGTATCTGCAACGTGTCCCTGTCCTCTGAATATTTCAGCAAGTGTTGTTGTACCTGCCTGATTGTTTGCCAGAAGCCATCGGTAGGAGAATCACTGTCAGTGCCAAAATAAACTCATGGTTTTTATTTGAGGGAGGACTTGTAAATAGTATTTTTCTAGCGTTCATCCAGTTCTAAGTGGAACTCCCTGTGTGATGAATGCTGTTTACAGTGCAGCTCTGTTTGTTGTGAAACAGGGAAAAAAAGGCAGTTTCTTGCACTTGCCGGCAGCGTGCCAATGCGGTGGAGGAAGGTACATCCCCTCCTGCTGTCACTCTTGCACAAAAAGCTAATGCCCCATTTCTTGCTCTGCTTCGCACTAAAAGCCCACGTGGATACACAGGATTTTCATGGTCTCAGAGTGGCAAATTGTAAGAAAGATGAATGGAAAACTCCTAAACTGGGTGGAGAAATGTTGACATTTTCCCTACAAGTCTTGCTGTGGCTTCACCACTCAAAGGGCCATTAATGGAAAGACATGATATACCCTGCAAGCAATGATGAGCCATATGTGTTAGTAGATTCAAAGGCAGGGAAAGTTCATCCCCAAATAGGGGAAATGCAGGTAGCAGGTGAATTTCTGAAAAGCAGCTCTACCTGGGCCAGGATAAAGCTGCGGGGACACAGGGGGCTCAGGAGTGGGCAGGACCTGGTGCAGCACAGGAGGAAGGCGGACCAGAGAGCCAGAAGCCCCATCTCCACTGCTTTGTCTCTCCAGGTAATTGTGGCTTCTCCTACACACCCCAAGAAACCCACACTTCACAATGATGAAATCACACTTCTCTCCCACAAGGGAAAAGGGAGTATTTTTCTTTCTGCTTTTTCCCATTTTTGCTGTGTTCAGAGTGAAAGGGAACTCTCTTTGCAGATGGAGCGTAGGAACAGGAGTGTTGCGGTGTCTCTGCAAATGCCATGTAGTCCTTCCGAAACCCTGCATCTTCAACCATTCAAGATCTGCCATTTTCCTCTCCATACCATCCTTAGGGAGGATGAAGAAACATCTGGAAGCTACTGGTGGCTCCAGGGTGTTTTGGTAAGATGAAGGACGTGGAGGATTATACAGGAATGCCAGCTCAGTTAAGGCCAATGCCATTAGAAATCGAGAGCAACTCTGGCAGTGTGAATGGCATCACTCCAGATTTCTGAGACCTGAAGCCACTTTTGGTCCTATCTTTGACACAGCCCCAGGGTCTAATCACTCTCCCTCTCAAAGCTTATGTCTTAAATGAGAGCTGGGTGCAAGCTCCTACTGCTCCAGGGAGTCCTTTGGTCCCCAGGCTGGAAAGTAGTTGTCAGCTTTAGAGACACTTTAACCCTCTTTTTCCATTTGAGGCATGTCCTCTCTTCACCTTCCCTTTTTTGCTTTTTTTTTATTCCCATATTTAAAGCTGATTACTTTGCCTGCTACATTAGCCATCCACCTGTTCCTGCGACTGAGGAATGGCTTAAACACTCTTTTGACACAGTCCCTTGAAAATGGGTTGCTTTGCTGCAGTCAATGAACATAGCGTGGGAAAAATGCATTAATACTTTCACTGAAGATGGCTATAAATAAACACTTCATTACAGTATTTATATATTATTACATCATATAGCCACTTAAAACAGAGAGCAATTGGAAGTGTTGAATAATGTAAGGATAATCGCCTCTACATTAGTTCCACTGTCATTGGCATTATGTATTGCTTGCTGATATTGCCATGCTCGTTGCTTCGCCCAGTGTTGCGTGACATTGGTGGTGATGTTAGAGTATCAACGGGCCCTCTGCAAATGACATACAGTACTTTGCAGGACACATGTATCTCGGTATTATATAATAAGGGTGCTTTACTGGAGAATTTTGGCAGCATATGCTTTTTTTCTGACCATTTCATTCAAATGAGGTGTCCATTTCTTGAAGGTTTCCTTTAAAGCAGCCATCTAAACATGACCATTGTGCAAGGCTTCAGCACCCTCATGCATGGAGAAGGGACGTTTACATCATGGTGGCCAACCATGCATCTTACGAATCACCCCGTGTTGTGCTGATGAGGCACATGGGGTCCCAGGTGGTTCCTGCCCACTCCGATGACTTCTCTGGCCAGAGACATAGCTGAGAGAGATGGTGAGGGCAGGAAACTGAGATGCTCAGAGCTTGGCAAGAAGGCATTTCAGTGGTGGGACTGAAACTCATGTTGCCTGAATCCGGTTCTGGGGCATATGGAGGACTTCCTCCCCAGACAAGTCACTTAAAAGTGCTATTAAATTATATAAAAGTAACATAATTCCTTTGTGTTTTTTTGTTGTTGCTGCTCTTCTTCCTTTTTCAGAAGCGGGGAGTGGGTGGATTGATGCTTGGTGTGACCGTGCTTAGACCATGGCTGAGTAGCATTCTTGCTGACTGTGGATTTCAATTTCCTCAGTTTTGACAAGCTTCCCCTTAAGGAAGTCCAACAAAACAAAAACCCTTTCTCTTGACTTGAATGTCTCACTGCTGGTTTTCATGGCAGGGGTGCCCATCTCAATTACACTGTGGTCAACAGCATTCAGTGTCTCATTGATCGTCACTTGTCAAACGAGCTCCTGTGTGGCATTGAGGACCAAGTCCAGAGGAGGATCTCCACCACAGTGCTTGGAAGGGCCTGCTCCAAAAAGCAGTCATTTCAGATGTTGAGAAATCACTTCTCTGAACCTTGTCCTCACATGACATATGACCAATTTCTGCACAAAGATCTGCAGTCAACTTTTATTACAGCTCCGATTTAGCTGCTTCTTTGATTTATCGCAACAATGCACATTCAATATCTTTCTTCTGATCTGGAGGCCAGAAATATAACTCTACTCATATGTTTGTATTCTTAGGACTTGGGATTTCACAGATTCAGAAACTCATTCATAGATTCACAGGGTTTAAGGCCAGAAGGAACCATGAGAACATCTGGTATGACTTCCTATATTTCAAAGCCATTCAGTTGCGGCCAATTAGCCCAGTACTGAGCCCAGTAGCTTTGCTGCATCTTCCAGAAAAACATCCAGCTCCGGACATACCAAGATACGGGAACGTGAACACATCAGAATTTTACTTGATTTTTGACGCTCACATTAATTAAAAAATGTGCCTTGTTTCTAATCCGCTTTTGTTTGGCTTCACATCTAGCTATCAGTTTTGTACCTCTCTCCATTTTATAACTGAGCGGCATTGCCGGGCAAGCTACATTCTTCAAACTTTGGAGTTGTTTTTTTTTCCCCCGACATCTGGACAAAAGTTCGATGTATCAGAAGTATTTGTGAGTGAACTTTACTGCAGTTTTGGCTTTTGAAAAACTTTTTGCATTGCTGCTAGCATTATTATTTGTTCTTAAATAATACAGGGAAAATCCACTTGGGATATCTTAAAAATATTTTTCAAACTACTTTCATTTAGAAAAATGAGCAGAAATTGAACTTGCTGATGCAAAAACCAAACTGATGTTTCTTGCTGAAACAAGGGCTGTGACCAGCCTTGCCAAAGGGCTTCTGAACACCTCACCCATCTCCATGCACAGATGCATTGTAAGTTACTACTCTCTCCCCATCCCGTTTTGACAAGATGGAGATAGGTCTGTGTCTCACACCATCAAGTCATATTTGCCAGCTTTGAAATTAGTTGTGCAATCTTATTCTGCATCCTTTCTATTTTTCAGTAGCTATACCATTTGCTGGGACTCCTGATCCTGAAGGGCTTGATCATTGCCGCAGTTTGTCCTTCTGGCTATTTGTCAAGGACGTACTTTTCTCACCGTTGCCAATTTATACCAAAAGCTTTTAAGTTTTGTTCAGTATTATCTTTTCTTCATCTTTCTGAGCGGACAGAAATTTTAATGCTACACAAATGGCCTTCTGAAAGAGGCTCATTTCAATTTCATTTTCTGAACTCTATGACTTTCTCCCCTCTGTCCAAATGTCATTAGTTTTCATTACTTTTAGTGTACTTAATAAATAGCACTGGAAGACCTGGGAAGAATCAGATACTTGTCTCACATGGATTTCTCCATCTTTTGCAGTACATGAAATTCAGGAAAAAAAGCCGCTGTTTGGACTGAGGAATGCAATAGCTGCATGCTGGCAGGCAGAAATGTCAGTGACGTTAGTGGCAGGAATGTGGGTACCACCTAGCCACTGTATTGCTAATACTTCTAGCTTTTACCTCTGGGCCTGAAGAGCCACGTCATCTGTCTAGCTGGAAGTCATGCCCTGAACTTGTTTTGGAGAGCTGGTGTGTGATTGTAAAGACTTACAGCTAAGGAATGTGGCTGTGTCTCATACAGCACTGTGTAAAAGCATCCAGGCTGGGGCAGGAGGGACCACTGGCCTCCCAGGAACCACAGAGTGTGAAAGGGGAAGAAAATCATTAATATTAATAGCACTGTCCTTGGAGGAGCTCCCTGGGGCTCCATCAGCAAGCACGACCTCAGCACGCAAGGTGCAGAGCAAACAAGAACACTGTCCCTTTGCTCAAGGATGATCATGAGACAGATGTACCTGAACACTGCAGACATGGCCAGTTACTGCATGTTCGTAGGCTTCTGCAAATGAGCTATCATTGGGCCCTTCTGCGGGTTCATTTCATCAGTCGAGGGTATCCAAATACAAGGGTATGAAAAATGAATCTTTGCCTGAGACCACATTTTTGCTGGTAGGAGGAGAACATTTGGACAGAGGCAGCCTGCCTGCTTGTTAAAAAAAAAGTAAAGTCTGTGGCAAAGCCTGTCGTTTCTGGAAAATTCTGACTTCCTTCTTTCTGGGTATTTCTACTGATCCGTCACTTATGAAACAGTTGCACATCCCATGCTGCTAATATACGATCCCCACATGGCTCCCACCAGTTTTATAGGCGAGGAGCTGAGGTACAAGAGAAAACAAGAGGAGCTGAAGGATTAAGCCACAGAGGAAGCCTCTGGTGAAGGAAGGAGTTAGCCTGCTTTCCCCTGGCCGTGCTTACGCTTTCCTCCAGTCTTGCAACAGCCATGGGAGAGAAATAGCCAAGTTGGGCAGAGCTGCAACCCGCTCCTGTCGATCTAGGCTCAGAGGTCTCCAAATGGTGAAAGCATTTTGGTGTGGGTGTGCAGGCTCAACCTCTTCTTCATAAAAAAAGAAAAAGAAAAAAGTTATAAAACTGCTGTGAGGGAGCCAAAGGGGATTTTTCTTTTTTCTTGGCCTTCTCGCTACTTCTGTGGGAACCCAGCAGTATTGTTTCCAGAAGGCTTGGTCTCTGTCACCCAAGTCTTTGGCATGTTTGGGGACACCCTTACTACTTCCCTTTCCTCCCCTGCAGAAGAGTCCAACTCAGCTTTGACCGCAAAGCCCAGGAGGCCTTGGAGTTTGTCTGAAACAAAAGAAAAAGATTGCGAAAGGCGGTGGTGTCAAATAATGCTTCCATTTAGTAGGAATTTTGCTCCCCTTGCATTCCCAGGCAGCACCTGCTGTGTGAGGCTCTTGGCCAGCTCCTCTGAGCCTCTGTGGTAAAACAAACAAAAACAGCAGGGAAAAAAATTCCTCTTTATAACGCCTGTTATCCTCAGGCTACCTTCCAACACTGCCTCGCCTCCCCATGTCGATGGTACTCTCCAGGGGGACAGGCTACTACGGGGCCAGAAAGCCTTGTGCAAATGGGCAGTTGAGCAACGGAGGAAGAGACCCTGTCTTACTGAAAACAAGACTGTTTTCCTTCTCTTCCTTCATGTCTAAATGCAGAAGGGTCCTTACTGACGTCCCAGCCAAAAAAAAAAAGGAAAAAAAATGACATGTTGTTACTTCCATAGAAAAGCAATTAGGAATTATCCTGCATTAGGGGAAAATAGGATTGGGAAGGAAAGGGATGGGCAGTCTGTCTGGAGGGGCTGGGGGACATGGTCTTTGGAGATGTTTATAATCCTCTGCTCAGCCCTTGCTATCCACTGTTCCTTCTCACGTCTTACCATTTCAGGGCAGTTTTGAAGTCATTTTGTGTTTTGGAACATGGTGGAACCAGCTGTGCTGGATATCGCTCATGTTTATCTGGTGTCTGGCCCAAATGGCCCACCTGCCTTTTACCTGCTCAGCCCCTGGCTCTGCCACACCACCAGCGATGCCAGTGGGGACTTGTGCAGCTTTCAGGAAATGGGCTAACCTCTCACAGGGGTTTAACAGCATCTTTCTCACCTCACTCTTCCCCTGCAACTGCTGCCTGCTCTGCACATGCTCGATCAAGGAAGAAAAAAGACTTTCAGAAGGACCTCGTTCTTGATCCTACCTTTACGCAACACCTTCCAGATAGGTCTCCCTAGGCCAAATAAATAGCTCTGCATTTGATATGGACAGAGATTCACAGGCTGTTGTGATCGCCTGGCCTGACCTTCTTAGCACAGGCTATCGAATAACTGCTGGTATCCAAAGCAGATATAAGGAGCCTGTAACCCCTGGTCTGTTCACCCACACTGCCTTGATCTCACTTCAGATAGAGTTCCAAGTCAAATGTTCCCACCAAACCTTTGGGCCTATGCTTTGACCAGTCTCCCTCCCTTCCTTCCCTCTTATTGCATATCTGATTGAGGGTAAAGAGAAGAGCAAAGATGCAGGAAGATGACGGTATGTGCTAGGAAAATCCAGGGTTTGTGGAAGGGATGGGAGAAGTACATGAGAGCTTCCACTCTCCTCATCATCAGAGCTTTCCCAAGGTGTGGGCCAACACCTGTGTACAACCCACCAGGGATCACATTCAGGAGACACAGCTCAGCTCGTCATTTTTTTGGAAGCAGCGTTTTAGCTCTGTAGGATGCCAGTTTGTCTGCCAAGATGTCTCTGCACCCTTCAGATGAAAGATACTCTACAAAGGGCTCCCATTCCTTCTGTGGAGTCTTGTTCTGAGCAGTTGTGCTTGGTGTCCAGTGTGCATGTCCTTATTTTCAAATTTGCTACTAAAAACATCACAGAAGAAATTCAGATGCCACCTGGAGACTCTCTGTGGTCCAAGAGTGATGTCTTGCTTCACTGTCTGAAAGACTCTGCCTCAGGAGATAGCTCATGTTTCTAAATACAGTCCCTCTACTTACAATGTGAGACATCACTCTTGTGTTGGCCAAATCTAGTAGTGCTGATGACAGAGCCGCAGTCTCTCAGACACATTCTCTACAACAGGATAGTTCCTCTGACCAGGTGTGGGATGACAGGATGACATGAACCACTTCTCTGTGTTGACTAGACCACCTGTGACTATAATGGGAGTTTGGATGCCCAGCTCATTTGTGAAGACCTACACTGGAGACAGCTGAAGTGAGGCAGGATGAGTAGAGGATGCCTGATGTCAGCTCCCCCACTTCTGGACTGAAATCATAATTGAAATTACTTCAAAACCAGCACTGAACTGCAGCCATAAGTTTTATACTTGGTAAGGACATCAGTAAGCGATGGTGAACCACCTGTGTGAATCCAGAGTCAAACAGGTCCATTTGCCTGGAGCAGTCTTGACATTATTCCTGTGACATTTTGCTGGCACTATTTGCTCACATCCTCTTGAAAATCTCCTGCCTTGTTAACACAACCTTACTGATTTTGGTGCATGTTGCATTGTTGACTTGAGAGTTTTAGCCATCACTTCATTTTCCATAGCAGAAAGCTTAACACTAGCATTAACACTGGAATTACCATGAATGCCACTGACGAAGAAGGTCCCAAGCCACCTGCCATAGTCCACTGCTTGTGCTCACAGAAGCGAACAGCTCATCCTAATGCATGTCCTCCAGCGCAGGGATCTTCACTCAACAATGATCCCCTGGTTGTGATTCCTTCTTCTGAGCCCCTTCCTCCCTCTACACCCCTAAAACCAACCACGGCACATGGCCTTTGTTCAGTGGCTTTGCAATTTCAGGCTAGAGTTAGCATTTAACTAGTCAGAATGGTGCAAGAGTTAGCATTTAACTAGTCAGAATGGTGCAAGGAGCCCGTATAATTACTGTTGGGATTGTGCTTCGTAGGCCCTGTGTAATGAACTCGCCTCAAATAACCCAGCTTGAATGTCAGAGCTCGTGCTGTATTGTGTTTCACATTCTGGCTGTGGGAGTGCTTCCCCAGCAGGAGTCAGGGTAACAAATCCCTTGCTCTCGCAGGAGGGCCCCATAAAATGAATGATTCTGGATCTCACGCTCCTGAGGAGGTCTCGGTTACTCCAGCAGTCGCCGCTCGTAGCGGGAGTGACTGTAGGGGACAGAGGGAGGGAAGGGTGGTTTGGCAGGCTTTGCCGTATCATCACGCCTGTGTTAGAGTGGGAAGGAGCACCAGTACTCTGCTCTCACCTCCAATCTATACTTTTGCATAGATGTTAAATTAAAAAGAAACCAAAAAACCAAGGAGTGGATAAACCCCGAGGCTGAGATTGAATCGAACGCATCCGCTTGAATTCCTGCTGGTGACAGGAGGCTCCCGATCCCTTCTGGTTCAGACTTCCCTGTGAGCAGCACCGATGTCAGCATGTTTATGGGGTGGCAAAAACTGAGACAGTTCCCCCCTTGCTCCGTGTGCGCTGGGGCCAAACCCCTCTGCTCCCTCCTGGAGTAGCTCACGGCACCCCCTCTGCCAAGTCCTGTGGCTCAGCAGCCAGCGTGGCCGACTCTCTATCCATGTCAGAAACCTGAACTCCTCCAATTCTCCTTGGGAGGGAGAGGTTGTTTCCCGAACTATCTCCACTCTCTTGTTATCTTGCTTTCCTTGTCAGCCAGTGAACTGTGAAGCAGCAGTGGAGAGAAAAATGAACTCCGACCTCATTTCCCCCCCCCTACAATTAGCCAGAACTGTGCCTTTTATTTTTTTTTTCCCCTCCCTACTTTTTAAATGATTAATAAGACAATTTGGTCCTTAGCTTCTGCAGTGAGGCGAGTGTGCTGACAAAGCACTGCGATGCCTCTTCCAGGTCACCCGGCAGCAGGCCATGTCTTTATGAAAACATAAAAATTGGAGGGACTTATTTGAGGAATTTAGAGACTGAAACGCAGGAATTTCACCCTTCAGACCCTGGCAACTGCATATTTGCAGTGGTCTCTGAGCCACAGTGACTGCCATGGAAAGGAGTAGCTCCTTAACAGCAACCTGTGAGCTCTGAAAAACAGATTTTTTTTTTCTTCTTTTGTTATGTTTCTTTGAAATATGCAGCCACTGCCCTTCACCTGCTTTATGTGGTGACGGCCTTGGGGTGTGCAGCAAGCTGGATTCGGCGGCAAAACACAGATCTGTAAACAGCCTCGATGGCAATGCACAGGGGGATCCTCACTCCCACTTGCCATGCACCTGAGCATCACTCATCTACGTGTGCTCATCCCTCTCCTGAGTTTCCTAAGCTCCTGTTGCAGTGGGGAGAAGGGAATTAAGGCCAGGTGGAGTCTATTCTCTTGGATCATCCTTCCTATGTCTGTGCCTGCTTCATGCCACCTGATGCATCTGGAGACAGAAGAAGCCCCTGTGCACTCCCAGGCTTTGCCAGGGTAGGAAGGATTCACATCACAGGGCTGTTCCTGCAGTGGCTGGCCAGGGGTGGGCAGGCAGGGAAGGGACCTTTGCTGGAACAGCTGTAAATGGGCAAAGCACTGAGGAACAGCATTGGGGGGGGAACGATCCTGCAATGGCCTCTGGCTGATGGCTTAACGGCTTGCTTGGCTTTCTCCCCTAACAGCAGGCAGTGCCTGCCCTCTGGTCCTATCAGTTAGAAAGCATCATTTCAGGAGCTGCTTTTCACACTGCTCCCAGCAGACCCCTCTGTACCACTGGGGCTTGAGTAAGCCAATGCCAGGCCAATGCACGCAATAGGTTTAAGACATTTTAAAAGCAGACGAGTGCACAAGTGGAGTTTGCCAAGCTGCAGAATGCTGCTGGCAGGGTAGCAGGATTTGACCCTTTTTGAAAGCATCCTTGGCATGTTAGAGAAAAAAAAAAATCTGCTCTTAGCTATTGCTGTGGAGTGGCCTGTAGACTAAACGATGCGATTCTTGTCACATCATGATCTCCTTGTGTGCTGTTCATGGGTCACTTGGCAGGAGGAGGCATGCTCTTGGCTGAGGGACAGCAGTGGTACTGCTGGGAGGACTCGCTGAGCAGAGGAGAAGCCAGTGGATGAGTATGGAGTCTTCTCCAGAGACATGAATATGATGGCAAACCTTTTATTACACCTCTTCATACAATCCATATGGTTAAACGGATTTCAAGGCAGCAGCATCGCTTGCCTAAAAGAGGTATATTCTGGGATCAAGGCTCTTGTGGTTTCACCCGAAGACAATCTGCCCAGTAGGCTTTTGGTGGCCTTGGTTTCATCCATTCTATCCCCGATCTCTAGGTGACAGGGTCTGCGTTATCCCCCACAGCCTCTCTCAGCCCTTTTTCCCTTGGCACTGACCAGCTCTGAGGCAGAGCATTTCCTTGCCCTTCCAGGAGTCCTCCCCAGCTCTTTCAATCTTTCTTGGAAGAGCTGTTATCTGTCCAGATGTTCAGAAGGGGGAGGACTCCAAGAGGAGCCTTCTTCATTACCTCCAACAGACTCTCCCACTGATGCTTCCCACTCCTCCCACTGTGCAGCTGGGACAGGGAGAAGAAGATGTCAAAATTTACAGGGCTGGTAGATATGGCCTTCAGTGTGGCCATGGAAAAGGAAAGAAACAGCAGTTGCTGCCTCTGGACAAGCACTCTGAAGTGCCAGAGAAATCCCACTAATTCATGTATGCCACTTAATAATTAAAAACTCCCATACAATTGTTTAGCAAATGCTAGGTTTTAGTCATCATTATGAATTTTTTACTGTAGTACCTCCCAGGAGCAAGTCTGATCGGCTCCCGTCATGCTATGCAATCTGCAAGCAGCCAGGGAGGCTGAATTCCTTTCTCTAGGAGTTGACAGTCCAAATAAACAAGGCAGACAAAGAAGAGGAGGGGAAACAGAAGCTCAGGGGAGGTGAAGTGAGTTGTCCAAGGTCACGCAGCAGGTCAGTGCCAAAGCTGGGAGCAGAACCCATGCTGCCAGCTCCTGCTTTCATGCCCTATCTCCCTGGGGAAGACTGGGCCAAAATAATTTATGAGACAAAGAACTTCTATCACATTCCTCCTGGCACCATGAAGTTCTTCAGCTTGTGCAAATAAAGCACAGCCAGATAAAGAGGCAACTGGGCACTAGTTATATTTTGGTTTTCTAGGTCTTTGTTTCTTCACATTAGTAATGTTAGAAAAATTCTTTACCAGCTAAACTAACCCGTTGTCTGGATAGAAGTAACAGCGTCAAGGAAGAGCATTGCTTCGGGTCACTGATCTGCAGATCTGGATGGTGGGGTTCAAGGTTGGATGGTATCTGCTGGAAGAAAGCTGCTGGCCTCCAGTGCCTAAGCCAGCATGGCTTGGAGATGAGATCCCCTCCTGCTGCACACTGGCACCAAGACTAGGGTGGAGGTACCGATAAGCAGCCTGGGCAACTGCACGGAGAGAGAGGGAGAAAGAGCAGTGAGTTGAGATGAAGTAAGGAACCAGCCATGCTCTAGCATCATTTCCCTCTGGAGGGACATGAAGAAGCTGATGAGGCCCCAAAGAGGCATCTTGTGAGTGCAACCGGGCAACGGACCATCTTGATCTGGTTTCAGAGTGTGGTGGAGGTGGTGTGGCTGCTGCTCACAGGGAGACGATAACCTCAAGACTCACCCTGTCTCCCATGAGAAGTAAGAAAAGACAGCAAGGAAGCAAAGCAGCATCTTTAGAGACTTGCCTGTTCTTTGCCTGGAGCAGAGCTGTTGAATCTGGTGCTCTCTCAATTGCCTTGCAGGCATCACTGCTTTCATGTTCTATAATTAATCTTTCAGCTGTTTCTCAGGAAACAGAGGGTCCTGCTGTACACAGCATCCATCCAGATACACGTACCTCACCATCAAAATGGTATCGGCCAGCTCTCTGTTTACTCCTTTAGGCAACAGGGTATTAGAATAATACATATATGCTTTTTTTTTTTTTACTGTCTTCTACTAAACTCTGGCTGGTTTGTTCTTACACTGTTGTAGGAGGGAGGGAGGGCTGGAGGCTGGACTAGGACATCTGACGTGCATCTGAAGGGCTGTCAAGCTCAGACTTAAGCCCTCAAGCCTTTCTGTCCCCTGTGCTATGAGGCAATAACCTTCCTGACACTACACTGCCCTCCCTTCTTGGCAGTGTCATCCTTTAGGGAGCACATTTCTGCGAAGAGCTGCGGCATGACATGAACACGTTTGGGAAGCTGGAGAAGTGACTATTCTTGCTTTTGCAGTTGATTAAATGATCTTTCATTAACAGATGTTAAACACAAGAACTTCTACCTCCACTTCTCTCCTCCCCCCAATTAATTTTCTTGCAGAGGTCCTGATCTCGATGGCAGGGCTAGGCAGGTGGAAGCTGCTCAAGCCATCCTGGCTGGCTGAAATGTCACTGGCTGATGTTGTTAATTATCTGCAAAAAGTTCATTATCTCCTGCATAATGTTTTGCTGCTCCACTGCTCTAAGTACATGTGCCACCCATGTCCTGGGTGGCCTTGATGTCCTCAGACCTCCCTCAGCTCATCAGAGGCTCAGGTGATTCTCAGGGCAAGACAAGGACCACAGCAGCATCTGCAGGAGCATATGATAGTAGATCAGGGTTGGAATAGGAAAGATGGCCCAAGAGACCCCATTTATGCCATATGAGACGTCTTTGCATGGAAGAGCACTGTATCGGCCCATCTTCCCAGCATACTGTCCTGTGAACCAGCATGCCTGCCAGACAAAAGAGCAAGAAGAAAAAAAAAAGAAAAAGAAAGCATAAAGCTAATTAAGTAGCATGGCAGTTTAGCAATGGACTCCCAGAAAGTCTCAGTGTTTTCCCTGAGGTCAGGTTATCAAGTGCTACATCTGACTGAAGGCTGCTACAGCTGTCCAACATCGCCTCACCTCCAGTAAAACTCATCACAAAACCTCTGCCTGCTGCCAAATACAAGCAGTGAAAACTGGCAAGATCTGCTCATTCCATCCTACACCAGGCTTTGAAATGGTGATGTTGGTGTGGACACTCAATGAAAAACACCAGGCCCAAATCTTCTGTTGGTGTACCTTTGATGTCAATGCAAACTCAGCAGAGAGATTTTTGACTGATCACCTGTGAATGAGAGCACTCAAAGCTGCTGGCCTGGATGTCTGCTTGAACCTTCCCCAAATGTTTTTTTGGCCTGGAAATGGTAAGAGTTAACCAGAATCAGAAAGACTGGTTTCAGCAGGGTCAGAAATTACTGCAAGACAGCATTCCTCAGGGTATTTCGGTGTCTCTACCTCCAGTCAAGTCCAAAAGAGGGCAGAGGAATGCAGAAGTTGAAAAAAAAGTTGACTGAACTTTTCGAACTCGACAGAAGGGTCAAGTGTAGTTTGGTTCAGGTCTCAGGAGGAGGCTGGGTACAGGTCTTTGTCTACTGGAGGAAGTTTGTGCATACCTGGTTCAAACATAATATCATGGCCATTGGGCAGGAGGGGCAGTAAGGAAGTGGACTCAGCTTATCCCTCATGGAATAACTGACTGTGACAGGAAAAATACGTGGTTTAGCGAATCTGTCACTCTCAGCAGTTTCAGTTCAGTAAAGGGCTGAGACGTCAGTGGCCAAGCAGAGGCATGAATTACCTGCGTGTAGTCCCAGGGCCAGGCAAAGCCCTTGTGACTCCAGCCATGCCATGCATGGGCACCCATGGGGCACACAGCCCTACGAGGGCACGAGGCTGGCACAGCATCCCCCCCCATGCTGGTTTTGACTGAGATGGAGTTAATTTTCTTCATAGTAGCTAATATGGGGCTATGTTTTGGATCTGTGCTGGAAACAGTGTTGATAACACAGGGATGTTTTTGTTACTGCTGAGCAGTGCTTACACAGAGTCAAGGCCTTTTCTGCTTCTCAGCCCACCCCACCAGCGAGCAGGCTGGGGGGGCACAACGAGTTGGGAGGGGACACAGCTGGGACAGCTGACCCCAACTGACCAAAGGGATATTCCAAACCATATGATGTCATGCTCAGTATATAAAGCTGGGGGAAGGAGAAGGAAAGGGGGGACGTTCGGAGTGGAGGCGTTTGTCTTCCCAAGTAACAGTTACGTGTGATGAAGCCCTGCTGTCCTGGTGATGGCTGAACACCTGCCTGCCGATGGGAAGTGCTGAGTGAATGCCTGGGGTTTTTTGCTTGTGTGCATGGCTTTTGCTTTACTTATTAAACTGTCTTTATCTCAACCCATGAGTTTTCTCTTTTACTCTTCCAGTTCTCTCTCCCATCCCACCAGGTGGGACTGAGCAAGCGGCTGTGTGGGGCTTAGTTGCCATCTGGGGTTAAACCATGACACCTCTATGCAAGAAGAAGGGCAGGTACCCAAGGCCAAAGGACTGCTGTGAGATTCAAGGTGCACTAGAAGGACTTCATGGTGACGTGCCTGCCATGCAGACAAATCCTCAACTCAATCCTCTGTGCTTCCACCAGTTTTTTGTGTGACTTCGGGCAAGTTAGTCAGACCTCTTTTTTTAAGAAGTCCTCAGGAAAACATAGAGATAAATAAGCACAAAACTGATACTGTGGAGATGAGGGAAGGATGCCACATAAGTACAAAGGATGGGAGTTATGCACAAATACACATTCACCCATTTCAAGACAAGGTTAAGGGCCCTGCTCATTCATGCACTTCTGAATTCAAATAAATATCCCTTAACAGGAAAGCAAATGCCACTTACAGGTAACCTGAGGTGCTGTTTAAATGGGTGTTTTGAGGAATACAAGCAGGTCTTTGGTGTTGTTTTCCCTCCATTCTTCACTCTCCCTCCCACTTGAAAGAGCCTGAATTGGCCAGAAACAGGAAACAATGACAGAGCGAGAGTTTAACCATTAATAAGGGTGGACAATGGTTAGGGATGTAGCTAAGTACTCTGGTTACACCTAACCAGCTGGCTTCTTGTTTCTGTGTCATTGAGTTTTGGGGGGTTTTTTTGGCAAGCTAGCCCTGGCTAAAGTCTTTTCAGGAGTTAAAGAACCAGAGAAGAGTCATCTTCCCCATGGCCATGTTTTGTGCCTACAGTTCTTGCAGGTTTTCTTGGTTACTGTGTGCAGGAGCACGACCGTGATCAGGGTTGTAAATGCTGGCTCTCTGCTGAAGGGCTGCAAAGCTTGGAGCAACCCTGGCTCTCCTCTCAGCTGGGCCTCAAGGAAGAGCACGCCTTAGATCTAAGCCAGACTGACTGGCGTTTGGACAAAGGCAATGTCTGACCCAATGCAACATCAGCTTCAGCTGTCATCAGAAAGAGGCATTTCAGGGCTACTGTAATGTACCTCCAGCTGCCACGACTGAACTCAGCTGAGGGCTGTTGGGGGCATAGGCATGTTGCGGTCTCTCCATCCATCCTTTGCCTTCATCTGGATCAGTCCCTCCTGTGAAAAGGGCTCAGAGTACTCACAGCACATGAAAGGTTGATCCTTTGGCTGCCTGGCTGTGGTGGCATGGGAAGGACGACAGCCAGCAAAGCTTCTCGTAGCAAAACCATCCCTGGGACTTCCCACATTTCTCAAAGAAATCTTTTCAGAAACATACCAGGATCCATACAGTAACACTCACTGGCACTAAAACCTGGGTTTATTCTTCAGCCGTCTGTTCAGAACCCTCAGCCTGTTAGTAAAAGAAAAATAAAAAAGGTGCTCTGATGTGTTTCTGTATTGTGTCTGAGTTGGGAGTTGCTACATAACAAGAGAAGAGAGATCATCGGATTCACTGATCTGAAAAAAAGAAAGAAAGAAAAAGCCACAATACGTAACACTTGTCAAAAAAGGGGGGGGGGGGAGGTGGCGAGGCAGAAGGTGGGCAGCTGTTTTGGGGTTGGCACTAGAAATTAGCATTTTGGGGAGGGGTCACAGGTTGTGGTCAGAGAAGTGACTTTAATCAGTTCGGGTCTACTGCCTCTCCAGTAACATGCAAGCAGCTTTGAACAGCGACAAAAACAAGTTTTCACTAAAGTCAGCACTCCCAAGCTCATGCAAAGCTAAAAGAGGGAACTGCAGACCAGTTTTTGCTTCTCCCACCAGCAAGGCCACCAGCTGAATCCTGACCTCAGCATGTTTTCGGTAGGTGACAGCTTAAAAGCAGGAAGGACAAGCACAGGAATATGAATGTACCAAGAGCCACCTGGATCCTCCTCTCAGATGTGAACTGAAACCCATAATCAACCGTTTCAGAAATTCCAGCAAAGTTCAGAGCTCTGACATGGTCCATACAGTCTGGAAACTTTTAAATAAACATCCTGACTTCTGAATTGCATAGAAGACTGGAAGCAACTTCACTTCTTGCTCAGATATCATGTGAGACTTGAGGCATTGCCAGGTAGGGGGAAAAAACCTACCTTGGCTTAACCTATAAACAGTGTGCAACTTGGTAAAGGTAGGAGTCATTAAAAGGAAATATATCTGGGACGTAAAGCAGTTTTGTTGAGGTCCTCTTTGTTGATTCTGCTCTGTCATGAGGGATGCTTCTGATGCTGGCTGAAACCAATTGCTATGAGAATTGCTTTCAAAATTTTTGGAAACCTTGTTCCTAGCTTTTGTGTGAGCCACAGATCTGCTCCTACTCTTGTTGGTGTTGCTGGACTTGGTTGCGTCCTAATGAAGTGATGGAACTTGGGAAGTTGTGCTTAGAATGCAAAGTGCCTGATAGGAATAATCCCAAACCGGGCTCAGAAAAAAGAAGAGTGAGCAAGCCATGCTACACCGACAGGCTGGTCGTCTTACTTTCTCAGGGCCTCATAAAGCACTTAAGATCCCTGCAAAAACGAAGAAAGGAACACTTAGAGGATTTATTAATACAGAAAAGAGTCTCAAGCTCTTCCCACCACCACCGCCCCAAAATATGATTGTATTTTATAAACAGCTATCAGCATGGAGACAATCTTCATGCCTTGTGTAAAACCTAGCATTTCCTAAGTGGCATCTGAAAACATGCCCTATTTTTGTCACACAGTTCTCAGCCTGCTTAGCAGCTGGATATTAAAATGAGAAGAGCTGTAGCTCTGATCCAGTATGTGTGTGTATTGCTACAAAGCACAGTATGAAGGCAAAGAGCCTCAATGTTTGCTGAAAAATCAATAGACTAAGTGGGATCCTCTGTCTCCCAATCCTGTAAAAATTTCCAGGATTCCATCAGAAATGTTTTTTTCTCTTTCCAGAATCAGAACAAGGTCAGAACTTGGAAAACTTTATCGAAGCCTGAGTTACAATGAATATGTCCAGAGAAGATCAATGGCAACAAAGCATTTCAGCGTTGAACTTTCCAAACTTTTTTACTCCATGTTCACTGTATTCATAATACTATTACTAAACCTAAAATATTTTCAGTGCAGGATTCCCCAGAGCTGAAACCACTGACAAGACACTATTTGCATTCTCTGATATCAAAACTCTACTTTTTTTCTGCAGATAGTTTTGCTTTGAAGTAAATGACATTTTCAGGTTAAAAACCTGAAATTCTTTCAAAGGAAAACTCCTGACCGCATTGAAGAATGAGATCAAACAAGGGCCCTGTAGCTTGCACACTGAATTAGCCTGCAAAAGTTTGCTTCAACATACTCCCCTGGGCAGGAGTAGCTCAGACCAGCTGTAGGGGAGCTGCTCGCTGTGCCTTGTCCTCATCCCTGTGACTTACTCAAGACCCCTGTGGAGGGACCTCAGGGAACTGGGACCCGTTCCTCAGCCAGAGCAGACAGGTTGTGTGCTGCAGAGGGGGAAGCACGTGCAAGACAAAAGGCACATGCCAGCTCCTTCAGATGTGGCTCTGCGTGCACCTGACAGGGCTGTGGCCACTGCTTTGGGATGAGCGGGATCAGTCCCTCTTGCCAGCTGCCTGGCAAGTCTCTGCAGGTGGCTCCATCTCCTACGCCAGCGCACCCAGGGAGACTTTCATCTGCTCAATCCTCTCCACGAGCTGCACTTCGGGCCACGGGGAAGGAGCTAGGGAATGTGCTGAAATACCTCTTTCCCCAAACCGCAATGTTTGCTGCTGCCATTTGGTCCTATCTGATAAAAGACAAAGAGCGAAACTCGCTCCGCTTGCTTCCTCCCTCTGACGAGGGAATGAGCTCAGCACACCCCGGTGCCTCAGCCAAATCCCGCAGGGGTAATTTAATCGCATTCCTGCTCCGTCTGCCTCAGTTACCCCACTTGGACGTGTTATGTCTCCGTGCTTCCTGTTGTGGCATCCTCGGCATTCCCCACCGCTCTCCCAGCCGCATTGCTCCTCTGCTTACGTCACTGCCCGGGACTCTTTGCCGGCACACATGCAAGCTGTCAGAAGCAGTGGGATACATGCCTGGGATAGATAGGTAAAAGCTCATTCAGATCTATTCAACCCAGGACTTCTCAATCATGGCAGATTTGGGGACATGCATGTGTTTGATTCTTGCCTTGGCACCATATTGAAAGAAGGGGGCCAGGAGGAGTTTAGATTTAGGACTGATTTTAGGGGATTGATGGGACCTACCAAATGGGTGATTCCCTCCTCATAAAGTTTGCTATCGGAAAT
Organism: Haliaeetus albicilla; assembly: GCF_947461875.1. Lineage (NCBI taxonomy): Eukaryota > Metazoa > Chordata > Aves > Accipitriformes > Accipitridae > Haliaeetus > Haliaeetus albicilla. The sequence goes on along the minus strand of NC_091498.1, from coordinate 15,230,461 downwards.
TTAGTGAGAGTTTTAGAAAGAGCACAAAACTCACGAGTGCTGAAAGCCACTGTAAAAATACCTCCTAATGAGCAAATTAACAGCAGATTCCCAGACCTCATCAGCCAGGGTTCTGCATGCGACCCTAAATGATGGAAAAATCTATTTTAAGAATGTTCAGGGAACTTCTCAGGATGTGATTTTTTTTTTGTTTTGGTGCACTGAATGTAATATTTTGTGCACTGCCGCAAGTACAACCTCTGCTCGTTACCCAGAGTCCAGACACACAAGGCTCTGAAAGATGGTGGGTAGGGGTCTCTTTGGGGAAGTGTAAGAGATGAGACTCCCTTTGGAAGCATCCGCTTTGAGCCAGCTTCAGTGCCTTGCCTCATAGGTGGAAACATATTAAACACAAAAGGCTTGATTTTCAAGGTCCAACTGATCTGTATTCTTGTTCTTTTAAATATGTGGGTGAACGAATATGACTGACTGGGGTAAGAGGTGGGAGATGGTGAAAATAAGGGCATGCAACAGTGCAAAAAATACCATCAATTATGTGATATCATTGCCTGTTTTGCTGAAAAAGTCACATAGGCAAAATATATTATTATTATCACTAACTTGCAAACTGTCAAATGTTTTTTCCGTTAGAATTTCCAAATGTCTTCAGATCTGTCTGCAAAATCTTTATCAAGTGTTGGCTTTTTGCTTGTGTGGCTGCATCTGGTCCTGGGGCCACATCTTGCAGGCAGGCCTGAGTTGGTGGGCAGGCTGTCTCCTCATCCTGTCCCCACAGAGGTCTCTGGTCCCATTTTTGTGCTGCACAGATGCTGGGAGGTATAGCAACATTACCTTATCCTGGAAACATGATGCTCCTTGGGCTGTCTTCCATCACTGCAAATGTAGCAAATGGATTTAAAAAGTGGAAAAAACAGTCAAATGGAGTAGATAGAAGAGGTCCGGTTTAAACAAAGAAGGTGCAGCTCAGCCCTAGCTACCATGGACATCACTGAAGGTAGCCAAGGACAGGCACATGAAGATCACCAAAAATATTGGGCATCAAAAGAGGGAGACCCCACTCTTTGGCTCTTCTTTCCTCCCCTCCTGCTTCTGTTTGTAGAGTCCGCATAATGACACACCTATCTTGGCCCGTTGAACTTGTGTATGTGTGTTTTGGGCACTGAATTCAGAGCCCAAAATTAGAGGATGAAAAGAAAACAATTTTCTGACACAGCTTAGCTGGAACAAAAGTGCTTCTGCTACCTGGCCTGACACCCCAGCTGGGGGGAGCACCTGTCAGGTGGCAGCCCCCCTGCCCAAGCACACACGCAATCTGGCCTGCGATGATGGGGGTACAAAAGCCCACAGGGAACCCTCATTGCAGAGATTATCTGCTTCCAAACAGCCCTGTACCGAAGCCACGGTCGATGCCATACCCTCGTCAACACGGTTGTGCCACTTTGCAGTGTGCAGCCCTCTGCTGCTCGCTTACCAGTCGGTGCTGCTTATTGCTGGCATGGGCGCTCCTCACCGAGGACAGCAATTAATTATTGATTGTATGGCAGAGCAGGGACCCAGCCCCACCATACACACTGGGAGGAGCAGATCCCAGCCCTGCTCCTGGCCATGCAGATCAGCTGGGAGACGTCAAAAAAAAAAAAAAAAAGCAAGCAAGCTAGAGGCAGGCAGAATAACCTGCTCCCAAAACCATTGTAAGACGCTTAGCCTCAGAAGCATGCCCACTTTGACAGTTCCAGAGCTGTAAAGGAGGGGAATGGCTTACCTGCAGCGTGGGTTTGCCAGCCTCTGCAGTGCTGCCCCAGCAAAGCCCTGCTCCGTGGGGAGGAGCCGGCCGCTAGGGATCTCATGATGGGTGAGGGGCATGTTTGGGAGGGCTGGGGGACCTGGGAGAAGCACTGACTTGGCTTCCAACTAGTTGTCAGGGCTTAAGAGTGGCAGAAGTCATTGCTGAGAACTTCATTCATACCTTGAAAGCATCCTAGTGTCTGAGCTGAGCATCAGCCAGTGAGAAGCCATGCCAAAACCTGAGCCAGAAAAGGGGATTTTTGCTGAAAGGAAAAATCAAAGAGATGAGTCTGTCTGTCTGTCCCATCTACCTCTTCCAAATGAGCTGGCTCACAGGCACCAGTGGTGTTCACCAAAACCTCCTGGGAACCAGTCATCCCAGGCAGGTCCTGCATTTCTGTCCCCAGCCCCGGGCACACCAGCTCCATTTTTCACTGTGGCAACTTCTCAGCACGTGCTCAGTGCTCAGAGTTGATCACCCTATGGTGATCCTAGGATGGGAGGGCTGGTTTGGATTTACCAAACCCAATGCTACATGTCTCTTACACGTGCAAGCCAAGCTCTCCGGGGCTTCACGTGCCATTTGTTGCTCCAGACTGTGCCAATTTTGGCAATTCCTTGCTAATAACATACCCTCCGCCTCCAACTTCAAGCAGCTAGCTCATTTGGAAATGGGGAAAGCTTTTCGTTACTGAAGTCCCTCTTGTACCAAAGGGAAAGGACTGCTTTCGCCAGGCAGCATGTGAATAATGCCAGGCAAGCGGAGCCCGGGCTTGGCAGAATGACCTCCAAGGCAGTATCTCCATAAAAGCAAATGTGAAGGCGTTCTCCAGCCCCATTGTGCAGAGCAGAGATAGTGGGATGAGTCTCTCATGAGCCCTTGAGGGAGCATCCTTGTTACGACCTTTGAACCTGGTCGGTTTGGTGGCTGAGGAAATCACCACAGGGCTGCCAGGAGGGAAACGGAGAGCAGACATGGGAGCAGGCAGCATGCATGAGGCTTCATTTTTGCAATGGTGGCAGAAGACTTGCAAGTGCAGAAGGGAATGAAGATACCTGAGGTGCTGCATGGCTCCCTACTTCACAACACGGGGAAAGACTGGTTTCGCTACTCTTACAGGGATTGTCATAGGTGATGTAGCAGTAGCGGTCGCAAAAAGCTCCCAAGTCCCCTTCTGCCCGTGGCTCCCCAGGGTGGAGGTGAGAAGCTGTTGAAGGGCTCAGCAGAAGCATAGCTATTGCTGAGGAGTTCAAAGTGAACTCAGAAGTGTGATGAGGCAGGGACCGTCCTCCCTTCCTATCTCCTCAACCTGCAAACTTGCAGCAGCCGGCTGGGACTGGGGACACATGCAGATGGAGAGGGCTGCAAGAACTGCATGGACTTTCCTGACCTGGGCTCCAGCAGCTCTGCTTTTCATCACGTTAAAAGCTCTACAAGAGAAAACACATGGTCCCACATTTGTATTACATGAGTAGCACTGGAGCAATTGGTACGGAGTTTTGGGGAAGGGGAGAGTGGCATAGGCACAGCTTAGTCTGATATTTGTTTGATATGCTCAGTTATTATAAGCCTTGAAAGATATATGTAATGGCCAAATTAGCCTTACCACAGGAGTCTTTGAAAATAATAGGGAGTTCAGAGGTGATGCCAGGTTTACATTAAACTTCAAAGTATACTGAATATCTATGGCATTAACAGAAGCATCAGGACACCAGGAAGGCAACGTCAAGCCCTCACAGGTTAGGGAATTAGAGAATTGAGATGTGTTTCATACCCCTCATTTCAAGTTGCCAAGTGGAAGATATGAGAGATCGGATGTGTGGAGGTTGTCAGCCTTTGGGACTGGACCTGGGGCCAGCCAAAGCCATGCTGAAGATGCATAAAGAACTACAAAAAAGCTAATCAGGAGAATTGAAATTTACATGACTCATGCTAGCTATCAAAATGAGTGGTTACACTTTGCTGACATTCTCTTGGTACCTCATTTCCCCCACTATGAAATTAGGATGATAGTTTGCTCTTATCTCACAGGTAAGCCATAAAGATATATTCATTAAAGTCTGGGTAATATTTGTAAAGGATGCAGACACTAGGGTGAGACCATCACAGAAACACCCAGAAACTAAAGCCTAAGTTAAGGCAATATTTTCTAAGTGGGAGACATCGATCTTGTGACAATGTTTAGTTACAGTGACTTTTATCTCTGCCATGCCAGTCAAGCCACTTAATCATTGCATTTGATGGATGCTGGGGCAGCACGGCCCCAATTGCTCATTGTCAGGCTGATACAGAGGTCACAGGCTTTGCTAAGCTTTGGATCAAAATCCAAAACAGCTCTTGTCACGTCTGTCAGGTTTAAAAGAATAATAAATCTACAAATTTAGCTTTGGTGTTGGGTAGTAGCTGGTGCCACCTTTATCTGTTTCTCCTGCGAAAATAAACCCAGCACCACCATCCCCATTGCAGCACGGTGATGCTGCAACATGCTGTTAATCTTCACAACGTGAGACAAAGGCCTGGGGGGAGGCGAGGGAGGGAACAAATTTGTGGGATGACTCAAAGGCTCTGCAACACCTCCCTTGCCAGACTAGAGACGGCTTCGTGGAAGTGGCCAGGTGCCCCTGAGCTTCATGAGGGGTGGTGATACTGGTGAACCAGACCCTGGATGCTCACTGGAGCCTGCCACAGCTGTGGCTTAGTGGTGAGGACACCGTTACTGCAATGACAGAAAAAAGGGATCGCCATACTGTGGCTCAACCCTTAATCCTTTAAAAATTAGTATGCAGTCTCCAGTGTTATAACTATCCCAGACAGTTCAAGAAAAGTGGAAGAAGTAGGCACAGATAAACTATCGCTGATCCTAGCTGTTAATACCAAAATATCATTTTTTTTTAAACCCCCCTTTCCCAACTTCTGTTAACATTTGCTCTCATGAAGTTGTTGACACCACCATTTCCTACACACCTCCCCCATTCCCTTTTGAATCTAGCTCTATTCTTGGAGGACCCCAAGGTGATCGCTGAACTGCACCATGTGTCCAGATCGGAGATGGGCAGAGAGGGGTGAAGATGAAGCTGGAGGAGCAGATGGGATGGGCGAGATGGGAGGCTGGGGCTCATGAGAAGGTACGAGGCGCAGCAGAGATGGAGGGAGTGCTGTGGACTTTATTCTCTGGCTGCAGGAACATCAACATCGAAATCTCTGCTTGGATCTGGATTTGTTGACACAAAATCCACTGCCTGAATGTGGGGGGTTGAAAGCAGTTTACCTGTTACATTCCCAGTGCTATCTCAGGAACAGAACTCCACGGGCTGGAGCAGTTGTAGTATATCTGCCTGTCTCTTATCTAATGTGTAACCTCCTGGACTGAAGACATAATGTACTGTCTATCCTTTCTGTGATAAAAATAAAGCATGTAAAAACACACACACACACACAATCCCAGGCCAAAAATTCCCGTAGGGGAACATACTGTGACTAGATAAGAAGGTACTAGCTGGCACGTAGTTACCTCTTTGCTTCCTAACTGGGACACTCAGGCAAAGGGTGGAGTTGGGTCTGGTGGGGGGCCACAGGAGGAGAGGGAGTAGAGAGAAACGTCATGGGATGGATGGCAAGGGAAAAAAAAGCACTGTGGAGAACAGCTCAAGGAAAAAGAAGTCAAGCAGACTGGACTTACTCAAGGCTTTCGTAGCCCCACCAGCCAAATTTAAAATCTGACCTCTTTGGGACTGTGGGCAGCAAACCCTGCTAGCGCTGCCCTGAGGGACTGAACAGGGGGTCTTCAGGGCTCAGAGCATCAACTTCCACACAAATTAAAAGCAGCTCCTGGAAAACTCCTGCAGGGTTGGCACGTGTGTCATGTGTGACACTGCATTTTCCTGGTGCTCTATCCACCGCACCCCCTGAAGGTCAACCTTCCTGGTAGGAGCAATCCAGTCTCCTCTGGGGCTCATTTTTCTGTCTCTCCTTTGCCACTGCTTCCCTTCAGTGGTCCTGGGCAAATTTCCTCATTACCCTATTGCAACATCTTCTGCCGAATGATGGGTGTGACTTGCATCACCTTCTGGGCACGTGGGGAGGCTCTGCCGCCAGGTCCTGAGAGCTGTGTCCAACACATCAAAGGCTAGCAGGACTTGGGAAACACTGAAGGAAAGACAGCTTTCAAGGAAAGGTGGCAGTGAAAGAGAAGGGAAACCAGAGGCTCAGCACCTCTACGAACCAAGCCTTGCTGGAGCTCCAGAGCCCAGCTTAGCATCCAGGGTTGCCAAATGCAAACCCACTGCTCAGTTTTTCACTCGCTCCGGGTTCTCTCTGTATATCCAAAGCAATATAATGGACAACGCATAACTGCAATCAGAATCAATACTCATAGCCAGTGTTTACACAGGAGCTTAAAAACAATCAGAGCCACACCAGTGCTTCCTATCAACACCTTCTGCTGGCCCCACAGTTTGGCAACAAGCAAGGCAGTGGCAGTCGCCACGCCGTACTCTTGTACCAATCTGCATCCAGCAAACCCCCAAATTCCTCCCTTCCTCAACATTTCTTGCCTTCGAGCACCTTCAGAGAGAGCAATTCTTAGAAGTCCAACAGCTTCATTAAATTTTCTCTTTATCTTGCTTTTGGACACGAGGTGATAACCTGGGTTGTACCCTGCCTCTGCTTTGATGCTCCCTGTGTGTGGAAGCCAGAGGTGCTGGTACCCTGCCAAGGATGCATTTTACAGGAGTATGCATGGCTCAGCTGGCAGGAGGATGCCGGCAGCCCAAAAGATCACCAACTGTGGGCATTGCTCTTTGAAAACATTTTCACAACTAACTGGCTTAGCCTGTGGGGTAAAACACGTATTTCCCAAAAGAGGGCATCATGTTTTCTTTTTGATGGATGTGCTCAAGTCTTGAGTCAAGGTAAAAAGATAGAATTTGTGGAAAGCCAAAGTACTTTAGAAGAACTTAAAACTTCTTTTTCCTTTAGCCTCTTTGTGGTATTTTTATGAAAAAGTTAATTTAAAATTTAAGAACTGTGCTAGGATGAAGTAGCAAAACATTTGGTTCTGAAAATGTCAGTATTACGTATTTGGACATTTTCTGTGTCTGTTTTTTTTTAAAACAAACAAAACAAAACATTGAAATTTATACTGGATTTGCCAAAAATGTCAGTTCCATCAAAATGTCATTTTGCAATGAGAAACTGGTTTATGTTTCCCTGCCCCCACCCCCCTTTTGCTGACTGCTTGCACTGAACTCTTCAGAAAAAGTGGCCGTCCAGGTTATACTGGGAACAAACACTTTGTGTGCATGCAAGGGCTTTTGCACATGCAAAACCACCTTTGGTTGTTGGTGCCTGCATGGGAACCCGCACATCAGGCTCGGGGAGCCTTTGCCTGCAATTTGCTCAAGGTTCAGTGAAGCAGCCTGCAGCCGGCTCAGGAACTAAATTCAAGCATCCTCTGCCTCAGCCATGTGGACCAGCCTTCCCAGGAGGGAGATGCAGCCCTTTACTTCTGTGCTGCCAAATCCAGTGCTGCTGCCAGCCGGGCCCTGCTGCTGCCCTGCGATAAAGCCACCCGGCCAGTAGGACCCTCGGGCAGGGCCAAATACGCACTCATCCTGGGCTCTCCGTCAGGAAGCTGTGAGAAAGGACAGCTCGGGGCAATCATTAACACAGGTTGCACTGCAAACCCCAGTCTTCAGACCATTTGAGTCAGTGAAGCATACTTCCCATGGGAACTCTTAGTCCTGGCTAACTTGAGGCAGGACCAATTAGAGCAGGCAGTAAATACACTTAGCATGCTCAGTAAAATACATCTAAAGCTGTTTATACACATTCCTTTGGACCAGTCAGCAACAAAAATGTCCTTACAGCTGTTCCCTCCTTCCCTTCTTCCCTCTCTCTCTGTGCCGCTTCAAAAATAAACCTCGCTGGCCTCACCTAACCTTTGCTGGGTTTACTCCTATTCACTCCCAAGTCCATCAGGTCTTGTGTCCCACCAGCCCATTGACTGGTGAGCTTCCTGCAGACTTCCAAGTGTTGCATTTCTTCTGGCTCCCCCCGAGGCTTTCATAACGCAATAGGAGGCAACAGGAAAGAAGCTTGCATGTTTCCTTATCATTGAGGAGCTGATACCTGGTACCAACTGACCTTCATCACCTCTGGCCACCTTCGTCATCAGGCTGGGGCTTTGCGTACATAGTGCACTTAATAGGTACTGATGGCATGTTGACAGCCATTGCCAAGGCAGTCATACCCGTGGGGGACTGCTATCTAATGAGGATGATCTCAGGTGGTGGGGCCATGGCCACAGGGACAATTTACAGGGAACAGAGAAGCCAGATCTCATGTCCCAGACCACTGCCCTACCCACAGGGTCATTCCTCTTCCTCACTGATAGCACGCTTGATTCAGTCTGTGTGCTGCATGATTGGTCACATTAGCTACATGGCATTTTTCCTGTTTTCCAGGTGTGGGACTGAGCCTTTTGTAAGAGGCCTCCAAGTGAATGACATGGTTATGCAGCATTAATAGGGTTTGATCCTAAAGCAAAATCTTCCCACCAAGTTCCACGGTGGACCAAGACTTTCACCAAAAAAGTGAGGGTCTGTAATTTGGACTCACTCAAGATCAGAAGGATTTTCTCTTCAAAGCCAGGATAAAACCTGAACATGACTGAACTCTCTATGGAAAAAAAATAAAAATCTTTCTTTTTAAATCTGGTCAAGACTGGTTGAACTTATTTACTTTATATTTTATATTACCTAATGCACAACATTTTAAAAAGTTACTTCAGGATTAAAAAATCAGCACTTTTCATCCTAAAAATATTTCAAGATATTTGGAGTTTTGACAGCACTGATTTCTCCAAAGGAAAACCCGCTCTTCCCACATTTCCCCTACCAGCTCTTTGGTGATTTCATGCACAGCACAACAGAGATGTTGGAGCGAAGCACCGACCACCCCAAGGTTTGCACCAACCAAAACCAACTCTCGTGTCCCCTTCCCAGTGCCAGTCACAGGAACACGGACACATGAGACATAGGAATCTGAAGACATGCTGGTCAGCTCTACTTCTGGCATATTTGGCTGTCATTATCTGGCTTATGGCCCCATGGCTTGCAGTGTGATGGCTGGGGGGTCTGCAGCATCATGCCCTCCCCAGCACATCAGTCTGCAGCTCGCCCACCATCTCCCTCTACCTGTACTGCCGTGTGATGAATCCTGAAGTTACCAGCCAGTGAAGAGAGAAGAGGGTGGCCAGGCACAAAGAGTCGTGGTGACATGTGCCATCTTTCCCTGTTCTCTTACTGCTTCAGCTGGTACTCTGCATCCCCCCTGCTTCCCCTCACAAAAGGAGCTCATATGAGGCTGGGCTAAATAAAGCAAGCATGGAGCAGGAGAGGTGCCTACCCCTCTTCCTCTCAGCTTTGTAATGATCAGTCTCTTGGAGTCAAGCTACTTCAGAGGTACTGGAGGCCAGAAGACAGCTGATGGACATGCCATCTAGGGACAACAAGGAGCCCTGTGGCCAACAGGCCACACAGCACGTACAGCCAGGGAGCAGCAGGAAGGAAGGAGGTATTTTGTTCCTGCAGGCTTGCACCTCCAGAGCTGGGCAGGCAAGAGGGAGAGATGCATCTCCCACAGTCGATAGGTACAGGCAAGGCTCAGGCAAAGCTTTCTCCTACCAGTGCAGCTGCTCCCAGAGTGGCTGCATGGTTAAATGACTGGATGATATCTGCTAACCAAGCTGGAGACCAGCTCAGAGGAAGTCACTGGGTGCTGAAGACACAGGTCCAAGTTTCTGAAAAGAGCCTTCTACCAAGCTCAAGGAGGCTAAGCCAGAGCATCTGGCTAAAACATGCACATGCACGCACGTGCGCGCGCACACGCACGCACACGCACGCACACACCCACACACACACAGAGGCAATTCTCAGAACTGGGCTAGGACAATATTTGTTCAGAATGTTTTAAAGCTTAATTCCAGTGATCACAGTGGCTTTGTGAGCACATCTCACTAATGGAGCAGTTCCAGGCTTTATCTGATCAACCCTCTCCACCTTCCCTCACGCTTGTACAGCAGAGCAGAGCCTAATGAGCTGGATGTGATGCAATGCCTCACTTTCTGGTCCATAAAGTAGGAAACCCATGGCCTGGATAGAAACAAAGACATGCTCCTGCCTGTGTGTTTAGGACTGGAAAGGTAACAGCAGGCGAAGGTTTGGTGGGAGGGGAAGGCAGGACCAGATGTGCTTGGATGAGCAAGAAGGGACAATGTTGTAGTCAAGATGCAAGACTAGACACCTGTGTTAACTGCTTGGCTTTGTCGCAGAATTCTGCACATCTCAAGAGTGAGTGAAATGGAACCCCCGTCTCGGGTCCAAAGTGGCTAGGAGGTCCCTCTCCAGTCAGCCGTTGTCTCTCAAACACAAGGAATGAAGACTCCGGTTATGGCTTACATGACCACAGCTGGTCCACACTGGAAGAAGGAAATGATAACTAGATCAGGGTCTTTGCTGAGAAGAATTTAAGCCACACAATTCCACCTGTTTTCCAAATAAATAACACCCCTTCTGAAACAATGCTTGAAGGCCATCTAGATGATAAGACAGCAAGGAGACTCCGTCAAGAAAAGAGACCATTTTCATATGTTTCAAGTCAGCCAGCAATGTAGGACAATCATGTGGCCTACAGGGGTGGCAAGAGGTAACCAACACTGTCCAGAAAAGCAGGTGGCAACATATGTCACGGCAAGCCTTAGAGCCATCCTGTAGGAGCACCTTTGTGATAGGAAAATCATTCAGTCACTAGTGAATGTAAGCAAAGAGCAGTCTTGCTGGAAAGCTGGGCATTCAGTAAAATCCATGTATTCACAGTGATTAATGCCTTTCCTTGAAAATTTTCAATTATTTTTCTTCTATTGGAAATCTGAAAAGCCTTAAAGTGAAAGGTCTTCAACAGCTGAAAACATATCTTTCATTTTCCAATGGAACCTGTAAATTTCCATGGAATAAGTCAATGAAAACAAACATTTTGTCACTCACATCAACATTTTCCAGGGAGGAGGGAGCGGAGAAGGGGAAACGTTATTTTCGACAAGGTCTACTGATTGGCAAAGCTCTTTAATAAATAGATCAGGCCAGAGTGCAGGACTCCAGTCCACATGGCAGAACTGTTGGTCCTTGAAAGGCTGATAGAGATCTTGTTGGCTGAGTTTCCCCCTGTGGTTGACAGAGCATTTAGCTAAAGACAGGATACAGGCAACCAGTCCTGCTGAGAATGACTGGATGCCAAACCAATGGCTGGCAAGATCTCTAAAGGCTTAATGACAGAACGCAAATGCTCACATAGAGACCTGACTAGCAGAGATTTTGCTAGCTGGGGAACTGCAGGCTAGCCACATACCGTAACACTAGTTTGCTCTCAAAGAGTGAGGAAAAAAATGAATAATTAAAAAAAAAGAAGTTCTGCTCTGCAAATATTTCCAAGGTGGCTATAACCTTCCTCCAAAGAGGCAAATCCAACATTAAACATCAGGAGAATAAATCAGCTTCAGGGACTGGCAAAAGGCTGAGAATCTAAATTATAGCAAGGTCAAGAGGAAGCAGGGGGCTGCTCAGAGGGAGCCAGAGTGAGAAATTCAGCACATCTGGTAGGTACAAAGCAATGCCCTTCAGGCAAACTCAGCCCCCAGCCCACCCCTATGCAGTGCCTAGAGCTCAGCAGAGGGAACAACACGCACAGACGGCTGCGGGGAGGTCCTGTCCGAGGGAAATCCGTCTGCAAGAGGGTGGAGGGGGAAAAAGAAAAAAAAAAAAGGCAGGTGAATAAATGAGAAGCAGCAGTGTTAAGACCGTGCAGCTCATGCGGCCGCCTGAGCGGCTGAGAGCTGCTGCCTCCGCTAGCTGAAGGGATGCTCTCCTGCTCTGGAGACAGAGCTGGTCATGGCACGTTTCCTTGGCATGGCTGTGTGCGTGCCACCAGCGCGGCTGTGCATCCCCTGGCACGGCCAGGTCCGCCACAGACCTCACGTGAGAGCTCCGGGGCAGCCACACGTGGCCCTGCCGTAAGACGCAATGCGCTTCGACAGCCCTCTACTTCCCAGGGCTCCCCTAAAAAATCAATGTGGGGAATCCTTAAAGCTCCCCTAAATGTCTGTGGGGAGCGGGCAGGCCTGAGCATTGGCTCAGCGGTGGAGGGAGTCCAAGCAGATCTCTGGAGAAGAAAATAAAAGAGTAGCATGCAGTTGATTTTCCTGTTGATTTGGAGATACTTGCCAACTGAGTGTCCTTTGGACGTGTAACGGGTGGGTTGCAGCCAAAAAACATATTTACAAGAAAGCGTCCATAAAAAGAGTATAGGCCCTGCATGTACATACAGAGGCATAGCATGGAAAGCAAGCAGAAAACCAGGGCAAGGAGCAGGAAAAATAAGAATAGAAAAGGTTTTGTTGGAGACAAAAGTAGGTCAGGGACTGATGGTGTTTTGGGGGATATATGGAGGCACAATTAGCTGGCATTGAAATGCTGAGCCTACCTGGGCTGTGGGGCCGCCAGAAGTTAGGTGGTCGAGCTCCCCTGGAAGCATCACTGCTGTTTGCATGCCGGTGGGGTAAGTTCTGCCCTGCTGGGGTTCAGTCAGGCACCCTCACAGGAAGGCTTCCCAGTACCACAGTGCTTTGATTTGCTCTTAACTTCGGATGGTCCCAGACCAATCCTCTGACCTCCGCCTAGGCTTAGGCTTGAGTTTGTCACGATATAAAAAAAGATAAATTCAAACATTGATCCCAAACATCCCGAAGACTGGGAAAATGTTATCAACACTTACAAGTGTTCCCTTAACATTTGAATACTTTACAGTATAAGTTCCTTTTAACAGTGCATTTATCATTTCTTGCTTGCAATATTTTTTGCTGTTATTTATCACCGTATCTAGAGAGGCTGTCCTTTGTAATTTAACGCAAAGGAACACGGGAAGGGAAATATGCTTTGAGGGTGACATGGATGGGACAGAAAAAAAAAGAACAATAATATATATTCGAGCTGGATCAAATCTGGAGTTCTGCTTAATTCAGGAGCTTGTACCTGACAGTGGCAAGGAAGGTGCAGGAAACCTTGCAGATGGCAGCTCCTGTGTGATCTATGGGAGAAAGCCTTTTCCTAGGTCCCAAGGGAGCAAACAGTGATGTTTTGTGTCCCTCACACTGCTCCCAAATGCAGGTGTTGATACAGCAACAAGCTGCTGTAACCCATGAGGGTGTCACCTGGCACAGACCAACACCAGGAATGGATCCTTTCTCCCCAGTTCTTCAGCCCAGCTTTGAACTAGTTCAAGGTATAGGAACACCAGGCTTAGAATAATATATGTATTTACATATATAGAAACATAGAGAGATATCTATGTATTATTAAAATATGAATATACATATATATTTACATTAGCTTTTTGTTCACGCTGCTGACCTGCACTTAGCCCATCCTGCAGTGACCTACTGAAACAGCAGCTCAGGTGATCGCTTTGCTCAAGGGTTTGGAAGAAGAGGGCAGCTGCTGCCGGCCCCCCCAGAGCCCCTCCGCATGGGGAAGGGAGAGCAAGGAGGGAGGCTGAGGCACTCAGCACTGCCAGGACAAAGCCAGTCAGGGTTAGAGTCCAGCTCAAAAAGCTTATAAAGAAGCATTTATAAGTTCTCCAGAGTGGATTTAAAGCTGGCTGCGGATGTAGTGACTAAGGCTGCGATCCTCAAAGGTATTTAGGCATTTGATTCCCCAGTCAAGCCAAACCTTTGAGGATCTGGGCTCCAGCGCAAGGGCTTTCTACCTAGACAAGCATGAATAATAGTTTGGGCAAAAGCAACGGCCACGTGGCCCTCAGGCCAACCCCCCCGATGGATGTGGTCCTAATTAATGGCTTAGATGCTCCAGGCAGGTGGGTCCTATTCCCCAAAGCCTCTTGGAACTGTTTGGGTTTCCCACACAGCCCAACATTTGCTTGTCTCTGCCTTCGCCAGCCCGGCCATCCCCCCCCAGCCTCCTCTTCCTGTGGCAAGGCTGAGGTTTTGCAGCACTAAGAAGGGCGGGGGGCCTTTCTGGGAAGATGAAAAGATAGGGGGGAATGCAGAGACTAAGAAAAAAGACTAAGAAAAGACCAGCTCAGTTAAGGGACTTGACCAAAGAGCTGCCTTAAGGCAGGATGGTAGGTGCATGTTGGGGATGGGAAGAGTCATTAAAGTACATGGGCAGTGGAAACATTTTAATTAGAGGCGGCTATCACCTCATCTAGTCAAATATACTGTTTGGCTAAAGTTGATGCATCCCCATGGAACATTTCGGCTTCTACCAGTTTTATCAGGAAGCTTTTCTTGGGGAAAAGGAGAGAGAGACTGACTGATGCTGTTTAGCTGGTGTTTAGGACATTGGCCACTCTTCAAATCCCTGTTCTGCCTGATTCAGAATGATCTCAAAAACCTCTGCGAGCAGAAAAAAATGAGGCTGGGAGGTGATGGTTTAAAAACGTTGCATTGGAATGTTTAAAATATGTCAAAACCTTTTCTTTTTCTTTTTTTTTTTTTTTTTTTTTAAATGGGAAATTCATCAAACCTGACACTTCCCATGAAGAGTTCTGGCTCCAACGAATCGGTATATTTGGACACCCCCTGCGTCCCCCCCTCCACCACCATTTCAGCCAAATATTCTTGGCTGGTTCTAATTATACAGCCATATATTTTTATATACACATACACCCAGCGTGTACACATGAAGGCTCAGTAATCATGGATCAGACAGGGAGGAAAGTGTTGATAGGACCTTAGATGCTCCACAACACAAAAAAAGTCTGAGAACCCTTTTTCCCCCTACCCTTCACCTCACCCTCCCAGGAAAAGCCCAGCACCAGGAGCTGGGGGCTCTGCAGATGGCAGCCACATGCACTGGCTGGCTGAGCCCCCGTCTGGACATTTCTGCACTTCTCTAGTGCCCTCCTGAGGTTTTGCAGAAGTTCACCTTCCTCCAGATGCGAGGCCACATCTGGCCCTGCTGTCTTGCTGCCAGGCACCCAGCACCCTTGTGGGAAGGTGAGAACTGGTCCTTTCTGCACCCAGTGGGAGGCCAGGGAACCCAAGAGAAGCCCAGGGAAGGCAATGTCCTCAATGAAGCTCATCGTCAAGAGCTTCAGGCCTTCGGGGTGCACACACAACCCTGGAAAAGGGTCTCTGCCTCAAATCCCAGGATTGGCAGTGAGAGCCAAGGGCACTCAGCACCCAACAGGATGCATCCAGCACCTCTCAGGATCAACCTATAGTGCAGGGCTGCCTGACAGGGCTGGTAGGAGGCATTACCTGAGCCAAAGCTGCTGACAAGGTTTCAGTGGGGCTTCCTACACCACGTGTGTTGAGAGCAACCCTCTTGAGGAAGGAGAGTAGGGGAAAGGGTTTTCTTTGCAAATGATGAAATGGTTAAAGTCGAGGGCAAACAGGCCACCCAGCTATCCCTTTAACCCTCCTGCATCAGGAGAGACCCAAGGGCCAGCCAAGTCTTCTAGTTCTAGGAAATTATTTTTTTAAAAAAAGACATACACACATGGGGGGTGGGGGGTGGGGGGCAAGACCAATGTATCTTCACAAGAATCTGTCCTTGATTAGACCAGAAACATGGCAGTGGGGAAAGAACCGATTATTCAGCAGTGAGTTCAGAAGAACAAATAAAAAAGAAAAAAAAAGGCATATTTGTTCAGGGTGTGATAGAGAGACTTCCAAAGCGCATGGAGACAATTGCAAATTATGTCTATTGAAGCAGAGGCATTTGCTGCTCAGGGTAAGGAATCAAAGGGCAAGTCCCAGGGAGGCAGGAGGGTGGGGTGGCTACCCCCGGGTGGCCAGTGACAGACAGGCTCGAGCGTGTGACCTCTCATAAAATCCTTCCAGGGGGCTTTCACATATTGTGTGGAGCATAAGCTGATTTCCACACATGGAGGCTCCTAATGAAGATGTCCTTCAAGAGGCGAGGGGAGGAGACGGGGTAATGAAACCAGCCTGTTTGCCAAGCAGACATGTCCCCCCACTGAAGGTGGCACAGATGTATAACAGGAGTTGTGAAGGGATGGGAAAAAACGCTGTTGACTGCAATGCCATATAATAAAAAAAAGGACTCCTTATGCACTACCTAAACATCAGAGGCTTGAAGGAAGGTCAAGGGTCCTCACACCCCTGGTTTCTTATTGCAGACCAGACCTGGGCATCTTCCCCCAGCTGGTTTACAGAGTGCCTCTGGTTAGGAAGTAGTTATCATCTGCCTCAGATTGACCTGGCCAGAGTTGGAACCAGTTTGAACAGAAATCTATTAACCCCCGCAGTCAGAGATCAATAAATTGCTTCCTCTCGAGCAGGCAAACTGCCTGGAATACAAAAACATGAAACAAGCCCACCACCAATCTGCTCTCCCCCTGTCCAATAAAAGGATGCTCTAATTCCCCAACAGACAGCAATTTCTAATTCCTATAGTGTTTCGAAGCCAACTGTAATATTCGCATCTAATTACAGGGCCCTGGATCACTGCCACATAGAGTATGGTTGTTAACAACATGATTTCTCCACTTCTCTGGGGTCATTTTGAAACTATGCATACTTACTTGCTCCCCATCTCCTCTGCTGAGTGTACGCTGGTCACTCAGTCTTACCACGTAAAGGGCAAGGTACATCAGTGAGATTTATGTGCAGGAGAAGAAAGAGCAGATGATGTTCTTCAGCGACAAAGCCACACTGCATTGCATCTCACCAATTACTTATTCTGCTAGGGAGAGGGTACAGATAAGGTTAAATGTGGGGTGGAATAAATGATTTAAATCTGCAGTTTGAGATTTTTTTTTTTTTTAATTGAAACTTCAGTGGAAGAAAGGGTGAAGGTTTACTCAAAAAAAACCATTTTTCAGACAAAAGTCAAAAACACAGGGCTGGTGTGCTTGATCTAGAAGGCAAACTGTGGATAAGTGAAAGGTGGGGAAGAGAAAGATGCTCTAACAAATAAGGTGCCACCGGATCTTTTCCATTAGCCCCAGTGAGCAGTTCCACCTGACTTCAAAAAAGTCACAATGACTAGATTTTTATCTGTATTCACACCACATTTCAAGATACCCTAGCCACACCTTTAAACAAAAAGGTGAAGCTCCTGGCTCAAGAAGTCCCTGAGCTGCAAACCTCTAGAGGCTGGAGTCTCCACTGGAGAATCGTTTGTCCTCTGCTTCGAAGCTCCCCTGTGCATTTGCTGTCAGTTGCAGGCAATTGCTCAGTGTGAACTTTCACACCAAGTCATCCCTAACTTCTTATTTCCCAATCCTTTCCTACATGTCATTATTCTTATTCATTGAATCCCACCTCACATAATTCTGTTTACAAATCCTCCTGGCTGACTCAAAGCTCTTTAACACATCTTCCTCTCCGAAATACAATATACTCTATTTTAGAGAAGTTTAAGAGCTCACGCAGGTGGAAACCGACAGGAATAGCTCCCTGTTATTCACTCTTCAGAGGCTATGCAGGGGTGTGACAACATAAGAAAACCCTCCCTGGTAAATCAGATCACAGCTTTTGATGGTCAGTGTTTTAAGACCTATTCAAGCCATAGCTAGAACTTGGCAGGGAAGACTTTCCCTTTCTCATAAAAGTTTTTGAAATTTCAATTGATGTTCCTTTCCACATCAGAGAGAAAACTGGAAGGAAATCTCGAAAATGTTCACAGACCATCAGGCAAAAAACCAAAAACTAATAAAAGAAAAACAAAAATTGGTACAGATAAAAATAATTTTCAAATATTTGATTTGGACATTTTCCTCTTTGTTTAATCTCTTTTCTCTAGTAAAAATTAAGTTAAATTAAAAAATGAAATGTTATTTCAATGTAAAAAAACCCCAAACCTCTAATCATTTTTTTTATTAAAAGAAAAAAAAAAAAAAGGGAAAATGGCTGTAGAAGACTTGCAACCTTTTTGTTGTCGTAAGCCGGAAAATCTGTTAAAAACCTTCCCATTTCCCACAAACAATTTCAGTTTGAAAAGATTTGCCTTTTGTGGCAGAAAAAAACATGTAAAATAAAATTTCCAACCAGCTCTAGCAATGACTTCATGTTTTTGTACCACTTTTCAAGGTCAGAGGTGCACCAAAATAAACTTTTGACCTTGCCCAGCCCCTGAAACTGGGTGGATCTGAGGGTGTTGGTCACCCTAAAGGAACTGGTGGACCCAAGTGTTGATGAGGGAAAGAGAGAGGGTCTGAACTGAACCTGGGCAAAAATGCTTGCGCCAGCAAAGGAGGCTTACCCCTTCTTTCCTGAAGCTGGCTTGTCCTGCTGCAGAACATGCCCATAAGCAAGAGGATGCGGCACAGAGCCAGGAGGCAAAAGTGGCCAGCTGACCTTGAGCAAACGTCAAATTCAGCAAGGGCTCAGAGGACCACAGGGGAGCCAGGAGATGTGGTACTTGCCCTGATGCTGGCCACGGTGTACTTTTCCAGTGGATAAATAATGCTGCTTTCTAGCAATTTCCACCAGCTTTCCAGTGTTTTTTCATCCGCCTTCAGCTCTCAATGGGACATCTGACACTGTAAATTCTAAAAATTGATCTGTTCGGGGCATAAGGGTTGAGGAACAGAAAATGGTCGGCAGATAACGTGCAAGCCAGCTGCAGTGTTGATGGAAGGGGGAGGTTACCAAGTAGCTGCTGAGGGATGGGACAGTAGTGTGGCACTCATTTCTCCTTCAGCAGAGCTGGCAGAGACAGAACATATCCAGACTTGCACTTGAGGGCTTCCAGGATTCGTTGGCCCTGACATCTTCCGCCAGAAATAGAGGGAGACATTCTGGAAACTACATCCTTGTCGAAAGGCCATTGCTGTACTACCTTGGCTCTGCTGCGTGCCTCTCTTCCTCTCCACTGCCCTCTCCTCTGCCAGAGACCTGTACTCACCTCCTGGCCATTGCTGAGGAGGTATCCACATGCCTTCTCAACCACAGCCAAAAGTGGCTGGCATCAAACCAACAATTAGTGGAAGAAATTTTGAGGCCCATTTTACATGGAAGATCATGTTCTGTGATTGTAGCAGCTCCTTTGGTCATTAAAAAAAATCAGGATTTCAGGGTCTGACATGTCTCACTTGCACAACTCTTATTTACACTAGTGGGACTAGTAGACCTATGATTAACTCACAACATATACCTAGTAAAGACCTTTTGGGTGGGTGGTAGAGAGCTCAGTCAACTGCTGACCCCACTGGAGGCAGGGCTGCATGGAAGAGAAAGTGTTTAAGAGACATTTGGCAAAACCCCCAAATTTGCTGGGGTCATTTTGCATTTTGCCTGCTCAGTGGAGACCACAATGAAAAACAGGAAAGCTCCCAAACCTCATAAGAACATAAATGCCATATTACATAAGACCAAATGTCCAAGAAGTGCAGTATTTTGGGTCTGACAGTAGCCAGTAGCAGGTATGTAGGGAAGAATATAACGAACAGGGCATGAACAGGTATTTAGCTTCTAGGAAATAGCAGTATAGACAACAAGCAAAAATGGGTGTCCATGTGCCTTAGAAATATCAGGATACATTAGGGAACCTCCTCCTACCCTACCAAAAAAAAAAAAAAGTCACCCAGGGAAATGTGCCCAGTGGCAGTGAAGAAAACATTATAAATGACTTGTAGCCTGGCTCCAGCTAACCACGGGGCAAGACATTTCATCTAGCCTGTGCCTCAGTTCCCACCATGAGATAGAGATGTTGCATCACCATGGGATGGAGACAATAAAACCATGTCATGACTGAAAAGTCCTGAGGTGCGAGGGATGAGGACCAGATGGGACAACTCCAGATGGGTAGGCTGTACGGGTGTCCCCTTTCAGTCACTTTCCCTTTGGCGTCTGGATTTTAGTCCCAGTGATGTGGAAGCATTGCAAAGACATTGTTCATTACACAAATAACTCGCAATTGCCATCCATTGTACATTATTTCCTCTCCCTTACTCGCTATTTCTTCTTTTTAAGAAAGATAAAAACAGCTGCCCTTGTCCAGGCAAGAGAAGGATGCAAGACTTTCAGCATCCAGTCAAAATGAGTGAATCATTTTTGCACTCAAGTCGTTATTAATCTGGGGCTGAAACTCATCTGGAGGAATGATTTGACTGAGTGTTGCACAGTGGGTAAATTTAGGAAGTTCCTCAAAGTACCTGAGCGCATAAAGGGAAAAGACATCTAATAAACAGCCCCCCCTAAACATTTCACCCAACTGTAGTATCAAACATGGTTAAGCAACACAAGAGCCTGAGCTCTCCCTGCCCAGCTCATTGCTTAGCAGGTAACAAGAGTTAGGTGTGCTGCAGATGGGAAAAGAGTATTTTTCATACTCCCAGCCCTGACTCAATAAAACCAGGGAATAGGGCTTATACTAGCATATTACACTTAAGCATCTTACACTTAAATGTAAAGCCCAGGGCATATGGAGTGAGCACCAGACCCTGCCCAAATTGCTTACAAGCTGAAGAAGTAAGAAAGGCAAAGGAAGCAGTGTTGCCAAGTGAGGAGCTGAGGCACACACAGGGGTTCAGTGCTTTCAGCGAAGTCCAAGGGAGATTTGGGAGTCCCGCACCCAGTCCCTCACCACCACGATGGGAGCACTGACCATAAGTGCCCTGCCAGCCGCCTGGTCCCCTGCAGCCATCTACCAAGAATAACTCTGCAGGTGCTGCTGGGTCTACAGACCCCCTGCTAGCCCTTTCTGTGGGAAAGCATGATGACTAAATAAATATATTGATTTGCTCTTGGTGGGGAAAATTGAGCTGTAAACACCTTGCTGATAGATGGGGAGGGATCATAAGGCCTGAAGAGCCAAACTGTTCTCTAAACTGCAATCAATTTGTGTCACTGCCAGACCCTTTTTCCCAAAAGCAAAAGGGGCACTAGATTAAATTCATCCAGGTGTTAGAGGAATCTCAGCTCTGCTATAGATAAAACCAAGCATCACTTTCTATTCTAAGTACTCCTAAACCAGCATGCCTCAGCATCCCAAAACGCATCCTCTCTGCTGAGCATGCCAAGGTTAGCAGGCCAACTGTGTGGTGACTGTGCAGGGGAGGACCAGAGCCAAGACCCCCTGAAAACAACCAGACAATAGTTTCTCTGTCTGAAACTACTGCACTCAAGATCTGAACTTGTGGCTTTGTTGAAGATGCTGTGGACAATTTCAGTGTATTTGGCTCAACACAGATTAATTAAAAGAAGTCTGAAGGTTGGTATAGGTAAGGTCAGACAGTCTAACAAGGCCTTCCTGGCTGTAAAGCCTATGAACTTAGAGGAAGTAGGTCTGAACACATTGCTGCCTGTTCCATCTCTCTTGATGGGATATGCTCAGACAAAGACAATATCAGTCTCTACTGGATACTTTCGTGTGCCTTGTTTCTTGAATTTTCCCTAAGATTCAGTCTGTATGAGCATATATAACAGCAATTCTGGAACAGGGCAGAGTTAAGGTTATTTTGACAGTGTAGCATGAACCTTTATATTTCCTACTTTTCAGAAGTTTAAATTTGCATTAATTTTTCATATCCTGCTGAGGATTAATCCTCTGTGCATTCTGGAACAATACGAGACACCATTAGGCAATGTTAACTTTGTGCTGAAGTTTTTGGCATAAGACGCTGTATGCTCTAATCTATTTGCAAATCAAAAGCCAATGCTTTGCACACTTCAGTGAAAAGCCAGAGGCAGCCTGCCCCACTAGAAAGGTCACCAGATTAGGACTCAAGGGAACTCTTCGAAATTTTGCCACTGATTTACTGCTCAATCTTAGCCAAGTCATCTCTTTTCTTTGTGCCTCTAGTTTTCTTCCCATTCTTTGTGTTTTCTATTCAGGCTGCAAGTTCTTTAGGGCAGCAGCAGCCCTCTCGTTACGTGCTGGTCCTGTGCCTCCTACAGCAGTCTGTCCCTGTCCCCCCTCTCCACCCCCCAGCTGGAGTACGCCTACTAGATGCTACTGCAACACAAAAAATTCAGAGCCTTAACAATTTAAAAGAGTTTGGCTTTTACTCCCAGGATCTTCACTCTCTTGCTTGCTTCCTTAGCATAAAGCTTTTCAGAAGAGGTACCAGCCACCGAGTGAGTTCCCAGTCCAAGGGTTAAAATAACCAACTCCATTAGGTAAAGAGGAGAAAAGTGTAAGAGGAACTCAGATCATATGGCAAACTAGGTACTAGTTAATCAATAGTACTCAAAGGTGAAGGCCATACAGAGGAGCCAGGAATCATTGCACAAGTTAAGCAAAGTTTAGCAAGCTTGATAAAGCAAAGCTTTAACTATTTTCTGTGAAAAGGTCCACCTTTCCTCTAACCTAGCTCTGGAACAGGGACCCCATACACCAGTCTTCTCTGTGACTGACTCATGCACTAAAGGGTTCCGTGGAAGTTTTGAGACCAACCCATGGACAATACCTTTTTATTACCCTGACAGTTCATGTACTACATGTTACGTATAATTCTCCTATTCACTGGACTCTCAATCCAAACTCTTCTGGTAAAAGGGCTTGTGGGCAGTTTACTTTCTGTCCAATGACTTCATTGCAAAGGATTTTTCTTCTCTGGTGAGCTTGCCATGTGCAAGCTTTCCTTCCTCTTGTTTCCCTCCTCTTGTTTCCCAGTTTCTGGAAATAATTTGTGGTTTGGAAATGGAAATGCCCTCGTAGGCTTCAAAGAGCTTAAAGCCTGCCATACCAGATCAGTTCATTGGATCTATTTAATCTGCTCTCCTCTTTCCAGCCATGACCAATACCTGGCACTTCAGAAGACAACACAACTTCATAGTGGCAATAGGACACTTCAGCTTTAGACAGAGTCCCTTCTCTGTATGGGTGAGGAGCTGCTAAAGCATCCTTCCCACTTCCACCCTGAACTGCCTGAGATTTTCTGAGAGGGTTCCTCAAGGAATCAACTAAAGGGCAGAGACCCCCCACAAGGATAAAGAGGCTTCAGGGGGACAAAGTACATCGACACATATCAAAAGAGGGCTTCCCAAAACATAGCACAACAAACACAGCTCAACCCCTTCCAGGACTGGCTTGGCTCACTTCCCCTGTTCAAAGAAGTTGGCAAGCAAATCTTTATTGTAAGAGACAGAACAGAAGCCGGAGGGGAGGTACTGAAATCTGGGGATAATTCACAAAATCCTGGCCTGTGGTGTAGAAGGAAGCTAGTGTTGTGTATCTATCATTTGTACTTCTTTTGTTATTGCTGCTAGATTTAAACAGATATAAGCAATCTATCAATGATCGCATCTCATTTTCAGCTAACATCTTTCTTGGCTGCTTTTAAATTAATAGGAGGCAGGTATAAGATAGAAGAGACATTTTTTGGCTTGCTCATTCATGTCAAGGTGGTCTTGTGCTTCACAGATGTCCTACATACTGCAGCAGGATTATTTTTTCAATAAAGTACAATTTAGTATTACAAAGATACCAGATTTGGTCTCTTAAAAGTCTGCCATTTTCTGCAAAGAGCACTACCACATTTCTCCAGGTCTGGTGACTCCATACGCTCATGCCTCGTCTTTTCCCCCGGCCAACAAGTAGTGGCAAAGCAACGTAGCTGGACTTTGCTCTCTATCTCTGAAGACTTGGCAGAGAACCATCAGTCAGACCACCTGCATTCACCTCAATCTGAGCCAGGCTTGTGTTCCTGCCTGCAATGGGTTCGTGTAACCAAGGGCACCACTCTTGGGATGAGGGAAACTTCAACCAGAGGACATCTGCCAGAGGAAATGGTGGAATGTGTGGTATTACATTGCCACCTTGTGGAGAGCTCCCACTGGAGATGAACAAAGAAAGATGGCTGACTAATGAGTCGCGGGCCATCACGGGCCACAAGAACATCTCCCCACTGTTGTATGTCCACGGCTGGCTAAGTACTTGTGCCCTTGCTGTGACTGAATGGGCCAACTACGCACATCGCTGTTATTTCTCCTCCAAGTGGTGAAGCACGGGAGCTCCATGCAAGGCCTGGAGGTCCTACGCATCAGCAACATCAACCCATTGCTTTAGCACCTGGATTTGCAGACTTGATGTTAAAGCTCTGTATAGATGCAGCCTATGTGAAACAAGAGGTCCTAGGCCAGCCTTCAGGGGATAGGAGTCTGTGTTATCACAGTTGCCACTAGCTCTTGCAGTGCTGCTATCCACAAAAGAAGAGTATAGCTAAGCTCTGTGAGCCCATGCTCCACAAGCTCGAAGAGACAATGAAGAAAAATATATTTCCTTTCGTTAAGCGCAGAAGAAGCCTCTGCTGGCAATGCTTTTTATATTAGTGGTGTCCCCAGAGAGGTTCAAATATACAAACCCACAACATGCTCCTCCTGTTTGTGTGATGGAGTACTGCGTTGACAGACTGGAAGAGAATTACTGACAAGTGCTACCATGTGGACTCTTACAGTGATGCCATGTATTGATTTCCATCTGGTGATGATGTGTACTTTTGCGATTGCATTGACACTATTCTGTCTCTTAAGAATCTGCAGACTGAGTTTTTGGAGTGAAAAGGATTAGCATTGTTTATTATTTATTCAGTACTAGAGGAGGTCTGTGACTTTATGGGCCTTTACAATTACAATAAGAAAAAAGGGCGAAAAGAGAAATCACAGGTCCCTGCCTCAAGGCCATTAGCAAGAGAAATTAAACATGACAGAGCAAGGCAGGCAAACCCTGAGAAGATGGGAAGATGGGTTCTAAGAGCAACAACATATGAAAACACAGGTAACTCCTTATTGCCTGTGCATCACGTTGGAGAACAGTAATGCCTCTGGAGGAGGTAAAATACATTCAGCACTGATTACAGGGAGCAAGCTGTCCTCCCAGGTTGTCCACTGCCAACCCACCCTCCACTGAATATCTGGAAGTAGATAAGCAAACCCCTCAGATCTGGGGAACGCAGCAGATCACACTTACAAGTATCTGAAGTGTGGGCTGAAGTTTTCAAGACCTTGAGAGAGGAACACTCTTTGATTTCAAGGAAATCTGATACCTCCCCAAAGAATAGGTCACATTCTTTGAAATGCAAGATACAGACAACTATGGAGATGCTGGCCAACAACAACAGGACATGAATGCCAACATCTCCTGACAGGAATAAAGGCAGTAATTTTGAGCTCCAGAGGTTTGTGATGGGACTTTTGCTAAACCCCAGTTGCCAGTAAATTCAACATCTCTTAGAAATAGACCTACAGAGATGTGAAATTGCTCTGGTACTCAGGAGAAGCACAGACTGTCACCCTTCTTTGGGCAAAGGTCTATCTTGATAAAGGCAATGGCACTAGCAGAGTATATTTGTTTTTCTCCAAGGCATATAATTTGATATCTCATGAGATCTTAGTTAAGAAACAAATACTTTGTACTGTGTGGAAATAGTAAGGCATGTATTAGGCTTACCAACATGTGTTTCAATGACAACTGTCAACACATAGTTATTAATGGGGAGGCATTATAATAAATAGGACCATTATTAGCAAGATGCTTTAGCAAACTGGTTGTTAGCATAATAAGGTTTAGCATTTTCAGCAATAATCTAGATAATACAAAATCTGTGATAGTGGGATTTGCAGATAGTGTATAAATTACTGAGATAGTAAAGAAGAAAGAGGACAGGCTGGATTGGGGGGGGGTGTACAACAATTATCTGCTTAAATTATCACAATTCAATATGTGCATTTTACTAGAGGCAAGTGAAACCTATCACACCTGGCAATAAAGGCTGAGATTCTACCCCACCCATCTCCTGCCTCTAACTGAGGCATCTAAACTAAGAGCCTAGCTGGGCTAGGCTTCCTCTACAGTCAATGAAGAAAAGATGGGACCTCCAGGGGGGAAAACCTGGCTGAAGTTTGAAGGGCTGAAGTCTGCCTTGCAAAGCTGTGCATAAAGAACAGCAAACCTAACCACCTCAGCACGAGATCTCAGTGCAGTGTTTGGTGACTCAGGTGTATAAAAAAGGGATCATCAAGTAGAAATAGGGAAGCGGTTTTGTCCCTGGGCTGGACACTATTAAAATCATTAGAAGGTTATCTTCAGTCTTGGCATCTCCAATTCAGGAAGGATACAGACATCTTAGAGTTCAAACTAAAGCCACAAAAACTGCAAGAGAAAACCAGTCTAGCAATGCGATGAGTATAAGCCTTTAATCTACTGCAATTAGTCAAAACGTGACATGATATTTTTATATGTAGGTACTTTTGAATGGAAAAGAGACCTTACAGACCATTCAAGTCTTTCAGCCAGAGACATAAAAAGATTCAGAAAGAACTCAGGCTGATGTTAGACAAATGCAACTGTGAAGCAGGATATGATATCCTCACTGTGCAGGTAGTTTAATATTAGAGATGTAATGAAATCACAAACCATTTGGAGTTTGTCAGATACAAATGGACATTTTAGCACTTTGACACATATGATTACGTGGGAGGACTTAGGTTTACGAGCACGTGGTTGGACAGTTATTGCAGAGCAGCTAATGCATAGTAACACATCAGCTTAAGGTAACCTGCAAAAGTCACTTTCGGAGGGGGAGGGTGGACAGCTCCATTACTCCAGGCTTAGTCTTCTGCACCACAGGAGGTCCACACCCTCCTGAAAAACCCTCCTGGATGCCAAACTTCATTTTGTGATCTTAGATATCCTCATATACACTAAAATAACGCCTGCCTGAAGAAGCAGCTCTGACGATGGGAAGTCTCCTTCATTTGAAGCAATGGTCTGGCAAAACCTAAAGGCATTCATTACAATGGCAGTTGGTGCGCCCTTACAATTACCCCAGCAACAAATGCCAGTTTTACACACTTCCCTCTGTTCTTAGGCTGCTTCTTAAGCCTCCCAAGCCCTACAAGCCCTTCCTATTCTCTTCCTCCATGGCTGAGCCTCCAGCTTTTTTCAGATAATCTCTACAAAACAGTTCCACATTCACTGCACATAAATCTGTGCAACTCTGCAAGTTGCTCATGTGGGGACAACATAAAATAAATGGAACTGAATACCAAAATGACACAGAAGAGATTGTACTTGAGTGTATTATTCATTTCCATATTTAATTCATTACGCTTCTCCTCCTTTTTTATTTTTTTCTTCCCCCCCTTCAATTTATATGGAGCTGCAACACATTTTCCAGCCTGCTGTGCTGGAACTCTGCAGTGTCAAGGGACTTTGCAGTTAAATGTAAGACCTTGTTGTCGTACTGTGCACCGGGCCTTTGTCCTCAGGAAACCGACAGCTCCAAGTTAGATAACAACTGGTAAATCATCATCTTTGGTAAGTGTTTGCAAAGGCAGGTGGGGGGCAGGAAGGAGGTTTCTGTAGAGCAGGAAAAGAAACTTCTCCCCTAAGGGATTAAGAACTTCTCTGACCACCCATTTTTGAAGTCTCCTCCTAAATCTTTGTCTTTCATGATACTGATATTCCTTGACCTCCTTTTTGAGTTGGAAGAATATACCTATCTGGGGGGTCTCAGCAGGGTGTGAAGGACAGAGAAGATGTGGATCAGAAAGAGGAAAAGATGCCTTTTTGGTGGCGGGGCGGAGAGAAATCTAGAAACCAATTTCATTTTGTACTTCAGCAATGATCATTCATTATTCTCTAAGGGTTAACCCTGCCTGGAAAGCCCATGGGAGGAAGCATACGCTGGTTGGTTGCAGGGACTGGATAAGATGACTTAATACAACATGTTTTCTTTTCTAGCCCTGAGTCCCATGATTTTGTAATAAGCCAACCTTCAATCAGCTAGTGAAATTTCCCTTCCCTATTCTCTAACTCTTCTCTAAATTCACCTTTGCACCTCTAGAATGATCCGAAGTTTTACATTCTCCCCCAACAAGCAGAGAAAGCTGCTGACTTCCACCCCCTGTGTATGCGTCAGTGCTGTGTTCCTCACACCTCTGCTTCAGCCCCCAGCAGTTTCTACCTCAACCCAGCTAAGGTTCCACTTGAGCACTGGTAACTCTTTTTTCTTATTTTTGTTCATCTGCATATGAAGTAATACAGGCCCATGGCGGCATGTTGATGCAGGTAGAAGAGAAAACAAAATACTTAATCCTAGCCAGATGAAAGGAAGAAAAAAAAACCCAACCAA
This sequence comes from Haliaeetus albicilla, assembly GCF_947461875.1. Taxonomy (NCBI): domain Eukaryota; kingdom Metazoa; phylum Chordata; class Aves; order Accipitriformes; family Accipitridae; genus Haliaeetus; species Haliaeetus albicilla. The sequence continues at coordinate 15,202,554 of NC_091498.1, read as the reverse complement.
CCACCAAACCAAAAGCAACCACCCTGAGTTCTTCCACACTCTTGCTTGGTAAATTTTTCTTCTGAAGCCAGCTGTTTGACAGATAGCTTTAAAAGTGTAGTTACATTCACTACTCTTAGATAGGCTGAGGGTCTCATTCTGCTTGTTCTTTTTTGGTTTGAAAACCTGCAGTGACAACTTAGATGGGAGTCACTGCTCTCCAGGTTCACAACTTCACTGTGCAGCAAAAAACCCACTGTAATGACATAGGTTGTACTCAGGATACAACAGTCTGGATCTGGAAGCAAATTAGGATGGGGAGGAGAGGCAAGTCTGAACAGGGCTTTTTCAATTGCAATTCCTGCTCTTGAAACATCCACAGGTTTGACCTTTCAATGGTAGAAGCTCAGCGAGAACAAAGATTTGTCACCTTAAAAAAAAAGATGTTTTCTGTTATCCTCTGAGATCAGTGGTTTTTTTCTTTTTCAGTATCTCCAAATTTATTTTTTTTTCCAGTGGAGAAGAGAGAATTTCTAAATCTCCAAACATTTTTCAAGCCAGCAAATTCTACTTAGATCAGTTGCAATACTTTATTTCAATAATTCCAGGATGTTCTGCTTTGGTCTTGGGACTTAATATCACCAGGGTCCAAGACACCATCAGTCTTTGTTATCTGCCCCTTCCATTACTTCCATAGACTTGGTCAGGCTCCTCACCCTCTTCATAGCCTCCTCCCATTCCTACATGTCCTCCTAACAGCTCCATTTATTGCAGAAATTCCAAACAAGCATCTCTCCACACCTTCCCTTGGCCTACTCCTCCTCAACAGATCCCCACAATTTTGGTTGAAGGAACAGTTAACCCTAACCATTCATAATACCACAAACAGCTATCTGTTCTACTGTTCTCTTGGGGGCTGCCCTGCTCCCCAACCCAGTGTCTGTGGTTCACCTGATTAGATCACCAGCTACTCAAAGCAGGAATATCAGATTCATATGTATGGTCAACATACCATGAAGGTGCAAGGTGCAGGCCCCAGGGGTAAGGATCTGTTAGTGTCCTGGTTTCAGCTGGGATAGAGTTAACTGTCTTCCTAGTAGCTGGTACAGTGCTATGTTTTGAGTTCAGTATGAGAAGAATGTTGATAACACTGATGTTTTATGTTTGCAGTTGTTGCTCAGTAGCGTTTAGACTAAAGCCAAGGATTTTTCAGCTTCTCATGCCCAGTCAGCGAGAAAGCTGGAGGGGCACAAGAAGTTGGCACAGGACACAGCCAGGGCACCTGACCCAAACTGGCCAACGGGGTATTCCATACCGTGTGACGTCACATCTAGTATATAAACTGGGGAGTTGGGGCGGGGGAATTGCCGCTCGGGGACTAACTGGGTGTCGATGGGCAGGTGGTGAGCAATTGTCCTGCGCATCATTTGTACATTCCAATCCTTTTATTATTGCTGTTGTCATTTTATTAGTGTTATCATTATTAGTTTCTTCTTTTCTGTTCTATTAAACCGTTCTTATCTCAACCCATGAGTTTTACTTCTTTTCCTGATTTTTCTCCCCCATCCCACTGGGGGGGGGGGGGGGGGTGGGAGTGAGCAGCTGCGTGGTGCTTAGTTGCTGGCTGGGGTTAAACCACAACAGTTAGATTCATATTTCTACTGACCACAGTAAGGTGAACCATCGCTTGGGTAACCATCACTTGGGAAACAGTAAAACACGGGGCCTGAGAAGAGAGAAGGATGATGCAATTTAGCTCTTGTGACAAGGAGAGAAGGTGACCATATTACTGGTTTTGGCTTCTTTCTTAGTTCAACTTGTCATTCAGTCCTGAACAAGCACTTTTCTGAATCTGATGCATCTTCTCCCCCTTTCCAGTATTTTCAGGGCAAGGGCTGTCTACTATACAGCCTGAACAGGTCTGTTTGCACAGTGTCATACAGGGACAGAGAAGAGTTGCTATATGGCCAGCCAATGGCAATCGCTATCCTCCAAGAAAAGACAACGCCTGGTATGATGGAAAAATACAGATCTGACACCTCTGGGGCTTTCTCTGCTCACAGGGCTTTTTAAGTTGCAAGATATGTCCTATTTATTGGCCACTGGAATCAAGAAGACACTGAAGTGAGCCACCCCACACCCACACATTTTCATTATATTTCCACACCATATTTCCAAAACTCTCTCATAACTATGTGGAAAGATACTACAAATCACTTCAAGAATATTATATGATGGTGAAAGAGTTATGACAAGATCTGTTTCTAAATGGTATTTATCATACTTTGAAACTCATCCTCAGTACTAATAAACAACGTACTTTCTTGCTTGCATGCTCTTACAGAGCAAACACAGAGCAAACCTGATCGGTGAATCTTGTTTATCCTTTAATTGACCCACGTACAGCTCACTGGCTGAAAGTCTAGTGCAAAGCAATACAAACGTTACATGGGATCAGCCGTGCTTAAAAGCTTTGTGAAAGAAGTATATTTTGCAGGAAGTACTTGAAAGATGAGATAGAGGTTGTTTAGCTTGCAAGGGATTTGCTCCAAAGCCCACTGAAGCTGGTGGAATGACTTTGGTTGATTTCAATGGTCTTTGGATCAGAACCAAGGAGGGAAGAACTAGCGCCAGGCATAAAGGGCAATATAAAAGGCGGCACAAAAAATAAAATTCAAATTCAAAATTATATGCAGTGCGAGAAGTCTTAGCCATGCTGCAAATTGTTAAAAGACACTGTTATGGATCTATTGCTCAAATGGTCCGCAGTGGTGAAAGGTCCCAGATCCAAACCTTCTCTGTCACCGTGATTCATACACTGACACTACAAGTCATAGCACATGTTCCTCAACCAGGAGATAAGAAACCATGCCTCATAAGAAGGAAAATCATCTCCTGTGCCTATGAGGTGGTGTCTCTGCTGAGATAGCCGGTGTGTGCCAGCTGTTGTGTTTTTCATCTGTCCTACTACACTGACATACTTATTTAATACAGACCACTGCCATCAGATGCCAACAGCTGTAGCTCATCGACCTACGGAAGTTTCTGATGAAGTGCTTTTCAGATCAGAATATGCCAATCTGTCAAACCCAAGACTTTTGATGGGGGGAGAGGGTTCAACCAACTCCCTCCAGTTTTAAATTCCACTTTTGTTTTTAAAATTAAACCACTGGTAATAAAAGAGTAAAACACAAAAAAGAAGTCAATATTGAAATCAAATGTTTTAGCTGATGTTGGAGGGAAAAGATTCAGACCTTGGGTTTTCATTTTGCAAAAATTTTTGAAATTCTGGCTGTAGGCCCAAGTTTTAAACCCAGGTTCAGTTAAAAAAAAAAAAAAAATCCTGAAAATGTTCACAGGATAGGAAAGCTGTTTCCTGCCAACTCTATATTGGCTTACAGTTCTGACGCATGCAAGCTGGATTTGAATTAGCAGATTAGGCCCAGATCCAAAAAGGGACCTAGGCACTTAAAGTGGGAGTGAGGTATGCAAGTCCCAGACAAAGGTCCTCAGTCCCTGGAAACCACTGAGTTTTCAAAATTAATAATTCTGCTTTGGAGCATGCCCCAAAGCACCTCAGCTTTGACAGGCAGCTCCATGCCCACCTCCCTTCTTCATATCCAGCCAGACCTTCCCAGGTTCCCCTGAAGCTTGCCCACCAATGCCAGGGCCCTTCAAACATGCAATGGCAACTCCACTTTCTTCCAAAACACAAACGGAGGAAGAGGTGGTACCACCTTATCGCACAATAGCTCGGTGCTTTGAGCACACACCCAGGCAGAGCTGGTTTCCCTCTCCCGCTTGCCTGCGAGGACTCAGCCCAACACCACAGAGGGTGCCCCAGCCGGAGCCCTCCCTCTCCTTCCCCCTGCACTTCAGTTGCATGCAGAAAAGATGTTCTTGGCCCTGGTTTCCTCTGTCAAGTTTTGTTTAAATACCTGATTGCATTATTTTCAAAGTGTGAATATATAAAGCACTGTCGGAGGGAAAACAGAGCCAAAAGACATATGCTTTCTCTTCAGGAGAGGCTTTTGGATTTAAGACATCCCCTTGCCCTCAGCACTGCCTTTTGCCTGTCTCAGGCATCTCCACAATCAGCATTGGCCCTTCTGTTTCCTATCTTTCCCCATGTTTTGTAAGAGGGGCTCAGGCCCCAAGTTCAGTGGGTCAGGATGAGGCTCTTTGGGTCTCAACCCTTGCACCCTATGACAGACACAGGGTTGGTTCAGGTCTCCATCACTTGTGCTGGCTGGCAACCCTGGGAATGGGACACAGCCTGCTGCCAAGCCTCAGAGGAGTGCAGCCCCACTGTGCTGTTATTCCTGCCTGTGCGTATACAGAGCAGGGAATTAGGCTTCCTTGTTTACATCTCCTCTTTTCTTTTTATCTTCCCCACCCCCTCCTTCCTCCCCACCCCCCTTCTTAATAAAGAACGTTTTTAAAAACAAGTGCCTGCATTTGAGCTGCTGTGAACTCTAGTTTCCTTGGAGAAATGTTTGTGCTCTTTAACTTAAAGAATTTCCGAAACATATAGGAAAGGAATTTCATAAACTGCTCATTGAAAAACATTCCATACATTCCCCTCTCATCCAGAGACACCCGTGTGTGGTCTCCGACAAGGTCAGGTTTGGGGCTACGTAACGGGGACAAAGATTCCAGTGCTCGGAAAACAACAGATACCGCAGACCATGGGGCGGGGGGGAAAGGACCTCGTGACTCCCATTGCTGGAGGCTGGGAGACCACCGGAAAGACAACAGACAGTAAACACTGTGCGTTATCCCAGAGAGGAAAATCCCAGCGAGAACCTCCTGCATATCTGTTGAGAGTGACATCAGGGTCTGCAGTGCTAAGAAATGGAGAAGGGGGGAGGAAGGGGAGAAAAAAAAAAGAAAAAAAGAGAAGGGGAAAAAAAAAAAGAGGAAAACAGGAGTTCCCACTTACTATTTCATCTAAGAAAGGTGAAGACATTGAAGGAGGTCCTTTAGAGGCAGATTGGATGCCTATTGCAAATGGTGGGCAGCCAGATAGGAAGATGATTACAGATGGATACTGGGGCAGGAAGAGCATCCTGGTTTTAAATTGCCTCCTCCCTGTTTTGAAATCAGGGAGGCACATTTGCCAGCCCTGCCATCCCTCGAGGCGCTCTGAAGCTCTAGGAATGAGCGCTCTGCACATCTTCAGTTTACACTGTTTGCAGAAACCATAACGTTATTTCCAAACCAAGTACTCTGAAACATGCCAAAGGCACCATTCCTAATCCACTACGATGGACATGACTCACGGCAGGTCTTAAAACAAAATTATCCGAAGTGAGGAAAAAAAAGCATCAGAGAAATAGTCTCTTGGAGAAAGTCCTTCTCTAGTACCTGATGAAATGTCACAAGATGTATTTTATTACACAATTTTCCACTGAAGTCTACATGCTAGAATTGATTTCTCAGTTTAGATCAGCTGGAGACATGTCAACTCACAGGAGATGTTCTGAGAAAGTCATGTATATAAATAAGCCCAAACTGGAAACCTGCTTTTTTGTGGAAATTGGAGAGCAAGTCCACACCAGGACCATCATTCATGTTGCCCTACTTATCTTGTATCACTATGCACATTAGCATGGATTATATATGACCATTGGCAAAGTGAAGTGCAATTGTTTCAATTTGGTGGGCTATCGCTATTTGCTTAGAGGTCATTAATGACCACACGAACTGCAGGGCTCACTCAATGCAATCGGGATCTAAGCCTTTTCACTTGCTTAATTACATGAGTGATGCAAGGCGCGAATCTTTCATCCTCAGCAGTCGTCAGTATACTAGAGAGACTTGAACCTAGGCTACACATTCTTGCTCAGACTTAGCTCCATTCACGAGTGGGGAAAAAAATAAGCTTCAGCTGGAGATGTCATATCTTTAGTCACCTTTACAAAAGTATCACACTGCAATACACTGACCACAAAAAATAACTTGTCTAGATTCCTGTAGCAAACCACAAGGAATGAAAAATGGCTGACAATAAATATGCACTCATAACATTACTGTTGCTGAATCCTTTAAATTGGGGATCCTGAGTCAGGAGAAAAGAAGTGCAAGGAATAATTACAAATACCCAACTTCATCTTGTGCATCATCTTGAATGGATGAAACAGCTGGCACAAATAAAGCTCTGCTAGCAAAGCACAACAGATTGCCTTCATTGCTGCTGCTGAAGGTTGTCTCTGCTCTCCTGTTTGTTCTCTCCTAGCTCTTTATAAATGCAATCCAGCTATTAACAATATCCATTAGCTTCTCCAGAAGATTATCTCAGCTTTAGCGACTGGAATGCAGGGATTAGAAAAAAAACCATTCGGTTTTGTTTTTAATAAAAGTATATGTTGATTTAAACTGATGGCTTTTAACATCTGTTGTGCAAGTCTTTGTGGTAATAACCCTCAGAGATTGTTGGAGAGAGAGATCATTTAGTAGGTAATAAACATCAGTGATTTCATTAATGAAATATTCTAGCATAGACATTACAAGCGGGAAGAAGCAAGGCTTCCACCTGCTTAATAATTGCATTGGTGAGGCTAAAACTCCAGCTGCTTTTGGCAGGGCAGGAGATGCCCTGGTACCTCTCACCCCAACTGCAGGCATGGCTACGTCAAGGTACATGCAGTGGAAGAAGAGCTGCATCCAGGACCCATTGGGAAGCTTCTGACTATCACCATATGAGGCACTGATTTCGAAATGCCTTACCAATAAGGGGTTGTCCTTAGTTCCTGACATTGCTGTAACCCAGCTGACAACACTTTCTTGGAGCATTGGATGCCTGTTAGCTGGAAAAGGGTGACACAGATTGAGCAGGGAGTATGGGAAGCCATTTTGCCAGATGATGGGTCACTCTAGCGGGTCCAAAGAACGACAGTTCCTGGCAGAAGAGTTGAAAACCTTCTGTAGCAATCTTTTTGTCTTCCTCCCCAGGGAGAGGTTTTGAATGCGATTTCCAGCCAAACCCAAATTTCTTCTGGAAGTCTTTTTATTGATCATCTGTGTGAACGTGGAGGGGCGACCCTTGAGAGACCAGCTTTTCAAACAACAACAAAGTTGAAACCTTCAAAAACAAAATGGTAATGGGGTGGGGGAGAGAAGTTATTTCCTAGATGGGGCTATCTTGCTTCAGAGAGACAGACAGAGACTGAATGATGGGGAAATGCCCCAGCCCACAGGAGAATCCAGGTCCCCCAGCCACCCAGAGCACATTCTGTTGCCCATTCACACTAGGTCTCCTTTCCCTGCACACCAAAGATCAGGGCATGAGGGAGGAGTGCTCTGCATTTGGACCCCAACCCATCATGGGACCCGAGACCCATCAGTTTAGGCACAGCCAAAGAGGAGCAGTAAGTTTTCTTCCTCTTCTCCTTTATCTGCTGGTCAGCGGGAACAAAAGAGCTGGCCAGCATTCTCCTGTCCTACCTCAGATACTTGTCCTATCTCAAGCTGTCCAAGGAAGCATTCAATTCCTTTTTTGTACCCTGCTCTCTCCTCAGTGAGAAGGAAGGGGGCTCTGGGGTGCCTTTCTTCAGCCTTGGCATTGCCACAGAGGTCAGCCCTGCATGTGCGGTGCTGGGGCAGGTTCTACACACCTGGGAGAAGCTCAGTGCTCCCCTGGAGAAAAGCACATGAAGGCAGCGTGGTTGGGGCCAGAGCATGCTGAATCAAAAGCATCTGAAAGGTTGTCCTCCCCTGTGGCTTTGCGGTGAGCTCAGGAAACCCTTTTTGAGCTGTGCTGAAGGATCCTTTTGAGGCTTCCTGGCTTCCTGCAGCCTTTTCCTCCCCAGCAGCCAGCTGAGAGGAGCCTGCTGATGCTGGCTCCCCCCCAAGACATCAACTGCTTTCTGTTATTTGGGGGCACGGGTTTCCCTGCTTCTCGGTGACCAGGACTTAACCCAGCCTCCCCTACAAACCTACGGTTGTGCAGAGGAAAGAGCTGCTCATGTCTGCAGGGAGAAGGATCACCTGTCTGCCTGCCTGCATCTGCGGTCTCTCTGGCTGTGGTCTCCAGCCAGACGGACAGAAGACACTGATCTTTGCTAGGGAAAAAAAGAGCATTACCTAAGATTAATGAAAACAAGTTAGTGTGGGTGAGACCGAGTAAATGCCTTGGGAAGACAGGATGGCTTACACATTTTCAGATGAGCTAACAGGCCAGCCCAAAGACAGCATTTTCTTGATCTGGAAAAATGAGGCAAAAAAACAAAATTTATATGACTTCCCTGGAATTACAGCTCTTGTTTGTTTTTACCTGTTACTTAGCACAAGTTCAACATGTGCCATCCCATTTTCTTCCAGTGAAGACAAAGCCAGCTCTTGCCATCAAGACTGCAGCTAGGAAGGGGATGAGAAAGAGAGAGACAGATCACTCATTTTCTTTGTTTAATAAGATCTGAAAACCTGTCAGTTGTCCCAGCCGTTAAGGAAACTGTTACCCAAAATATTTCATGCACTGGGTCTGTGACCTTTTTGTCACACAGTATTCAGAAAGAACAGGCTGTCCCTTGATTCAGAGATGGGTGTATTGAAGCTGTATCTAAACTGCATGGTAGACTCATGCCATGATGTAGCCTGAGGTCATGATGGCCGCATACAGCTGGGACAGAGGACATGGCTAGAGCAGGACCAGCCCATGTGCCCAGGTTTCCTTCCCCTGACCACTAGGATGTGTGGAGGAGGAGAGAAGATGGTGTGTGCCCTGACACTAAGTCAAGGACCTGAGGTGCAGTCCCAAATCCTCTAGTTAAGACAGATCTTATCTGGATACATCATTTACATGCAGCAGCTTCTTGAGGACCACTCATGACCTTACCTCCCTGTCTGTCCTAGCCAAGTTCTGGGCATCCCAGGTGGTCCCACAGAGCAACCATGGCCCTACTGTGATATTTTCCACACTCTGTGAAGAGGCAGCTTTAACACATATTGACTAGCAGAAATATTCTTTACTCAAAGCCAGATCCATTTGAGGATAGACTCAGAGTTATCCATAAAGCTGTCAAGAACTTTTCACATGTTTTATTAGGTTTTCTGAGCTGGACGAATAGCTTCTGAAGGTTTTGGGGAATGAGACAGGGAGGGGAAATCCCCATTTTTCTGTCTGACTATAAGGAGTTTTCACATTTCAAGGTGTGGGGAAAAACTGCCACTGCTTTCAACAACAACTACAAAAATCAATGTTGGTTAAAAGATGTAATTCTTGTTTGTTGGTTTGGAAGATTGTTTTGATTCTCTCAAGACTAAATAATTATTTAGGCATCTAGACCATAAATAAAATACTGGTTAATATGCAAAAGATTACATTATTTGCAACTACTTCTGCCAGTAGCTAACTGCAATGACAGCTTTCGCCATGAATGCTTTTGCCAGCTGGGTCCCCAGTTGCTCCTGCAAGCCTCTGCAATTGGCGGCATGGGAAGTAATGGTACACAATTCGAAGAGATTTGTCATTTTAATAAGCCATTGAAAGGAGTCACTGGAATGCAGTGTTTCATCCCCCAAATACCAAGTTGCAACCAAGCTGCTGATTTTCTTTCTTGATACCTATAGCTTAGCAATTGTTGCTTCACTCCTGTTCCCACAGGAATGACCCTGACCAAGGGATAGCTGCAGAGACCCCCAGCAAAGGATGCTGCAGAGACAATACCCATTGCCTCAGCTGCCCAATATGTTGGCCTTCACACTTTGCAGTAAGGAATCCACATCTCAGAAACGCATGTGCTGTTTAATCCATCACAAACTGCAGAGAGAAGAAGAGGACCAGAACAATGAGGTGAAATGGTGAAAAAGTGGTTAGTCACAAAGGGAGATGCACAAAATCCCCATTTGCTCTTCTACAGGGACGGGCTAAATCCCTTTGATCTGATCATGGCTCTAATGTGAGGGATGCCTCAGCTGTCCCCAAGCACACAACAGCACTGGTGGACTAAGATACCCGGGGACCCAGGCCACAAAAGAGAGAAGGAACCTCAGGAAACAGCAATTGAGGAGGACAGACAGTTTTGCTGCTTCTTTTATCTCTTCTTAACAGCCTAATTGGAGTGTAATGAATTTAGGGTCGGTGCTTGCTGCCAGACTTACTTCTTTGATGTGTTTTTGGCCTCTGCACTACAAAAATGTGATGGAAACCAAAACCAAGATATTACACCTCCATAAAGTGTCTCTGGGTTTACCATAAGATTCCGCCATTTGTGCCAAGTGGCCAAAGCCACTAACAGGCTCCTGCTCGCCAAGATGTTTGGGTAATGAATAAGAAGCAGAGAGAGATGCCACTGTGAATCAGAGCGAGGAATGTGTGCTAATGGCAACAGAGGTGGATCCTCGGCTGTAATGTGGAACAGAAGAGCACTGTGGTCGTGCTCCTCTGCGGCTGCAGCCAGCAAGAGCTGCTGGTGATGTCTGAAAGCCTGTGGTGAACAAGGAGGATTTTGGGAGGTAGGTAGAGTACTGGCAGGGCAGGGACATGCCGACGCAGCACTGTGAGCTGGTCATACTGCCAACAGCCAGGTAACTCTTGGGCCTAAGAGTCTTTCCCCCACCTATGTTAACCATTCCTGCCTTAGCTCTTTGCAGCCAAATCTCTTTCCCACACGAGCCTATCATGACTCTCTTGGCTCTCAGCAGGGCATTCCCACTGGCAAATATTAGCCACTACACAATATGCGAGTCGCCAACACACAAACTGCCCTGGTTTGAACACTGCATGCTCAAGAGGCTAGCACCACCCGCTGCCTGCTGTACCCCTCTGCTGGGGTCACCATCCTGCCAGTGTGCGTGAAAGCGGCAGGCAAGACTCTGAGAGGCCTTCTTGTGGGACATCCCACTCTGCAGACTGGAGAGTGGTCCCCACCACCTCACTTAGACCTCGCCACGTCTGTGATAACCTGCCCTTGGGCACACCTGAAAAACCTGGTGATGCATACCTGTCGTGGTTTAACCCCAGCCAGCAACTAAGCACCACGCAGCCGCTCACTCACTCCCCCCCATCCAGTGGGATGGGGGAGAAAATCAGGAAAAGAAGTAAAACTCCTGGGTTGAGATAAGAACGGTTTAATAGAACAGAAAAGAAGAAACTAATAATGATAATACTAATAAAATGACAACAGTAGTAATAAAAGGATTGGAATGTACAAATGATGCGCAGGGCAATTGCTCACCACCCGCCGACCAACACCCAGCCAGTCCCCGAGCGGCGAATCCCTGCCCTCCCACTTCCCAGTTCCTAAACTGGATGGGACGTCCCATGGTATGGAATACACTGTTGGCCAGTTTGGGTCAGGTGCCCTGGCTGGGCATGAGAAGCTGAAAAATCCTTGACTCTAGTCTAAACACTACTGAGCAACAACTGAAAACATCAGTGTTATCAACATTCTTCACATACCGAACTCAAAACATAGCACTGTACCAGCTACTAGGAAGACAGTTAACTACATCCCAGCTGAAATCAGGACAGTACCAATCAAAATATCCAAGGGCCCCACGTACAGTTTGGTCTTAGAGACAAACAGATAAATTATGGAAAGGTGGTTCTGAAAAGGCTCCATTAATTATGGATGTTTACCTGTTTCTATTCAAACACCGACTAAACAAGCTCATGTTAGATGAACCAATGCATCTACCCCAAAAATCACAGCTCAAGGAAAAATCCAACTGCTTATCTGTTTCCCTGTCTGCAATGACCTTGCTCACGATAAAAAACGATGTGTCTCCTTGGAAAAGTCCTGCCCATTGACGGTTCATGTACTTGCAGAATATCCAGGGCTAAATTCCCACCCTATTTAAATCAATACAGCTACATCCATTTTAGGGGAGCTACCCCCAATTGACAGATGCTGGGAACCCGGCCCTGAGTATGCCTTTTACTAAAACAGCCCTTACACTGTGACTGCATGTTTGAGACAGGGGCTGCTGATAAGATACACTTCTAGTTAAACACAGCCCTCCTTCAGCGATGATTCACGTTTAAGAGCAGTAAACTAGTGCAGCTGTTCTGGACACAAGCCTGCCCTCTGCAAGAAAAGCACTTTCTGGAATAGGTGTACACATGCAACTTTGCTGGTAAGCAAATTACATACCCAAATACCAGGAACCGTGCTCCCAGAGCCTTATGCTAGAAGCAGGGACAAGCCCTCTTTCTGCCTTGCAGTGACCACTGTCACCTTAGCTCTATCACATGCAAGTGGGGAGTTAATTTCCTCCTTGCTCATTACGCAGGTGGGAGTCAGGGGAGAAAGCAGGGAGGCTATAACCAAGCCTCCCTGTGCTCTGGGTGCCTTAGCTATCGACACCAGCACCATGAGGGTAGCATTTAGTAGGCCAGTGGTAAATTAGTGTCCCCTGGGACTAGCAAGGCAGCGCCTGTGACCGAGAGGTGTGCCCAGATCGCAGTGTCTTCAGGGCACAGGTGCTCCGGGGCTTCCCCTGCCCTGACAGTTTGGGCTGCAGCTTCAGATGCAGCTTCCGTGACTAGAAAGCATCCTCAACCTCTTGGTGAAATATGGCTGTGTCAAAGCAAAACAGAAATGGGGCACTGCCTGAATATTAACCCTGTGGATCCCCCGAGTTCTACAAGGGACTCCGTGCCCTGTTTGCTGCTCCCGGGGACTGGGGACCATTGCTCGGCCAGTGCCATGAGCGCACCAGACCATACACGTGCAAGCAGACACACGCAGCTGAAGGGTTGGAACAGCTCCTTCTACTGAACATCTGGACTTACACATATAAACTACTCAACACTCTCGTCCAGAATTACAGAGTCTTTCATATCTTATCTTTCAAAAACCACTTATCAGCCCACGGCTTTCAGACTGCAGTCTCTCCCGTCTGCCAAAGTGGAACCCAGCCATGTTAAAAACATGAATAACAGCAGCCCCTCTCTCCTCTCCCACGCTGATGGCTGCAGCTCCTCTGACGGGGGCTTGAACTTCAGGGGCAGCAGGAATAACTCCATCTACCCCACTGCTGTGGGCTCACAGAGAAAGTTTCACAGAGTTTAACTACGGGACAATAGCTCACTGAAGCATGAATGCCTCCTCACATCCCAAGCTGAGGAAGGCGACAAGCTAAATGTACATATTTATGCTCTGCATTATGATGATAAACAAGGAAATATTTGTAAGCTAACACTGAGGCGCGTCACCCATGCTGCTGCAGCACTCAGAGGCTTCAGGCATGCCCTAGAGCCTCCACATCCTAGATGCTGTTCTAACACGGGCAAAAAGAGACAGGTTTGTGCCCATAAATGAACATTTAATAATGGCAACTAGTCTGGATTTTTTGTTAAATAAAGACTTTTTTCTAATGAAATATCCCTTTTGTTTTTAGCTCTAACAAAATGCTCGAGACAGTTTCATTTATGGGTTGACATTTTACAACCCTTGTCCAGGAGGGGAGAGAATACCTTTTTTTGTCCCCTTCTGTTTTTCCTTTCCCTTCTCCTTTTAAATGAAAGGAAGGCAGAGAGGAAGAAGTGCAGGAAGGGCTTTTCAGCTTGCGAGCCATGAAAATACTTTGGATTTCAGACTTATTGGGCATCAAAACTACCCCCCCCCCCCCCAAAAAACCCCAAACAACTTTTCAAATCTTTCCACAAAAATTCTGAAATGAAATGTAAATTTCTTCCTCTGAGACATCATCATTAGACTTCAGCACGATGCTAAAAACATGCATGCATACTGCGGCGCGAGATACCAGTCTAGACGTTGCAGTAACAAGAACCGAAGCAGACTAAGGGGGCTCTCAGTGAGCTAAGGGGGCTGGTGCTGTGTCAGGCAGGACATGGACAGAGATGAGGCTGCGAGGAGGCAGGCAGTGATGTTACAGCAGAGAAAAGCTTAACATAAAACAGGATCATTGCTAGCTCCGGACTAGTTTAGCTAACGTCATATTTCTCAGCTGTATGGACCGCACATGGGTTGTACATGTTTTTGTTCAGTCCAAAAGAGGTCTGTTGCAAGAACAACTGTCTCTGCTTTTGTTATGAAACCAAAGTTCAGGCACAAATCTCGGCCGTCGGGTCTCGTTCCAGCGGCCAATGATACAGTCCAGGGAATAAACGCGATCAGCAGGCACCAATTGGGAAAGAGTGGGAATAAGGTCCCCAATAGCAGTGGTAGGGAGAGAGGGTACAGGTGCCTTCTCTTCCCTTCCCCGAGCGTCCCCCAAGCCCACATGCATTTTGGCCCCCATCAGCCAGTCCTTCTCTGGCAAAAAAACATGCTTTCAGATGCTGCTGCCAAACCTCAGAAATGTATATTGCTGTTCTGGCTATGTTCAGGAGGAAGGGGAAGGGAAAGTAGTGTGCAATTTTCAACAGTTTCTTCTCAGAGAGGGGCCCCCTAATTTTCTGAAAGGGGCCATGGAGGAGGGGGTAGGAAAAGTGAAAGGCTCTGTCCCATTTTAATCCCTTTTCCCAAATTAGTTATACATGGGGAATTCACGATGGACTTCCCCCTTTGAGCTTTGAGCCTCAAAACATTTCATAACACGCAGAGCCCTTCTGAAAACTTTTGATCACGTCACTTCTGAGGTTGCCATGTTTACGCACATTGACGTGCGCACAGGCAGATGCGAAAGGGAAAGACAGGGAGCAGAGGTATCCTGCGCTCATGGTACCACAGGTGGGGTTTGCAGGACAACACTGGCAAGGGAAAAGAAAAAAACCCAACCATAAACCAAAAATCAGAGAATGAAACAACTGCAGGACAAAGACCACTGATACTACTGTGAGAGCTCAGCAACAGCAGCTACAAATCTCTTCCACACCGTTGTCAGGACAGAGCTACCTGGAAACTTGCAGCTGGCTCTTCGCCTCATTGAAACCTAGTGCAAGGACTGATGAGCGCTTTTTATTCAATGGGAAATTACCCAAGCTACACAGAAACAACCCAAAATAAGGGCATTCACTCAACCTGATGGGCTGCGTTGACCAAACAGGATTGACATCAAGGAAGCACCACAAAGCCCCAGGCAGCTGTGCACGGACATGACTTCCACAAGCCCATGAGAGACTGGAGAGTTTGGGGTTATGGAGCATCTCCCTGCCCTATGTGTTTCTGTTACAATACTCCATAGCCTCGAAACCTAAAAGATACCATAAATTGCTACTGGGCTTAAGTCATTTAGGATCCCACAGCTCAAAGTTATTCAGCTGACCAAGAAGAGCAGAATCCTCCCCTCAGGTTAATAGGAATGAAGTCTGTGAGCCAAGATCCTCAAAGGCATTAGACAGTCTCTGAAATCAGTGGTGCTTAGACATTTTAATAAGTGTCTTCAAGGATCTGGACCAAAACACCAATGCCTGCCCCCCAAAAGATGATGTTAAGTGTCTGGGAAAGTTTACAAAGGTAACTGGGAGACTCTCTGCATTTCTCAGAGTCTAAGCAGTGGTATAGGTGTTTTGGTAAGTTTTACTTACTGCTGGTTATTAAACCAGAGCTTAACTGGTTTAATTAAAATTCACAGTAGATTTACTTTCTCCAGTGCCAGTGCTCTGT
This sequence comes from Haliaeetus albicilla, assembly GCF_947461875.1. Taxonomy (NCBI): domain Eukaryota; kingdom Metazoa; phylum Chordata; class Aves; order Accipitriformes; family Accipitridae; genus Haliaeetus; species Haliaeetus albicilla. Next base: position 15,187,060 of record NC_091498.1, on the reverse strand, counting down.
ATGGACACATTCAAAGGCATTTACTTCCATTTAGCTAAACTTCGTAACTGAGTCTTCTAAATGTTTCCACATGGTGGCTTGAATTTTTTTTTTTTTTTTTGAACTAAATCAATTTTAAACCAATTTTCATTACATTGGTGGTTTTGCATGTCCACAAGGCCTGCAGGCCTCTTGGATTTGAAAACTTGGCGTGAAATTCAGCCCAAAATGCCAAGTGCTGAAACCCGATGAAAATGAAACTGCTGCAATCTATAGGGGAAGCTGCCTGCCACTCAGCCCTGCCCACACTGCCGGCCGGGCTGAGAGCACCTTCCCCAGGGCACCAGTCCTGCACAGGACCAGGGGCTAGGCACAGCTGAAACTTGCCTCTGGACATTGCCACTGCTCTGTCCCAAGCAGGTTTGGGATTTGGCAGCAGTGACCGTAAATCCTGGCTGGTGGAAATCCCTTGAAGCATAGCCTGTGAGAAGATCAAAATCCTGATCAGGAGCCTCTTTAAAAATGTGGCTTCAAAGCTGACTGGAAACCTGGCCCAGGGCTTCTTCCAAACCTGGCCCAGGGCTTTCCTGCAATTCAGGCTGGGTTTGCAAACTTGGCTGGTGTTAGGTTTATTGCACCTAGTTTGGGGCTTTGCTGTGAACATTTTGTGGAGCTTCAGCTCTTGAAACTAAATGGGCTCTGTTGTTCAGAGCCTGGACCAGCATCCCTAAGATCCATAAACTCCGCACCAATCTATTTATCTTCATGTACAAAGTAACTGAGGGTTGGACGCTTTATTTTCAAGGGAGAGGTCGCTGCTGTGTATCATTAGTAAATCAAATCATTAAAATCAAATGTATGAATGGATGAGATGAGGACTACTTACTGCTGCGTACTGGAGGGCTTTGACTTATCAAAGCAACCTTTTAAACTGGTGAGGAGCCAGGTTTGTTATGGTCCTGTTTCCCCACCACGGTATCTATAGTAAGCAAACCTCAGAGATATTGTAGAAGCACCCAGCACTTGGGATGCTTCAAAGCAGGGGCAGCAGTTTTACAAGAGACATTTCTCTTGAAAGACACCAGCGGAGGTGAAGATATTCTGCCTCCTGGCAGGTTTGGGGCAGTGAAGAAAACCAACAATACTTTTTGGTTTCCCAACACTACTGCTTTTAGTACCTCTAGAACTAAAAAAGAATGGGTTTATTTACTGTTGAACTGCTATTCTTTCCCCCAAGAAAACCTCAAAAATGGTGACCATTCAGAGCAGAGCCAAGCTGGTTCTTGGCGAAGGTTCAGCGTGACTCTTATTACTGAGGGGAATGTGGTCAAGTTGCTAAGATAGTGGCCTGAGAGTCAGGCCACTGGTCTTGGCTACCCCGCCACCCCACTGTGTAACCTTGGAAAGTCACGTCTCCCCTCCACAGCTCCACATTCCTTGCCATCCTGTGCTTCTTGGCTATTTAGGCTGCCAGCTTTTATGGTCCAAGGTCTGTCTCTTACTACCACCATAATTATGAGAATTTGATACCTGCTGCTTTCCAGCACCCCCTCCCACAGAGCTTCATTAGAGCAGCTCTGTCTTCATGAGCAGCAGGGCAGAGATGGGAGTTCAGGCATTTTCTCCATGGAGGCTTCTCACCCCCATCTTGACACAACCCTGTACTTGCACCGCACCCAGGGATGATGTCATCCCTGTCACCTTTCTCACTCCCATCCAACAACCCTTGCAGTCATTTGCATTTTGTGTGTTCACATGGTTTTCTCCTCATTCGTGCATGCCCAGCTGAGACAGCATGCCAGCTTCTGCCATCCCTTCCTGGGACATACACACGCTGTGAGGGACAACCTGCCCTCATCATCCACCAGAAGCACCCCAACATCCAGCCCCAAAAGGACTGTGACCCAGAGACACACTGTTTAGCAGTGACAATGCAACGGTATACACTTGAAGCACAAGAAATGATGTTTGTGCCCTGAGGTGCACCTCTAACCCAGCACGCACTTGTCATGACTGCTTGTGTAAGGCAAGGATTTATGCTGGACCTCGGAGGGCTGCTGAGCTTTCTAGCAATCCCTTGGACCCTGCAGGCTGACATGCTTGCACCTTTTTGCAAGCAGTACTATATTGCATGCGCTTATGGAGTCCTTTCTTGACTGAACAGCATAGCCCAAAGCATCAAGTCAGAGCCTGGGTATGACACTAGCATCTCTTTTAACTGGGGCTAAACCTTTGATGTGCCGGAGGCAGGACTTTTGCAACAAAGTAGTGAGACCTTTTCCTTCACTGTTTTGCACCTAAGATCCTTAGCTTCAGCAGCCACCACACCACTATGACAGCAGGTCCTCCTTCTGCTCCAAGATCTCTTTGGAGGCCTTTCCTCAAGACGCCTTAAGACAGCAGCATGCTCAGTAGCTGCTAACTCTTATCTCTCATATTACAGAAGCACCAGCTGACTGCCCTGCACACCAGGGTACTCTGACTTCACTCCTTTACATGGCACTTCCATGCACGTACACTGACATACACATGTTGTCCGGGTTTCAGCTGGGATAGAGTTAATTGTCTTCCTAGTAGCTGGTACAGTGCTATGTTTTGAGTTCGGTATGTGAAGAATGTTGATAACACTGATGTTTGCAGTTGTTGCCCAGTAGTGTTTAGACTAGAGTCAAGGATTTTTCAGCTTCTCATGTCCAGTCAGCGAGAAAGCTGGAGGGGCACAAGAAGTTGGCACAGGACACAGCCAGGGCACCTGACCCAAACTGGCCAACGGGGTATTCCATACCGTGTGACGTCACATGTAGTTTAGGAACTGGGGGGAGTTGGGGCAGGGGATCACCACTCAGGGACTAGCTGGGTGTCAGTCAGCAGGTGGTGAGCAATTGCCCTGTGCATCATTTGTACATTCCAATTCTTTTATTATTGCTGTTGTCATTTTATTAGTGTTATCATTATTAGTTTCTTCTTTTCTGTTCTATTAAACCGTTCTTATCTCAACCCACAAGTTTTACTTCTTTTCCCGATTTTCTCCCCCACCCCACGGCGGGGGGGGGGGGGGGGGAGTGAGCAGCTGCGTGGTGCTTAGTTGCTGGCTGGGGTTAAACCACAACACACGTATATGTGTGTGTGTACATTATATATATATATAAGACTACCTAAGCACATTGTCAGCATAGCATGCATACGCGTCCAAGACTAGATGTGCATACACATCACCACTGCAAATGGCACATCATGATTTGCTCTGTGCTACCTGTCAAGTGCTCGCAGCCCCTCATAGAGCATCTTTCCTGATCTCACCCAGCAGGAACCGTGCACCATTTCAACTCCTCCAGGTTAAGCCAGCACAACAAGCTTGGATTTCTGAAGCTGCAGGTGGGACAGGCAGACTATTGCACCGAGATACCATCTATCTCAGCTCCTTCTTAGAGTTTGGTGTTGCATGTTTTATCAACAAACAACATGTCTACTACTGCCAGCCCTGCTGAACCACTGTAGCTGCAGACAAGCAAGCTGTGTTTGCTCCTCTTTCATTTGTCATCAACACAATGGCCAGCCAAGTTCTCATTCCAACATCTTACTTGTTGGTAACAACAAACACAGGCAAAAAGAAAAAAGCTGAATTTTGGGTGGCTTCAGGGATGCAGAAGCTTAGGTTTGGATAGGTGAAGTGAAAAAGCCCCAATATGAAAATCACTAGGAAAAAGAAGCATAAGAAAGCAAGAGTTTAAACACAAAAAGTTAGGCTGGTTCAGGTTCTCAGATTCCCCTCTTTCTGTTCTTTGGGATGGTATTGCGAATAAATGCTCTCCCTTCACCAACACATGGCCACATCCAGTTTGACTAGCAGCTCCAACAAACACATGGGATTTGCAAGTAGTTTTGAAGACATTCACCCATTTGTTCTCAGATAGCAATAACCTTTCCCTTTCCCACCCCTCTTACTCCTGCCAGCCCCCAAAAGCTGCGAAGAGGAAGCTTATATCCACATCACATCCAGGACCAGCCCTGTGGTTTGTTGACACTTGAGAAGCAAAAGATATTCAGAGAGTAAAAGAAACTGGAGTCAATCCCTCTCCGCAGCTACCAGCTCGGATTTTGCTGCTGTCTGACTGCGGGAGAGGAGAAGGGGTGGGAGAGACATCAGGAATGTGACATGTTATCATCAGAGACAGGACTGCAGCACAGAGGAGTTAGGCAGCTTCACCCCTGCACCAAAACTACCCACTGTATCGCCTCTTCCTCCCCGAGCAAGCTGAAGAAAGGCATTGAGACCAGGGCAAAGCTGGTGAAGTATGAGAAGGAAGGGGCAGTTGCCTGCAGATGCCTCCATTCCCCTCATCCCACTTTCCTAGACCGACTTCTGCACCCAAACAGTTTCCCACTTGCAATCACAAAACCAGAGTAGGCACCACCTGCCCACCCATGGTGAGGAGCTGACGGACCAGGGAGCTCTGGACCTAGGCGAGAGCCAAGACGAAGGAGTCCCTGAGAAAAGAAACTTTTCTACCCAGCGCCTTTAGACAGGAGGGTTCTCCTGGGCTGAAACACTAGAAAACAAGGCAAGAACAAACCACAGGCAGAACCTCTTTCCCTCCCCTGGGGTAGCTGTTCTTTGCCGGATGCTTTGCCAGGAACAGAAAGGAAAAAGGGCAGATGCACAAATTGCTACAGACGCAAATGAGAGCGCGCAAACAGCACGCCATGAACACAATCATGCTGCTTAATGTGTTTATCAAGTATTTTGGGGCCAGTGCAAGAATAGCATATACAGTACAGCATAAGAGTAGAAGAGGGGCTCAGATTTAGGCGACAACTGAACGCGGTCAAAAGGAGATCTAGAAACCCCCTGCAAGTGTTTCATTTCCCCAGGGCTGCACCCAGGGGCCATTCCAGGTCTGGATCACAGTCCCACTGTTCACAGGGTGCAGAGTTCAGGGCAGGGAAAACGCAGGGAAGGACCACAACAGACACCACGGACAGGAAGATCTCTGGAGTATATTAGTAGGTTGCTGAAAGGGAGGAACGGTTTTGAAACAGGAGCACAGAGATAAAAATCTATTCTGAGGTGAGGATGAGCTAAATATGTCAAAGGCCTTTCAGCACAATACGGGCACATGTGAAACCATCTAAATAGTAAACAGCACATTTACTACTAATAGCCGCCTAATTTATTTATGGAGCCCCATCACCTCACAAATCTCCAACATCTCTTTTGCACATGAATTGCCCTGGCACCGGGCAAGCGGGCTGTGAGCTCTTTACTACCTGTTTTCGGAGATAAGTGCTAAATAACAGAGCCCTGCAAAACACAGTAAGGCCTACGCTTCAAGATGGTTGACTGAAAATACTCATCTCCCAACTCAAGGACGTTTCACAAGCTGTCTTAGTGCCTCGGAGCACCCCAAGCAGGGGAAGGAAGAGGAAATACAACCACAGAAGCCAACACAATCAACCCCAGGGTTGGGGAATCCCTCCTCACATATATATACGTGCATACGTGTATATATATCCACGTTAGTCACTGCTATGGCAACTAAGACAACAAAGATATCCTTTTAAAGGCCCTGCGGTAAGGAGGAAAAATATTTTGCTATATATAACATTGCCTATTGACGTCACAAAATAATTTGAAATAAACTAACCTTTAAGTTTGGATCGCGCTGGTCCTCATTTCTCCTCTGTAGATATTGAAATAACGTTCACGTCACAATGAGCATCTGTTACCTTTCATGGAAAAAAACAACCAAAGAGAGCTGAGCTATAAAGTTTTCTATCAAACCCTCTCCCACACCCTCACTGAAGCAATACAAAAAACCCCTCTCCTAAAATCTATGGAGTGCTGTATCCTGAGAGTCTCATTTAGTCATTCCTCAGGCAAAGCCCATGCTGACATCAGAGGGAAATTGCCAATTTTGGTAATTAGTGAAAATTAAGAACCTGAGGTCAGCTGTGACAATTGATTCAGCTGAGCATCTGAAGAGTTCACTGGAAAAAGACAAACTGACAGAGTTGAGTCTGGGCTGAATTGTAAAAATAAAACATTCCATACGAAAGTGATTTTAGGAAGTTTGTTGCCACAGCCAAGAGCTTGTAGATCAGAGCATCCTCACCTCTTTTGCATGTGTATGTAACACTGCACACAGTGGGCCTTTGACATGGCTTGCACTCTTTGCACTAATATCATTAGTGCAATTATTTTATTAACAGCCCTAGTAAATAAGCTGCTTCTATACATCCAAGAAATACAGGTAAATGGAGTTAAGAGGCAGAGGGGAAAGTAGGGAATTTAGGACCTTAGTTTGCACTGAGCTGTATCAATACACCCCTGCTGAAGGCAAAGTCCAACGTGATCAAGCACAACCAATGCAGTGGAGCATCAGCCCCTCACGGGAGCAGGCTGGATAGTTCACACATGTGAGGCATGGGGGCATCTTTGGCATGGGACAGCTCCACAGTTCCTTCCCCAGTGCCCAGAATCAACAAACACAGCATCTCCCATCCCTTGGCTAATGGGAGGAGGTGAGAAATACACCTCAACTTGTTATGCTCCTACCCAAAATGATCTACTTAGCTCCCCTTGGGAAGATCCAGGGGAGCTCTCTCGAGTCACTTTTAGTTCGGTGTGTTTTTTAGCTGGCTTGAAGAATGTTGATCTGCCTGCACGTCCTACCAGAGCCCTGCAGAGTGGGTTGAGATGTTCTCAGAGCATGAGATATGCCATACTTCTCTCAAAAGCACCATGGATATTTCAAAGCAACAGAATTTATTAGAGGTTTTTTGATGGCAAATCTCTCTTACTCAATATGGTGAGCTTGAACAGATATAGCAAAGGCAATGAGTCACTTGAGCATTGTGGGTCGTTATATACTATTAAGTCATCTGCAATCCCATGGTGAACTCATTTGCAATGTGCTATTATACGGCCACTTGATGTGTTGTGGATTTGGGTCTGTTCCCCCCCCTTGTTTGCTTTCTTTTTTTCCTCTTTTCTTTTTTTTTTTTTTTTGTAAGCCAAGCTGCAGCCTACAAATAAGAGCTTACACAATTCAGGCAGGTTTCAATCAGTCCTATGAAGGAGAATCAGCAATCCCATATGTTTTTAGAGGTTTAGAAATTTGCCTTCTCCCATCTTCTCTCAGGTCACTTGTTTTGAAAAACCTATGGAATTGCTGCAATTCTCACCCCTCCTGCCCATCTGTCAAGTTTCCCTCTAAGCACAGGGAATAAAAGAGTTTGATTTACTCCTGGGCTGTTGAGAAGCACTGGCAGCCCACCCCCAGCAACATGGTACTTCAGGTAGATACAGCATCCTCATATTACTTAACTCTTCATTGCAGTGCATTAAGATACACATCTGACTTTTCTCACATCTCCTGGTATCACCCAAATTCTTCTGCAGCCTCTTGTGCCATCAGTCACTTCAGCTCTCCCCTACAACAATTTCCTGAAGTACTTTGCCTAGACGCTGCCTTCTGTGGCTCAGCCTGCAGGCCTTCACCTTGCAGACTTGCATAAAAGACACAACGGACGAGCCTTTACTTATTTTTAAGTTGTTACATCATCCAGTCTCCCTATACATTTTCTCTCATGATAGAGAAAGACAGACAGGCATGTTTCTGAAAATCTCATCCCTACCTTTCCTCATCTGCCTATGCCTATACCAGCTTAGGAAGACAACATACTAATATTTCTACTAATTAGTCTTCTTCAGACCTGATTTGTGGAAGCTTTCGGAGAAGCGCCTCTGCCACAGCACCATCCCTCATCCTTTTGTCAAAACACACCTTCCTTTACGTTCTTCCTCAAGCCTCATTCCTAACTCCCTCCTTTATAGGAGATCATGCAAACATCCAAAAGCCCTTCTCGTTGCTTCCTTCTCCTTTTATTAATGCCAGGTGCCACCCCTTTCCCACGACCCTAATCAGGTCCAGATGGGATGTGCCAGGCTCTCGAAGGTGCCCTACCACCTACCTTTTCACAGGGAGACCCACCCTTGTCAAGAACTGTTGTTACTGTTGGAAGGAGATGTAGCTGAGACAGGTTTATCTAGAGACTATGCAAGTGCCAGGTGGTTGCGGAACACCAGAATAAGAAAAAAAAGCTAGAGTCAGTGGCTGAACATAGTTGGATGTTTTACCAAGGCTGAAGTACTAAAAATATGGAAAGCTTTCATAATGCTCCATGCTGTACCTAGAAAGCTATAGGATTGCTGTGGGACAAGTCAAACAGGCAGCCTTATGTCTGACAGCTGCTAGTCCTGAGGTGCTTGATCTGTTTGGCAGGGAGAAAAGCTAGCTCTGATACCACAGGCCAGAAATCAGAGAAATGCCTTTTTCTCTACCCAGAAAGAAGAAACATATAAGTATTATGCTCTAAAGCAGAGTTTGCACAAAAAAGGCCGGCCACAGAATAACTTACAACTGATCTCAAGCTTAAGACTGAAACAGGTTGCTTTGAAGTTGTCTGTCAAAGCCCCTGGTTGCAGTCCCAGTCGTGGTTAAGATCCAAGAGAAAGAGAAACAGAGAGGGGATATGGGGAGGCCTAGATTGAACAGAGCCATTTGTCAAGAGAATTGAAGTAGAAAGGCAATGTGGAGTTCAAAGCCAGCATCCGGCAAAAAAATGGTATGTATGGCTACAAACAGGGCCAAAACAAGCCAGAACAAAGACTTGGTAGGAAAATGCTAGAGCACAACCCCTGCCGTGCATGCCTGATGTGGACAGCGGCTCCCTTACCCCACCGAGTTCCTCCTCAGCCGCAGCAGTGGAGGAGGACTTGCCGGTGGAGGGAAGTGCTAAGGGAGACAAGCAGGCTTGGGCGGGATGGTGACGAGGAGCCAACTGTGCACATAGCTGATGTACATAGTTTGACATTCTTTCGATCTTGGGAAAATCCAAAACAGGTGAATCTGTTCTCTTTGGGTGAACTTCCCCAAATCCACCCATTTTGGATTTTTACCCTCTTTGGGGTGAACTTCGGCTTGGCTGTAGACATTTCTGAGGGCTAGCGTGCTGTGGCTTTCTCAGCCCACCAGTGGTACTTTTCCTTATCTTTCTGACTCTAATTCCCAGCTTTACAGCACTGGCTTGCTCATCTAAAAGCAAATGGGGTTTGTGTTACATGAAGTTGGCAACGCTATTCGCTTAGACACCATTGTCCAGAAAACAGTGGCTTATGCTGGTAAGAGTATTTCTTTTAACGTTGTATGCAGACTAAATGCATATGTAAGTACAAACTGTAGCTGTACTGGGGAAGGGAGCGCTCACTGAAGGACTGGATGCTTGTCATGCCCTTGATAAGAGAGCATCAAAGACATTGAGGAAAAAGTTGAGACTTGCCTTCAGTAATAAGAAAGCCCTAAACAGAGGATGAATGAGCCGTGAAGGCAACATAAACAGCACACTTAGAAAAGCTCCCCTTGCCTGAAGGCACAAAGGATGGGAACCGGATAGGTTCAGTCTGGGAACCAAATGGGGAATAGAAGGACTAACTGACTTGTCATAAAATGCAAAAAGATGGAGCCCTCTGCTTCTGCATGCTAAAGCATTAAATATGTTAGAGAAAGATTATCCAGAAACTTTTCAGGTTATAGCATATGCTGGTTCTTTTTTTATGCTGGATGTGTCAGCAAGGTCTTGGCAGGCTGTGGGGAAAAAACACAGTGTCTATAAGATTTCAAGGTTGTCACAGATCAGTAACCTCAGTCAAGGTCTGTTATAGTCATTCAGAAATGACCCGATCTCTTCTTTCATCGTAGGGATTCCACTAGTTTCATCCATCTGCTCACTTTTTTTCCTTTTTGTGTTTGTCCTGCAAAACAAAACACCACTGCCATGTTCCTTCGCTGGAGCTTCACCAAGACTGGACCTTCTCACTGGAGCTTTGCCAGGTATGTCACAAAGTCATGCAACACATTGTCGTGGAGGAAATGTCATGTAACACAATGCTGAGGACCTGACATTAAGGTGAGGCACTTAAATCAGGTTGGTTTATAAGATAGGGGTAAAGATCTGCAAAACCAAGTCCTCCCAGGTGGGTGTCAGTTGAGTTGGCCAGATCCTCAGTGGATATAAATTGTCATAGTTCCATGCAAATCATCTGGAAAATGATACCACGGTTGGCAAGATGCTGAGGTAACAAGTATACCACAGGGCAATGCCAACTAATGCTGGCTGTGAATCTGGACCATTAGCTGTACTGGTAGTATCGGCTTATGTGAACATATTTGCGGCTCTGGTAAACCTGGAAAAAATGACATTTCCATGGGTTTGATGAGAAGTGAAACATTCAATGCTTTGGTCTCAGATTTTCTGCTGTCTTCCACAAGAAACAAAGGGCAATGTTTCACGAATGGCCTTCTCTTTTTTCACCCTTTTGGGGCATACGTAGGAAAATGCGTTATCTGTGGAATTTCAGAACTTGTTCTTTAATGCAAAACACCAAAACCACCAGAAATAACATTCTCTTGGAAAATGTAAGATTTAACTTTGCCCTAAGCCAAAATTGCATACTGATTGCTATTCATCATTCTGCTCCCTTCCTATGTACTCTATACATCTCCAAAAGCCTTACCATGGCAGTCAATGTTCAAGGAGTAGCTGGATGAAGCCACTCCTTCTGAAACAGGTATTCTGGTCATCTGTGTTCAGAAACGTCCTTCTCCAGAAGACACTGTACAGCTGTTCTTTGTTGATATCCAGTCTCCCAGGACCTTCAGCAAACACATCCGGGAACCTGGATACAGGCTAGGATAACATTTCCTGCCAGACTTGTCAGGATATGAGAGGTTTTTTCCAAGTTACCAGTATGTGCATGCAACCTGAAGTCCAAAGCACAACTCCATAGCTCTTGTGCTGTTTGTGGAGCCTGCAACCCATCACACCTATCTGGCTGCAGGAGAACCCACTAAAGGATGATGCTCCAGTACTGGATCTGTGAAAGCCTCTACATATCTTGGGGAAATCCAGAATGTGATCAGCTGCTTTTCCTCATCCTGGTAGCAGGAAACTTCAAAGGGCAGGTGTGCATTACGGCTTTCACCACCAGCTTCCACCAGCAGTGCTTTTCGTTGTATCTCTCTCCCTCTACTTCCACATTTATAAAATGGGAACAGGAGTATCTCCCTCCCTCTAAGGGGACCAGATTAATTAGGGCTTTCTTCCCACGTCTCAAGGCTTATTCACCCCACTGTGAAAGGATTCCTACATGTGTCACTATAGCTTGAGTCTCGAGAAAGGGCCATGCACAGCTTTATAGGTGTATCATCATTATTTAACCTAGCAGACTGAAAGCAGTCCTTGCTCGAGGCCTGGCTGCAATAAACAGTGTGGGTATGTGTGCTCTGCATAACAGGACACCACGAAGGGCTGCTAAGGTCCAACTTACTCAGAGTATATTATCTCAGCACAGCACTGCACCACTGCACCTCTGTCCTCTGGGACCTAGCACATTCATGGGGGACTGCAGACCTTCTGCAATGCACTGGGATCAGTTGTCCCCTTGGTGCTCAGCACCAGCTGGGGACAGATCCATGCATCGCTTTGCTCTCTTCTCCCTGTGTTTATTCCTAAGCCAACAAAAACACTCTTTGTGCTGGAGAGCAAGTCACCTATGACATGGGACCCTTATTAAGCCAGAGGTGAACTGAAGATACGAGTCTGCCAGATCATCTGTAGAACATGCTGGTGGCAGATGGTATATAAACATTTGTTTTCTTATTACTCAAGAAGGGAAAACAGTTGGGAAAGCAAAAGTTTCTTCATTTTTTGCAAAAATTTAAGTTAATGAATGGAAAAAATCAACAAACTTCTGAAATTCTTTTTGATAAACAGGATTTTGTCTTAAAAAAAAAAAAAGAGGGACTTGGCAGGGCTGAAGGCTGCTATTTTTCATTAGGACAAGATGATGGTATGGCAGGAATGCAGGACAGAGGGGTGCAGATGTGTGAAAGCATTTAGGAAAAGACACCCAGGGATTAGAGAAGTGCCTGTTCCCAAAATGGGTTGATCTGAGGTAAAGGAAACCTTTGGGATAGGAAGATAGTAACCCCCTCCCCCCGCCCCTTTTATAGTGGATATAAACAGTTTTACGGTATTTCCACCAAACAGAAGAAGAAGAAGAAGAAAAAAATAAAAAGGTTTCTGCAACACACACATGTTCCCCATTAATTAGGAGGACTGCTGTTAACAACACGTTGCGCCAGAGCTGCCAAGAACTGTCAGACGAAGGACAGGGAAGCCCACAGCAGAGGCTCTGCTGCCTCCCAGGGGGGCCGCCCGCCCGGCCAGCAACCCAGTCCCAGTTCTCCAGCTGGGTCAGCCCCCCACCACGGCAGGGGGTATGGCGGGCAGCCGGACTGGGGGCAAGGCGAAATGCCTGGGCAGCCCCTGTCCGAATTCCTCCTCCCTGCCCCCCTCCAGCTACAGATATTTTCCACAGAAATCCTGGCTATGTTCGCTTTTGGTTGAGACTTTGGGACTATTTTTGGCTTTTTTAAAACATGCTTAGGGGAGGCGCCTTCTACTTTTATTCACATAAAGGATCTTTATTTTTATGTATTAAGGGACACGAAAAGAGGAGGGGAGGCAGGGCGAGGGGAGAGCTGCCTTATGCTTTGATTCAACTATACAACAACAACACAAATCTACGTCCAAGCTGCCTTTCCTCCTTAGCAGGCTCCAAATACGCACTTTGCTGCAGCAAAGACCACCCCTAGTGTTCTGGTTTTCTCCAGCCATCACCGGGACAGAGCACTGAGTGCTGGCTCTTAAGCATCGCTCACCTCCGTACCTCCTTGCAGCCACTTCAAGGACTGGGAGCAGCTTTGTCCTTCGCCTACCAGATCCCCCTTTCTCGACCCCCTCCTGAACTATACCCTTCCTTCAAGTGCCTTGAGTGCCAGTTTGGATTCACCTCTGGATGTGACCAAGGTTGCACACTGTTATGCGCACACAGGACTTACTCACGTTGGGATGAAAGCTGGGTCCTGAACTATTATTTCCTCTCCAAATGAATGTAGGAAATAATGTTGCAACAATGCAGCAAAGTTGATTGCAAGACCTTCGAGGAGGGGGAGATGATCTTATTTTAAAGTAAAAATTATTTCCCTCACACTTGCATGCTAACGGGCACCGAGACACGTCCAAGCAGCCAGTCCATCAGCAGGCACCAAGATGCTTGTCTCCAAGTGGCCAGCCCAGGATCCCTTGCAAGGTGCCACGTATGAGAGACACCAGCTATCCTGATCTTCTCATGTCTCCTGGACTCTTTGGAGGTTGGTGATGATGTGCTTGTTTTGGATCTGCCTTTTTGTACTCTTTAGGGGCTGACAGGCATTAGCCTCCCCACCCTGTCCCACCTCGGTGAGTCATCTGAATTTACTCATTGTCCTTTTTCTCCTGATCTGGGCACCCTGAGAAGTTGTACTAGATGTGCGGAGATCTTGATGACCTGCTAACCGAGGGGTTTTCCTGCAGGCCTTCTTCTGCTGCCACCTCCACACCAGACACTCACTTCAGCCTGGCTCAGACCAGGGAGCACCTCTGCTACAAGTCTCCACTGCAGGAGCAGTCAGAAAGGGAAAGCTGAAGACCACTGTCCTTTCCAACAACTGCCCTGCAGATGCCCATGAGCTGGCAGCATTTCTGTACAAACTCCAGCCCTCTCAGTGCTGGAATGCAGAGCCCTATGGTTGTGTACCTACATTTCACACACTGGGCCAAGAAAAATATCTAAAGCACAACACTCATCTATGGTGAAAAGTTTGGGATACTGGGATCGAATCCCTAAAATGCTGCTGTTGAGAACTGCAACCCTGCGGTTTTGTGAGGCTTTACAGCTACAATGATGCACATGATTTTATGCCAGAAAAGCACCGCTCTCTTAACTACATACATTTAATGTCATCTCTACAAATATAATGTGAGGAAATCCTCATAGCTCTTGTCCAAAGCATCACTGACTTGTTTTTGGAAGGTAAGTCCTTTCAGACATGCAGCAAAACACCCTGGTGTGGATTTTCAAGTGATATGAGTGGGTTCCCTCTTACACATCGAAGGTAAAGACATCCAAACGGCTTTATTTTCAGGTTATGCTAAGAGTGCCTTCCTGCTAACAGCTTTCCTCCTAAGCACCTTAAACCAAGAGTGGAAAAAGCCACCAGAAGCATAAGGACTCCTGAAGGACTAGAGAAGACTGGACTTTTTCCAGGATGCATGTCAGCAGGAGCCATTTGACAGTATGAATATAGGACCACTGGATCTCAGTGCACATTGGGAGAGCTCCTCGGATCACCTGCTCTGATCCACGTGAGATAAGGGGAACGTTCAAACTGAACTCCAAAAGGGCACCATAGTGCTGTTTTGCAGAACATATACTAAGGTTTTTGGTTAAAATACTTCAGTTTGAGATAGTTTATCTTCTGGGAAATATAAAGAATTCCTGTAGAAAGCTGATATTTTTTCTCTTATATACACCTAATCCTTTTATTAAAAAACTTTTTTTTTTTTTTTTCCAGGAAGAAAAAAGCAGCCTATGTGAAAACTTTCAAATATGTCTTCAAATACCCCCTCTAATGACATTTGAAAATCTAATTTACCATTTGGGACACGTTGCAAGAATCGACAATAGTAACAGTTTGACGTCTGTCTTGTTTCAATCCCGCGGGGGGGGAGGGAGGTTTGGCAGAAAATCCTATTGTCATGTGGGAGTCTCAGAAATGAGTTGTCTCCTGGCTAATATTCTTCCACTGCAATGGTAAGTCAAATAGGCTAGTAGCCACGGCAACAGCCCAGAATCCTTAACTATCGCTATGGTTATTTCACATCACTTCGGGGCTACCCCAGTTCATACCGCTATCGCTCAAGACATTATTTCATAGTGATTTCATTAAATGACTGCAATTTGATATATGAATAACACCCACATTCGTTTTAACAGGGATCATGTTAACTGCCTCATAATGTAGAGAAGTCAAGCTAAAACAATGTCACAGTTTTAAAATACACAGAGACAGGCTATAGTCCATAGGTGCAGAACAGCCATGTGGCTTCTTTATCTCACCTACAGTATATATACTCCTAAGGAAGGTATTCGGAAGAAAGTGGGGGCTACAGCATCCTTAACCCCACACCTCTCATGTACCCTGCAAGGAGGGCTGCCCTGGGTGAGGGCATAACTTGTGAACAGTCATCAAGAATATTGCCTGAAAAAATAAGGAGCAGCAGAAGGGGTCTGTGACTCCCCTGTCAGCCCCACTACCACCTTTTAAAAAACTTACAGCTTCCTAAGTATCAGGATTTGATGTACATAATTTGAAGAAGTTACAAAACACTACCAGTCCTGAACAAACACTTAGTTTAGGAACCCTTCCTGGTGAGACAAGGCAAATAAAGGACAGAGGTAACCATGGGCATAGCTGATGAAGTAACTTGACCATGGACAGAGAAGAGACCAGGAGCAAAATGACAAAAAGAGCCCATTTCCAGGACACCATATTGCAGTGGCTCAGCACTGATTTGCTGGAGGCCTAGCACAGTCTCCTATATCGAAGCAAGACAGCAAATCCAAGAGGCTTCCACACAGCACTTCTTGGTGATGTTTCCAACCAGATTTTGCTTTCTTGTCTGATGGCACTGATGCCCAAGAAAGCCATGACACTCCTGGCCTGGCATTTCATGCCAGCGCTGCACAGCTGATTAAACACAGGAGAATCCTGGTTTGTCTGCTATGTCCATTTGTACTGCCATTAGTTACTCTTTAAAAATGTAGACCAGGTTTCCCAAAGCAAACCTTTGGAGGACCAGGTGTGCCCCTCTGGCATCAAATTATATAATTCAACTGTAACATCTGGGCCTTCTCTGACCAAGAAAGCAAAAAAACCAACCAACCAACCAACCAACGAAAAAAAACAACAACAGACAACAGCAAGTTCAAAAGAGGAGGAACCAGACCCATTTTTCGGAGAATTGAATAACGATGTATTCTGCAAAGTCAAACCCTTTAAACTGTTTCTGGTTTCAGAAGTATTTTAAAAAATCCAGTGTTCCTGGTGCTTTCCAGAGTTATCTGAATTCCTTCAGAAGCCCACTCAAGGCTAAAGAAGAAAAACAATGTTATTCTAATTGAACAAAGCATTACATATTTTTATTACGAGATTGGAAATACAGTTGTAAAAGAAGAGCTAGGAAAACCAGAAAGACCCAAGCTTAGAGTTTATCTTGTGTTACTTTCTTGCTCTTTTGTCTCCTGGGAGTTTTTCTGAAGTGTTCCTCCTCCAGAGAGGTGCTTCAAAGCAGGTCTCAAGAAACCCTGTTGTTTCTTTACTACTATAAGGGACCCCATTTTATTCTGCAGCTTGAGAATATGCAGGGCAGTGATTTTTCTACCTAAGCTCATCATTTCTTTTAGGAAGTCACAGAAATTGCAGCTAGCAGCTCACATTATAAATATATTAATTGTATGCCTTAAGATCATTTCTATGTACAAACAATTTCAGTTCAGTTTCAGCTACTGCAATTTCCCTGATAACAACTTCCCATGTTTACATCCATCTGAAACGTTAAAGCTCACTGGGGAACAGTGTGGGCTCCTGATTATTTATCTGTTTGATCAACCTGAACAACCTACTCCAGGACCTTTTTCAAAGGCTGACTTCTCAGCAGCTAGAATGTTGGGGTTTTCGGTATTATTTGTCCTTCTTTCCGTGGCTGCCTAATCTCCCTGCCTGCTCCTTAGTGAAGATGTTCATTCAGAGCAGAGCTGGCAGCCGTCCCCCTGCCACCCCAGGGGGTTCCTCCTAGCAGTATGCAGGCAGTCATTAGTCTCTGACTATAGTCTGTCAGGCAGTCCAAGTCACTGGTCCCTCGTTCAAGCCAAACAGGGATGTCACATCATGCCAAGTCATGCCATAAAATAACAGTAGAAATAACTTACGTTTTAAATCCCTGAGGGCTGCTACCACATCAGGCTGGCTGATTAGAAAACAGACACTAAAGCATAAGGAATGGTACTGAGGTCTCTTGCTTGCACAGGAGTGAAACAGTTTAACACCAAACAAAGAAGTGCCTGAGCCAGGTTCATTTTAAGCACCTAACTCATCTGCCTAATTGAGGACCTCATTTAAGTAGGAGAATAATATACCACCTCAGTCATCAGGAGGTGAGACAGTTACAGCCAAGGGTCATCTGGATCCTGGGAGGGGATGAACCACTTTCTAAGAGCACCCCTCTCTTTTCAGTGACTATAGGGATGTGTCATGCGGGGACTTGTGGCATGCAGGACAAGTCCGGGGTGAATGTGTACTAATTAGAGTACTCTAGGAATTGTAATATATTGGAAAATGAACTTGTGGTTAACACAAGGACATGCCCATAACCTTCAACGTGCTACTGCTACGAGCGGCATCCCACAGAAAGACATGGCCATTGTAAAAGGAATACATGAGAATAAGAGGAAAAAGGGAAAAGAAATGCAACTTAGAACAACAAAAAAAATCTAGTAAAATAGTATTTTTTCCCCTCAAATTGAATTTTCCCAAAGTCTATAGGGTTTCAAAAGCAACCCGGGTACTCTTGAAAAGGGATTTTCTGGTAGCAAACTGTTTCCGTAAAAACATGTACATAGCTCTCCTAGGGATCAGGATGATTCAGTGCTCTTGGAAATGTTTAGTAGTTATCCGTAGTGATATGGCAATATTTGGGTTATTTAGACTTCTTACAAGTATGGATCGTTACAAATAGCTCATTATGGAGCATATAAAATGAGGTGGTAACTGGATAACTTGACAACAAATTATTTTCACTATACACAAGTGCAAGACAGTCTATATTGGAAAATGATAAATTAAACCATCCATGTGCCCTGAATTCCCTGTAATCTCTCAAGGGGGGGGAAAATTTAGGTTAAATAATGGGCAACTAAACAAAGACATATGTTCAATGTGCATCACAGATCAGAAAGGCAACGAGACATTGGAAATCCTGCAACAATAGCTTTTCTCAAGCTGGAGCTGCCAGCTGAAACAGAAATGCAGACGCTGCTTTTTCCCTGATAAATCCTCTAAAAGATCCACCTCTCCTTCCACTCCACTTAGGCACCAAGTTGGTAGCCCCATGGGGCGCCAGAGGAAACGTCGCTTTGATTTCCGTGCTGCTGTGCGTGGCACTGGCGCTTCATCCCCGTCCTGCACACCCCGTGCTGCGACTCCAGCTGTCCATCCAAGGCTGCTCTGCATCTGCTGAGTACTCCTGGGTGAGAAAGCAGGTGTCTGATCACCTCTGCTGAAACCACCCGGATCACTTGTGTGCGCTACTTGCCTTTGTAAGGAAAGGGTGCAGAGCTGACCCTTGTAGAAAGAGGTTTTTTGCCGCCCATGGAGGCAGTGCTGTACACTGATGCTAGAGGCAGATGCCATCCAGATTGCTGGAGGAGCAACGGGAGAGGTGGCTCCTCCAAAAACAACCCAAGCTAATGGAAAACCTCCCGATTTTTTATCTCCACGCCTTCTTGCCGGCTGCACCGCCAGGTTGCCCATGCAGACGGAGGGCGGGCTCTGGAAGGGAGCGGCGGCGCGGGCAGAGGCGGCTGCCTGAGGGGCAGGCTAGGCAGCGGGGCGACGGGGTGAGCCGGCCCCAAGATGTATGCGTGGCTCTGGCCCGACACTTCGTCTGTGCAGGAGGGGGGCCGGCGGCGGCGGGTGAGCCAAGTCAGAGCATAGCCAAGCGAGAATGTTCTGGCAGCCCTTCCTGGCGGCCTGAGCAAAGTTATTTATCACTTTGTGCATTTTCCTTCTCATCTGTGTACAGCCGGCTCCAATGGCTCAGCTTGCGTTTTGCCTTCCAGAGCCAAGCCAGTCCTTTGGCTGTGCTTGGTCTTGGCTGTCCATTCACGCCTTCTGTCTCCTCCAGCTCTGCCTGGAGCAGTGCAGGATCCCAAATTAGGGGTAGGTGTCTATAGCCAAGGAAGAGATCGAAGCATCAGCAACATACACCAATGGCAAAGAGCACATCTCTCCCCTGGACAGGCGAACGCTGCGCTGCTGTTTACTGTGGCCAAGGAGTCGCGCGGAGTTGTTTCTGCTGCTCCCATGCAGCCTCTGCTGGGGAGCTCAAGTGCCTGCCGGCAGCTACGAGGCATTTTCTTTCATTTATTTTAGGGATTGTGCCTTCGCAGTGATTTTTTCCAAATTGGTGGATGTAACAACAGTGAATTTACAGCAAATTTTTCCAGTTCTATGGACTCTTTTCCATACTGCTGGTGTATTTTGCCAAAATGTCTAATGCGGGTGTCTAAATTGGGCTTGAAAATAATACCAGCTGCATTCAGATATTTATAAGGCTCACATTTGCTCTTGGTAAGGGCACACAACAGTCTTCTGAACAGTGAACATTGCAGAATCAGATCAATACTAACTCTATTAAGGCTTGCATCATCAAAGGTCTGGGCTATAGTCTGTGCTAGGTTTCAGGACTTTGCCTGAAGAGAGCACCCCTGAATTCAGCTGTCATTCCTCTCCTCCTCCCTGAGTTGCACATGCAGTTTTGTCTGGGGCTGATAGGTTCAGTGGCGAAGCCCTCTGAGTAAACAGCAAGACTGCGTTTGACCTTGCCAAGCTTTGGGCAACGTACTTCAAGATTTACTTTTTTCTACTGGATGTTGCACTCTAGGTGTTGGTAGATAATTCCCAGCTATGGCAAGGCCGGATCTTGACTACCTTCTAGCCAGCTTGGTCCCAACAGGACAAAACCGCCCATCATTTTGATCAGACACTTTTTCTGATGGAAGGATATGAATCAGAACAAAGTGGGGCTGAAGGGGGCACCTGGTCTGCAGCAGATTCCCAGAAGCACGAATGACAACAAAGCGCATTGAAAAGCAGCTTCCCATCATGAGCCCCTAATCTGCACATCCTGAGAACTTTCCAAAATTGGGCTGCAATTTCTCAGATTCGGTCTCTGCCTGAAGGTAGAAGAGGAAGTTGAGTAAAATCCCTTCAGACCTTCTGAAACAAGGAGAGAATGAAAAATTGCATTTTCTTATTGTAATAAAAATTCTAACCATTTTTTTCTCTGTAAAAGGCCACATCAAACTACTTGAAATTTGAAGCTTGGTGTGAGTATAGCTCTTGTTACAGGCAGATCCAAAGCAAGCTGAGGTCAATGACTGTGCCTCCTTTGATTTTGCCTCGCTCTAAAGAAGACCCTACAGGTAGGCAAACAAATCATAGAGAAAATCTTTCGGAACAGTTGTGCCTATTTTCTACTTGGGAGTTGCCTGGGAACAGGCTCAGATTGTTTGCAATGTGTCTAGGGTTTGGATGTATTCACCAAAGCCCAGCTTTGCTCCATCCTCCTCAATTTTTATTTTAGAACCTTGCTCCATGAATAATCTCCTCGAAGAAAATATCCACCAGCAGACGAAAGGACATCTTTAGGTAAAGAATTCGTAACTAAATAATTTCTACACCTTTTTTTTATATAGCTGGGTCACAAGCAGATGATTTGTCAGTATTATGCATCCTTCATGCATACCCCAGTGTATTTGAGGTCTTGAAAGCTGTTAACCTTTCAGTCCCCTTCAAGACAGAGTGCTCCTACGTGGGAGTTGAGGTGCAGCACTGCTGACTTCCCACCCAGCAAAGCCTTTGGTGGACAGAGGACTGACCTCCACATCTCCCTGCAGCTCCAACCTCTGTGCCACCCCTTCTCTTGGCATTGGACCTCCAAGGTCTTTCTTTGTTAAATTCTACTTCAAGTGGTTTAATTCTGTTTTCTCGCTGGAGGACGATTTAGAAAAACAAACAAAACATCTTACCAATGTGAATATTCACAATTAATGACAAAACTCTGAAAGAGGAAGGTCATTTCTTGGGGAGGGAGACTGGTATTATTTTGAATGAAGGAAGGAGTGCAAAGATCTTGCAATATTTGCTGTAAATGGGTTGTTATGGTGAACATTCCTGTCAACAAGTTCATTAGCTCAGAGATCCACGAGTGAACAGAGACAAAAAAATATGTTTAAAAATTCAAGAGCAGATTAATGGACAATATTTTGCAATCTTTGTCTAGCTCTGCTTCTCACTGAGAATTAGTAACTTTACTCCAGGCCAGATTCAAATAGTCTTACTCATGCAGAGCAGCACCATGTTTTATGAGTAACCCCAGTGATATTTAGGGCTGTTTTTTGGAATAAGATTGGAATCAAAGAAAGACAGTGGGAGGCATTGGCTGAATCACCTTGATTAATAAGTGTAAGATTGTTGGTTTTATATGTGTCTATATAAATAAACATAACAGGAATAAAGAGGGATGTCTGGATTGACAGGCATGTGAGTGAATTTATAAACAACTTTTTGCCACATACAGCAGACTCCTCTTTTAACAGAAGAGGACAACACCCAAAAGTTACTTAACATCAGGAAAAGAGGAATTTGCACCTTCAGAAACAATAGAAGATTAGGCCGTTTTGCGGGTTTTACTCTCAACAGCTCTGGCTGCTCCCTGTAATATTACATAAGGTCTACGCTGCTCTTCATAGAAGTGATGGATGAAGTTTTCAGAGCTGCCCAAACGCCTTGAAAGCATATGGTCCATTTTCCAAAATAATAGGGTCCTTGGGATTCTAAATCCCATTGAATTTCAGCACTTCTGGAATGGTCTCATTAGCTTCTGAATCAGTATGCATTTTCCAGTTTGTTATGTTCCCCATTTCATTTTATCTCAGGACTCCAGCCATTACCATACATCAATAACAAGATCATCAAAATGCGGTATTAAAAATCAAGAGCACAGTTGTGCCCAACTGCTCTGTCAAAATGCCTCCAAGACCCATCGTGGACTCCTGACGTTACCAGTGAGCGAGGAAAAAAACCAATTCAAAGCTTGCTGATGTAAAGGAAAGTCCACTCATTTCTATGGACTTCAGTGGGGCTTGGATCAGGCCCTGGAAGAATAAGGATGACATAAAAATAACATGACGTCTGCCAGATTCACCAATATGCTCTGATGTTTTGCCCAGCCCAATGATGCAAAGCAGATGGAGCGTACTGACAATCCTGGCCCACTTCAATCACTTATTCCGTCTCTCGGATTAGTTTTCATCAGGCGTTTTATTCATGGCATAAATACATTTATCTCATTAGTGCTTCTGCTACAGTATTTCAGAAGAAAGATCACCACTTTTTAGCTGTATCCAAGAAGAAGTTCCCATATTTTATCACTTGGTGACTACCAATTTTCAACGAGGTTTCTAAGATGCTTATTGCTGTACTTATGCAGGGCTTGTAATTAATTTGGTTTAGCTGTCTTTGTCTACTGCACTACTTTGGCCCAAGAAGACTGCACAATTGAGCAGTTTCACAGTTGCACCCTCAAATAAAGCATTAAGACAATTATTCTGCAAAACAGAAAGCTTACCTTTAAGTTTAAGCACATGCTTAAATCACATCAAAGCTACCACAAATAAATTTCTATACATTTTGCTGAATCAGTGCCAGAAGATGCATTTAAAAGAAACTAGCCCACCATGGAAATTACCCCACTCTGCCTCTACCCTCTCCTGCCTATTGCTACAGAAAAAGGGGCTAAAGTCTGTGGATGAATACTTACACATCAGGAATTTGTGCACTCAGTGCCTCTGAAAACAGAAAAGGCATTTCCCTGCCTATCATTATATGCCAGTAACAAGCAAGGAAGACCTAATACAGGCTGGGCTTTTAGTATGCATGTTTATAATAAATATAGGCATTAATACACCTTAGAAATTGCTGAATGACTGAGAAGTTAAGTAGATTGGATGATGTCCCTCAAAATGAACTAATCTATATTTGGCTGGTAATTCGTTTCTTCTGAGATGGTTTTTGCTTGACTCTGCACATACTCCTCATTGCAGAAATAACTTTGGTGACTGCAGCCTGGCTCCAACCTCATGCCAGCTAACCTGGAAGCATTAGTGCTGAAAGGCAAGATCTGAGTTTCCATATCCCCACCAGACACATCTCTACGAAAACATCCCAAACTACCTGGATAACAGCTGCACTGCTCAGAGCTTGCTCCCTGGCACAAGGACCTGACTGCATTCACACCATGTAAGGGTTGAATTGGCCACGATGTGAGAACCATCCTGCACACTTTTGCACCCACATTTCGGAGGCATTTCCAGAGCATGTCCTGCTCATCAGAGCTGAGCATGGCTTGGGGTGTCTCCTCCCTGGAGGGACAATCTGCTGCCAGCTGTAGCACAGATCAAACACAAGCTTTGGCGTGCAGTGGCATGCGAATGACCGCGCTTCAGCGCACAAAGGGACAAGGGACAACATACAAAAGCACAAGATCAGGCACAACACTCACGCACAAGCCTGGGTTACCTCTAAAATGAATATTTACTTTACATGATCATTCATGTTTTAGAGGTGAAAACTGGACTGCATGCAGAAGGACGGGTAAGACACTGAGACAGACACGCCACACACACTTTGGCCAAATGGCTTACAGCGAAACTCTACTCCTGGCTGCAGCAAAGGTCCTGCTGACTTAGAGAGGCAAAAAATTAACCCTTTGTATCTAAATTCTCCCTCTGAAGAGAAAGGATTACAATACTTGTCATATCTCACTTGTCGTCTCTCGGGACTGGAAACAGATCCAAGGCAGGAACTGTCTCTCCATGAGTGCAGCCCCACCACAGTCAAGTCCTAGCTATGCCCGAAGCATTACACATCACAACTCTTCTTCCTTCAGACTGAACTGCAATTTTGCCACATCTAATTTTGTCCTATTGCTCCTAACATTATAGCACTTGGCCATACTTCCTCTCCCCTCCATTCTGTTTATTTGTAGAAAGGAAGAAATACCACAGGATAATGGTTTTGTGCTGCTACATAAAGGCTAAGGCAGAGTCAAGATATTGCTGGAAAACAAATAGTGAGACAAAGCTGAGATGTTTATTTTCCTATCAGGGGACAGTGATGCTGACATCATGTCCTATCACAGTGCATTTCAACTCCGCTGCACCAGTACCACACCTAGACCCCATCAACCAATGGCAGTCCAGTTCCTCAGCCTTTTGGGAAGACTTGAAAGTCCTAATCTTGGGTACTTCATACAAGATGCAATGTGGGTTGAAATACAATGGACCTGCCCTAAATAGACCAGCAGATATTCCCTTTACTACGTGAATGAGCAGACTGTTGGCAAGGGACCGGGATGCAGTACCTCCATGTAAGCTAACAGTGTGGTTGCTGCCTCTAGGAACTCAACAATTCTGAGGGCATCCAGCCAAAAGAGTGATGTCCCATCTGATCTCCCACAGAAATCTCTCTTTTGGCTTCCACCGTGCCTGGTCCCACTCCTGGGCACTATGGATAAACAAGAAAAGCTTCAGGAAAACACTTCGATGTGACCACTGTGTTGCGGTCTCTGTTCAATTTGAGAGCAAGTCCTCAGCCCCAGATGCCTCATTGGCTCCTGCTTCACGCCCTGGCCCAGCCATATTTATCTATCTTGTTTATTTTTGGAGGCAGAATATATTTTGAGTGACATTGGGTGAAGCAGCCTCCTCCAAGGTTCCCCCATGCCAGGACTATAACAACCCTCGCCATTTTCCATGAAGACTCTGCCCAGCAGCAAGAAAAGCGCAATCAAGAGATTATTTGAAAACTCTCAGAAACAGCCACTAGGGTAGATTTAACAGACAGTGACATCAAGACTGTAAACCATGTTTGACGGTGCATTTTACACTGCTTTAAATTTGGAATTCTTTGGAGAGTGTCTGAGGGTTTTCAAGAAACAAACACAACCCTCGTCCCCCATGCACATACAAGTACACACAAAAAGCTCCTTCATGGCACGGTGAGCTGGCATCCTGAGGCTCTGACCTCAGCTCTCTCCTTGACTTTATCAGTCATGTTATATAATCAGTGCAGATTGAACAGCATTTGGAAAGTGGGCTGGGTTGGGTTTTTTCTCCCCCCCTCCCCCCGCCCCATCTAGGGTATTTGAGGAAGAAGGTCAGTAGCTGGGACATGGCTTGGGAAGGATCTAATGAGAGCTCTTAGCTTGCTAAGATGAGGTGCTGTGGTGGTATCTTAATAGGAGGTTTAGAGATTTCCTTCCCCTGGGGTAGATTCTCAGAATATTTTGAGGTTGTCTCTTTGGAAATGTATAATGAAAAGGTAGTTTTGCTGTTTCACAGATTCTTTGCATCCTTGCCTCAGTAATCAAGTGAGAGCTAAAACCACTGGCCAGGGTAAATCCCCAAAGGGACAGTTCAAGTTACAATAGCACAAACTGGCAAGATGCTCAGTGTCAGCACATCAGGGTAGTGCCCTGGCAGGCACAGCCCTCCGAATCCTGCAGCAGGGAGGAGCGAGCCCCACCACCTCCACTTTCACCTCCGGCTCCACAGCATTATCAAACCCAAACCTCCACACTGCTTACTGGAGAGGCCAGCAGCCAAATGTCCATTCTCTATCCCCATGACATTTTCATAGGAAAACTGAAATAAATTGGCTGAAGACAAGAGATGTTTTGAGTAATTTTCACAGCTCACCCTCACTTTGTCCTTCCCCTGCACATCCATTCACAACCACTCCAAAGCCTTCCCAAGCCTCATTACTCAACTTTCTCGGCTCTCCATACTCACGGCTTGGTACGACATTTCCCACACACTCTCCCTGCACTCCGAAAACACATTTTGCTTGAAGTCCATGCTCGAGCCTTGTCAATGGCAAGGAGACTAATCACATCTCAGCATTCAATGCTTTATTAGCAGCTTTCCTGAATCAGGGATCCCCTTCACCATGAGCAAAGTGCGCACAGTTTTAATCTGGTGGCAGCTGCCTCAAATTATGTACTGCTGTATTTAAACCAACTGCGGGTTGATTTCTTTGCTTAGCTCAGTTCACCATGCATTAACACACAAATTAACGACCAATACTTAAAGCATGCCCTCTCTCTGTAAAGCCACCACTGTTACTGTCAGGGTGGGTGGCAGGAGTGATGCTCGCTGCAGAGTGATGCAGACCTCTAGCAAAATCCTGCTTAGATCTTGCAGTTTATTATACAGTTAGAGATACGCGACTACTGCAGACAAAACAAAATCAGAGCCAAAACTTCACTTAAAATCTCCAAAAATCCAAATCTTTATTATGAGTCAAAGAAGTTTGACTAATTCCATTGATTTTAAACACATTCTTTGTTACTTCCTCTCAGCTGTAAGCAGATACACAGAGGGAAAAACCCTTCTGATATACTCGCAGCCTGACCTAAGTTGTTCTTACAAGATTTCCAATTTCTGTTCTGCATCAAAGGCATGTATTATCCATGAGCCATCAGCAGGGACAGAACCCAAGACTTCGAGCAATAAAAACCACAGGGCTTTTTTTGCTGTTGGAGTTGAAGGGCTAAAAAATGGGGTAAATCCTTACAGCTTCCACTAGGTGCCAGAAATGAAAATCTTAACCACTACAGATATTAATGACTACAGGGGAACCTTACGTATTTAACTAATAGATTCGGTCACTATATTACATCAGTCATCCTTATTAACAAATGGGCTTTTCACTCAGGTCACTGGGAGCGGTCCAAGATCATGTATATGTATAAAACTGGACCCTTAAACCACACGTGCTCCCTGTGAGGTCACACTACTGTCTCCATTTTATAGGTGAGGAAAGGCAAATAAACATCTGCAATTAAAGTTTTGGATACTTCTCTGGACCAAGGTGAAAATTTCACCCTTTGAGTTGAGTTTATTGTCACAAAAACCCCAGCAATGTGGCCTTTTTGTTTGGCGTTTCTGATTTCTTTCCATCTTTACACACTCTGTTGCTTCCCAGAAGCACCACCTTCACCCCCAGCACAGCACCCATCTTGGCAGCAGCTCTGCCTGTGCCAGGCCACCAAGTCCCCTGCTGCCAGCAGTCCCCCAGCTGAGAACCTGCGGGGGGGTGTGGACCTGACCCCATTTCTCAGGTCTGCCATTTCCCTCTCCTGGGTGGCTACTGACGGGACCTCTGTGCTTAGACCAGATAGTCCTTCATTTCTCCCGATTTTTACGGTGCTCATTTTGATGACAAACTCTTCTCCTCCCCACTTATGTACAGCAGCGGATGAAATGAAACTTTAAAGTCAGCTGGAGCCCCTTGGTGCTATTAATAAAAACAACGATAATAACAAGGGAGGTTTGCAAATTAGCAACCCTTGCTACAAACAGAGATACACCCAATTTAGCACAAATCATCGCAGGCTCTTGCCTGCTTAGTGGCTATTTTAATCACTGGTGACTAATGCCTGCGAGGGCTATTCCAGGGTTTGACGTGCCTCAAACACAAGAAAAAAGGGAAATCTTGTGGGGAGAGGAAGAGGGTGAGAGAAGGAATTGGCCAAAGCCAAAGGTTCCTCACCAAAAAGCATTCAGCTCGTACCACCCATTTTGCTGCTGTTGCTACTGCATTTGCTGGGGTCAGTGGCTAATTCCTCCTCTGAATAACAGCATAGTTTCTCTTCTTTTGGTGCAAATCTAAGAAAAACAGTCATGCTCTGGAACACAAACAAAGCCTACCTGTCCCTTCTTTGGTTATGGAAATGGGGGTCAGCCTTTTTATTTTCAAAGGGGGCAGAGCTGGAATGCTGCTTGGCACACCACCAGAAAGGAAATCTCTGCGTAAATATTTGACGGGAAGAGAAAAAAGAGAGGAGAGGAAACAATGTAAAGGGGGGTGGGGAGAGGGAACTTTTGTTTCATGCAGAGGAAAAGGTCTGCATGGCAAAAGAAACTGCAGCTCACCTCTGCACCAGGCAGTGCTGCACTTTGCGTTCACAGAGTGAGCACCTTTTGGTCAGACCAATCCATTTCTTTTTTCCATCCTAGCTTTGACTAAAGGAGTTTTCCTAGTTGAGTAAAGCTGAACAAAGAGCCACTGAGCACCATATCCTTCAGACGAGGCATGTGCATTTGCCTAAGTGACACTGATCTTTTTTCCTGCAGTAGGTTAAGGCTTACAAGCACTTGCACCCACCTGACAATGTCCAGATCACATCAAGCAGCACTTTGAGGAAAACTTTCTGAAAAAGTTTTGGAAAAAAAATTTGAATTTTGAAAAAGAAAAAAAATGCAGGGGACAAAAAAGACATTCTTTTGGAACTGAAGGGTAATCAGCTCCAAAATTTGGTTATCAAATCTTGTGTTATAGATAACATCAGTGACTAAAGTAGGATTTAGCCTACAGCATCTAACCATCATCATTATTTATCTGAACGCCACCAGAATCATAGAATGGTTTGTGTTGGAAGGGACCTTAAAGATCATCTAGTTCCAACGCCCCTGCCTTGGGCAGGGACACCTTCCACTGGACCAGGTTGCTCAAAGCCTCATCCAACCTGGCCTTGAACACTGCCAGGGATGGGGCATCCACAATATCTCTGGGCAACCTGTTCCAATGTCTTACTACCCTCACAGAAAATAACTTATTCCTTACATCTAATCTAAATCTACCCTCTTTCATTTTAAAACCATTACCCCTCATAACACTCCCTGATAAAGAATCCCTCTCATCTTTCCTGTAGGCCCCCTTTAAGTACTGCTAGGTCACTATAAGGTCTCCTCAGAGCCTTCCCTTTTCTTCTCTAGGCTGAACAACCCTAACTCTCTCAGCCTTTCCTCAAAGGGGAGGTGCTCCAGCCCCTTACCATCTTTGTGGACCTCCTCTGGACCTGCTGGAGCAGGTCCATGTCTTTCCTATGCTGGAGGCCCAGAGCTGAAGGCAGTACTCCAGGTGAGGTCTCATGAGAGCAGAGTAGAGGTGGACAATCACCTCCCCTGACCTACTGGTCACACTTCTTTTGACGCAGCTCAGGATACGATTGGCTTTCTGGGCTGTGAGCACACATTGCCAGCTCATGCTCAGTTTTTCATCCACCAACACCCCCAAGTCCTTCCCCGCAGGGCTGCTCTCAACCCCACTGATCACCCAGCCTGTATTTGTGCTTGGGATTGCCCTGATCCCAGTGCAGGATCTTACACTTGGCCTTGTTGAACTTCATGAGGTTCACATGGGCCCACCTCTCAAGCCTGTCAAGGCCCTTCTGGATGGCATCCCTTCCCTCTAGAGTACCAACCACACCACTCAGCTTGGTGTCATCAAGAAGACCCAGAACGGGAGACCCAAGACTTCTGCTTTCTCTGGTATGCTTCATTTGACCAAACAGCAGCATAAAAGCCCTTTACACAGGTCATGCCTGGGTAGAAAGCCACCCCTGAGTACCCAAGACCACTTCCTTCAGTACCTGCTAATTTCGTGACAGCTGAGGAACCCCATGAACTCTCCAGGGCTAATGTAATAGAGAAGCAGTAAAGTAAAAAGCCTGGCAGACAAATATTGCAAATAGGAGGACAAGAATTCAAAGAATATAGCATACTGTTCCTGTCCTTTGAGGGCTAATGTACAGCATAGCTTTTAAATGGAAGATATGGGGAGACTGGTTCAAGTCCTCTGGTTGGCTTCTCCTCTCTATTACAGCATTGCAAACATGTATATACCTTGTGGCCCTGTAAAATATTTGCATTAACTCAGGTCACTGCAGGTTTAGTTTTACAATGCTGGAGGCTCCAAACAGGACTGATCATAAACAGCTGCTTCTGGTTTTTACTAAGAGGGAAATCTTTTTGGTTTACTGCTATTGTGGCTACTGACTACTAGCACTGGAAAGCTAGTCATCTAACTTGCCTTGAACCTATTTCTGAAAGTTGGTTGGGTTTTTTTTTTCCCCCAGTATATATTTGTTTACCAATGTTGCTCCAGATTGTTGGCTAAGATTTGTAGACCCCTGGTATAGCTACCGGAAATGTTTCTAAAGTGTTCCTTTTCTGAGAAGTCTGCAGCTTAACTAACCATCTCTTTCCATGAGGCTTCTGCATCAGCTAGTTGCACTAGAAGTGCTTTCTCTTTCCTTTCCCTCCTCTCCACCTCTCCATCCTCCTAAGATGTATTTTGAAGGTAGTGAAGGTATCACCTGTGTAGCTGCTGGTAGATAGGAGACCATCGTGTGGCAGAGCCAAAGTGTAACTCCAACTTTTGCTGTTGCAGTTCTTGAGCTGTTTCACTTGGCTCTTCCAGTTGTTACTCCCTATGTATTTGTCTTCAAACAGTAGAGATGACAGGTTGTCTGCATGTACTTGTACTTCATAGATCAGACATGAACCTCCTGGAAGTTCTATGGGTGGCTGTGGTTGGTAAAGTACACATGTTCACTGATAATGTCTCCAGGGAAATGTACCCTACAGCTTGTTCAGGCCTGCAACTTGCCAGGTACTCCCAAGTACAGGGTCTTCTGTGGTCGCTCCATCCTTGGCCAGATTTTCGGAACTCAGTGCACCAAGATGCAGCATTTGTGGTTTCACAAAAGGACCCTTTGGAAACCTGGCCTGTATTTGGGTGCAATGAGGGACTCTCTTGGAAATCTCATCCTAACAATCATAGAGAACGCTGGAAAAATTACTTTTGCTTGACACGAAGTGTGACTTTTGCAGGTGCTGCAAGTTCTGATTTAGCTGTTTCATGAAGGCCTGTGCTCTGCAATGTGATCATGAAAACTCAAATTTCCCTTTTTTTGTCATCCAGAGATGCAGGGGTTCCATGTACAGAACTGTATCAAAACCAGGAGGTTCCAGCCCTAAATCCGCTGAACTTTCAAAGCTGCTTGGAAACCTAATTCACATTAAACTTTATGGGAACTGGACATCCAAATTCCCTAGATGGCTTTGCAAAACACAGCTGTAACTAATTGCTGTGCAGAAAGTTTTGGGGAGAAGATTTTGATCTAGAAAAGGAGAGAGAGATTTCAGTGCCAAAAAAGCTTTTGCAATAGATGTTCACATGGTATCCACAGAGCCAATTCTAGGCTATCTCTTCAGTGAAGTAAATGGAGCCATTTTACAATAGCTAATCCTCTCTCTGTAGCTCTTCATGCACCTGCAGAGGTTATAAACTAAGTAGGAGAAAGAATTTCTTTTGCAGAGTTTCTAGTAATCCCTGCCACTGCAAACTATGGGGCTGAAAGGTTGAATAAATCAAAACGACTGATGAACAATTCACGCCCAACTCATTTCCATTGAAGAAATTGTCACATTCCATCAGTGAGGCTGGTAAAATCTATGACCATCTCAACCCTTATGAAGCCTTAATTTCTTCTTCCTGTTTTGGCAATAATTTAACGTTAAAGGTCACAGAGCGAAATGCTCAGAGTCAGGAAGCGGAGGAGTTCTGATTTGATAACAACATTATTTAGCCCCACGAAGCCCCACTTGGTATTTTCTCCTCCTTTGTTCCTTTTCAAGACCACGATCCATCTTCCACTGAAGACAATGGGAGTGTTTCCACTGAATTTAATGAGACTTGGATCAGGCCCTAAATGTCAGTATTACTCTATTAATATTTATGCTGTTGGAAGTATGTCAGAAAATGTACAGGATGTGCAGAGTGGCTGAGTGAGCTATGAGAATCATAAGTTTTCCTGACTTAGTAATTTCTTCACAAATCCTTAACATTTCTAATCTAACTACGGCAATAATAAAATAGCAGGATTCTAACATTCTCCTCTTACTGTACAAACCTTTCTCCACCGTAATCTGTCCGAATTGGCTCCAGAGCTGAAAAATCATCTGCATTGCAACTCCCTATCTAGCTCATGTCTAGTCTCTCTCTCTCTCTCTCTCTCACATATATATAAAAGAAAATAAAACTTATTTTAGAAGTTGCACATTAAGTGGTCAAAATTACAAGGCTCTCAAAACCAAAAAACTGTATGATTTACATTGTTTAAAGATCCTTAGCTTAGCAGCCTTCACAGCCT
Source organism: Haliaeetus albicilla (assembly GCF_947461875.1). Lineage (NCBI taxonomy): Eukaryota > Metazoa > Chordata > Aves > Accipitriformes > Accipitridae > Haliaeetus > Haliaeetus albicilla. The sequence continues at coordinate 15,155,233 of NC_091498.1, read as the reverse complement.
TCAAAGGGGGGAGCTGAGGAACTAAACCTGTTGCTGCAAGGCTCCCACAAACATGACAAGTGGCAACCGCTCTGAGAAGGTTTCTCCAGGCTGTTTTCCTTGGGGTTTCCTCTCAACGTGAGGAAAGGGCCAAGTAGTGTGGCAACAAGGGGAGCCTGCTGGCTTGCCATGGGAATGCTTGTCACTGCAGGGTGTGTGGCAACCGCAGCGGTCAGACCCTCTTCGCGCAGCTGTTCCAACCTCCCTGTCGCTGGAGAAGTGATGGGCAAAACAGTCCCAAAGGCTTGGAATTTCTGTTTCCCTTGAATAAGTCCCCAGACAGTCAGATTCCTCCCTGCCTCGCCGCCCCTTCCCAGCGGGCAGTGCTTGCCTGAGTGGGTGGAGGAATGCGGGCAAGCTTGCAGCATAATAGTCAACTGACCACCAGAGCTGTAGAGTAAGGTCACTGGGGAAAAACAGTCATTGAAGAATGCGGCTGAGCTATGCCCAAGCTATGCGGGAGGAGGCTTTGTCTCCTTTGGCATGCTGAGCCCAGCCAGGGCCACAGACAGGATGGCAAGGGGCTGGGAGGCACTGAGAAACAGGCAGGAGCTGCTCTAAAGAGATGACCTGGAAGGGGTGGCTGCCAGGTATGTTTGCAGGACATGACCTCCTAAGCCTGCTTAGATACATACAGGTTGGTCTAGACTGAAGTGTAGCGTGAGAGAATGTGGAATTTACGTACAAATGAGCTAGGTAGAACATCAAAAGATTAATACAAGGTAATTCTGCAGTACTGTTGGAGATATGCTGCTTCCAGTATCCAGACTAACCCATTGCAGACTTAGAAATACACTCCGAGTTAAGAGGCTGAATCACACCATGGTTGAGGTGGAAAGGCACCTCTTGAAGTCATCTTGTCTAATCCGCCCTGCTCAAGCAGAGTCACCTAGAGCAGGTTGCCCAGGACTATATAAGGAACTTCATGAGAAAGCCATTCAATGTGCCCAACTATCTCAAAAAAACCAAAAAAAAGTTCCAGGAGACTTTCAATGACCACAAGACATTTGTGCAGTGTCTAGCAATCACCTCAGGGAAACAGAGACACTGCCACATGTTTAGAGAGCATGGAAGAAGCCAAAATGAAAAAAAAGCTCTCCATAACCTCCTCTCAAGGATATCAGAAATAGAACATGAGCACATTTCTATACCTCAGCTTGACATTTCAACCACCTTTATCATCTCTTGAGATCCCCCATTTGTTTCTTCTCTAAATCTTTAGCTCTCCAACCTCCAATCTTAATAACACACCAGGAGAAGAACATGGGCTAGGCTGGGAAGGGTGGCAACACGGGGAAAGCAACCAGTAAATGTGCCTTTGCACATTACTCCATTCATACTTTGCTGACTAAAACTTCCCCTTCAAATCAGCATCCTTACTCTAAAGATTACCAGACCTCACCATCACAACAGCCAGTTTCCTTCCCTCCCCAGCACTCAGCAGCTCGAAGGGTAGATTTCTCCTTCTGTGAGCTGAAACATGTACACCAAGCTATTTTTTCCAGATTTAGCATTATTTTTTGTTTAACTTGCCCTAGGAGTACCTTAGTTTATTAAGTGAGGTGAGATTTGAAGGCAAAGGTAGTATCTTTTATTGGACCAACTGATACTGCTGACCTTGCTACACACCTCTCCTTGCTTACAATCATACATAATCACAGCTACAGTGACACTTCTAGGACAACTTGGCTTATCAAAGCAGTTCCCACAGATAACAGAAATATTGCACAAAACAACTTTGCCTACTGGAGCCACAAAAGAGTTCTGTCTATGGAGCCCTCGATTTAGGGAAACATAAAAACAACCAAACTGGAGAAAACCACACTCCCTCTAATCCAATATCCTACACCTCCAACAGTGACCAAGATCAGATGCTTCAAAAATACCAGAAAATCCACATCTGGGTGGATTTTCTTTTATATCTGGGCGGTGATCTGTTCCTAGGGGCAGTTTCCTCTGCTCCTGTGAAGCCAGCAGTCCAACTTCTCAGCTTGAGCCTATCAATCCAAAAGCCCAAATCTGAAGGATCCATTCCTTGAGGGACATTTTTGTCGGTGCAAACATGACAGTCCAGACCATTTCTCATGTTGCTGAACAGCAGTCTATCCAAAAACAAAATCTAAGCATTGAGGCTGGTATTTTCATCGGAGCACAAAAGATTTCAGACACTGAAACTCTTGAGATGCTGTGCAGCTCACATCAATACGGTCCCTTTGAAATTCCCACAAAAACAGCTTTTGCAACATTACTTGTAATTTCTGAAAGTATAGCAGGGCAATCAGTTCCGCAATGCCTTCGGATGGGTGTTTTATCACTCTGGTGATGGGTGAAAGGGCAGGAAGCAGAGGGACAGGATGGAATTTGGAGCATGACCCAAGTCCTGCCAGGAGACAGGGGAGGCATGCTTTCTGAAAAAAGAGAAGCTTTGCCATGGGGGAAGTGGGCTGCCTTGCCTCCATATCCTGTGGATCCAAACTTCCCCCTGAGTGTGACATCTCTTATGAAAATACACATGCAGACTTCTCCAAACTGCTTCCCGCTCCACTCCAGCAGAAGGGCCAGTTCTTGACAGCCTGAGTTTTTAGCAAAAATAGGTCTAGCCCTGCCACTCCAACCATGTTAGTGCAGTGGAAATGAGGGAAGAATTTAATATTACGGTTAAATATTACAGTTTGGCTGGAGATTTCCTGTGGAAATCTTCAACAGGAAGAAAATAAAGCATTTGATGAGATGAGATGTCACAGAAAGTATCAGTTCTCCTGACTGCTTGAAACCGAAGATTCAAATAATGGCAAAAACCCCACAATGGTTCATATCATCTGGGTGTGAAGTTTTTCCTTCTTTCTTCTACAGAGTCAACATTTCCTTTAGGAGAAATATCCCAGACCAGTCCTCCTCACTGCATATCTCTTAAAAGATAATATCTCTTAAAAGATACTGGTGCTTCACAAAAGCAGTCTTTGGTCTTGTTCTTCTTTTTTTTTTTTTTTCCATGAAAAATTGTTGTTTTATGGATCTCACTTTAGAGCATCTTACAAGAGCTTGACTCAGAAAGCATTAAAAGCCCTTCAGAAGTCTTGGCTAAAACTAAATCAAATTTTGAGAAGTGCTTATGTGACTGGGGTTAGTATTTCAGCTCCTACAACAGTTTATTGCTTATGAAAAATACAATTATCCTTAAAGTGTTCAATTTAACTAAAACTGCTGTTTTCAGCAAGAATAGTTTGGAATTGTCCACTGTAGCACTGAAGGCCATACTATTAAATGTCATTTATTTCTTAGTTGTTTTGGATCCCTCCCTCTCTAATAATTCGTTAAGTATTCAATGAATCTCCCCAAAGTCCTTATCAGGCCTGAAATTATAACAAAACATTAAATTTGAGGAATTTTTGCCCAGTTTTCAAACTTGTGTTGAGACAAACTTAACATTTACAGTCACTCTGGGCCACCAGTAGTTATTTCAGGCTCTTTTTTGTTAGAAAACATAATTTGCTAGGAATTTAAACAAAGGTGATGTATCAGCAATTGACCCTCAGACAGTGTGACCTCATCTCCCAGCCACTCAACATTTGGGAACAGGAATTAAGTTTGTTGCCCTTTAGCAACAGACCAAGAAAGCAGACGATAGTTAAAATGCCCATACCATTTGAAACACAAACATATCTTCTCAAACCTGCCACCTCCCTTCATTTCCCACCCCACAGAAGATAGAAATGGACTATTTGGCATCTAATAAAAGTTCTGTGAAGCCAGAGGAGGGACACATAGGCAATCATTTTTGGTTTAGACATGGAGGCAAATACTTAGCGCCTAATTTTTCAAGCATTAACTGCAGGAGAGTATCACCAGCATCATAATAAGCCCAGTTACAATCTGGACAAGCCTTTGGGGAGTTCTTACAAGGGCAGCTGGAACTGCATGGGCCCAAGGGCTCTTGCTCAGGAGAAAGCAAGTTCAAAGCCCTTGAGCCTGGATGCAAACTTGGCGTATGAGATGGTGACCCAGTTTCACTCCTCAGCCTGCATTTGATGTTTTAAGAACTTCAGACCAGGGATTGTCTATTATTGTGTATGAGATGGAAAGCACCCAAGACAAAGGGATCCTGATCTCTGTTTGGGCATCTAAGATCTATTGTAAAGCAAAAAAAAAAAAAAAAAAAAAAAAAAGTTTTCCTGCTGTTTCTGAGACTCTGCTTCCATTCGGGGCTTGAACCTGGATAAGTAGGGGTCCAGGGAAATAACACAAATAAGAAGAAAAGGAGTAGAACTAATGAAACTTGGTATCCAGCATACTTGCTGGGCCCAGGAAGCTTTTCCCATGGCTGAGGAATATCTTCCTAAGATCTTCTCCCTGTGTGATTTTTTTTGTATCTGAGTAAGTGCTGAGATTCACACCCATTAGTGCGGGACATGTCTCCTCACCAGCTCTAAATTTCATTATATTTGTAGAAACTGGATTATCTTTGACATCTCTACCCCCTTCCCAAATTAGGCTGAAACCCCTGAAGAGTCCTGAGGAAGGAGACTGAGGGACAAGCAGGAGCACAAGTTCATACACAGAATATATTCGCATAAAGCTTACTTCCTTAGGAAATTAGCTAGAAAAACATGCAAAATACTTTCTCAGCTCTTGGAAGAAGGAATTACATCTGGCCTGATTTGCCTACATCCATCAGCCGAAGCAGCAGGGTTATGAACGTACCCATTAATGCACACAGCAAGAGGTTGTGCCTGGTTATCTCCTTCAGAGAGGGGGTCAGGCCACGTAACACTGAGGCAGACGTAGAAAATAAATAGTGGCCTTACTAAGCCAGACTGAAAGCTCATCTAACGCGGTATCTCGTCTCTAGCAGTGGCCACAATAGACACCCAAGGAGGAATAAAGTTCAGCAGACATATTTGATACTTTCCTCTGGTGTCCTCTTTGCTTCAAACAATTTTTGCTCAGCAACTTTGTAAGAAGAATGCAATCGTTAACACTTAGCAATCTCTACAGATTTCTCTTTGATGAAATTCTTCCCTTGAACTTATCTAAACTTATAATTCAGAGAAGTTTGCTGGGATACGAAGTTTTGCTGGGTTTGCTGAAGACATGGGCCAGATGTGAAACGTAGTTTTTCAGCTTGCTCACTTCTGAAGCCTTGTCAAGGAGGCAACAGCTACCATGCCATGTCCCAAGTAGCTCCCACTCTCCTGCAGCACACCAGAGAACAACTCACAGGCAGCACAGCGCGCAGCAGTGTTAACAACGCTCAAGCTGGACCAGGCTAGAAAGAATTAAACCTACAAAGTCTTTCAGACACTAGACAATCTACAAAGATAAGAAGAGGTCTTGCCCTTTTGCATTTAAACTCTTTCCCTGGATTAGATAAACTAAACTGGTTAAAGGATTCTCATCCCAGTGTAGGCTGTACCTACAAAGGGTTTTCCTGGCACAACCAAGCTGATCAAGACTGTGACTCCCTGCTGTACTTGAACTTGTGTAATCAAGTGAGTAAACCTCTGGAGTGGAGACCTGGCTGCAATTCAGCCAAAAAAGCAGACATGGGCTCCGAGCAGGCAACTGAGCACCTACGTTTGCTTTCTGCTTGTTTTCCACAAGCCTCTCCCCAGACAGGGCTCTGACCCAGTTCCCACTGAAGTCCACAAAGGCGGCCGACCAGCTTTAGGAGCTGGATGGCACCCAGCGCCTGGCCGAGTGAAATGCTATCCACTGTCCCACAGCTCCAGGCCTCCTGCCCCTGCAGCCCAAAGCCACCAGGACTGCTGCATTCCCCCCAGCTTAGCAGGATGACCAGCGCCAGCCCTGGCGCAAACACAGCTGCTCAAATCCGATGTCACCATTCACACAGGGGTGATTGCCACTGTCCCCTGGAACCCTGACCTCTCCCTCCCAGCCAGCTGCAAGAGCATGCCACATCTTGTGCCCACATTTTCTTTCCTAAGAAAGCCCCGAGGGGCTTCTTTGGCACAGCTCACACTGCTGGTGAACAACTCCCTTTGGCTTCCATGTTTACATCCTTGTGGTTGTTAATTTGAGAGAAGCCTTTTATTTTAGACACACACCCGCCCCAACTCCCTCTGCAGGGGGGGGAAAATGTGACCTTTAAGATTGTTTATACCAATCAACAAGAAGCCCTCGCGCTGCCGGATTCCAAGAAACACGAGACCGTCTTGGAGCTTGGAAGAGGGAGGGGAGCATGGGTGAGGAGCAGGAGCAATCAAGGTCAGGAGTTCACAGACAGGATAAAGCAGAAGGCAAGGCGAGCAGGCGGGGTGGCAGGGCATGCCCTCTCCATTCAGAGAGGCAAGGCAAGCGCCGGCAGCTCCGTCAACGATGTGCGGCAGACAAGCGTGGTGGGACGTGGAGCCAACGTCCCGAGGTGACGGGAGGAACGAGCTGGTCATGGTGGCCTTGGCTAACGAGGGTGGCCATTTCTTCCTTGCAAATCCCTTGCAGGTTTTCTCCCAGCCTTGCAGCATTTCACTGAGGACCAAGAGAGATCAGGGACAAGGAGAAATTATTACAGTCCAGTTTTGCACTCTGGTGCCTGCTGCGATGAATAAAGTGGTTTGACAAGACAAGGAGGAAAATGAAAATGTTTTCCCACTGTTGAACACAAAAGTAAATAAATAAGTAAAGAGACAAGCATTCAAATCCAGGAATTTCCTTTCATTGCCAGCATCAGCCTTCAAGGGAGTAGCACCACAAATTTTTTCCTACCATCGTACTGAGCCAAATAAGCAAAGGTTCTGGTTTCAGGGATCCAAACTTGAAGTGTTCTAACAGGCAGAGGAAGAGCTGGCAGCTCAGGACTGGCATGAAACCCACGGGCGCCTTGTGCACAAAATGCCACCAACAACTGGGAGGACTCACTTCAACTTCAAACGTGGCAACATCACCATCTCAGTAGGTTCAAGACTGAGGTGTTGAGGGGAGGAAGAAAAAGGGCAAAGGATAAATAAAAACCATGGGAGGACAAATGTGGTGGGATAGACAGAGATGCTGTGATACAGCACACCACTTTGGGCAGCTGGCCCAGTTCAAGGCAGGGGTTTTCAGGACAGAGGTATGTTTCTTCCTTTGAGTCCTCTCTCTAAACAACACAACACAGTGGATGTCAAATTCAGCCCCGAGGTATCTGGCATGGAGTCAAGAGTTTGACAATTTCAGTCACTTTTTTGTGGTCAAAGCTCTCTATGAATCTATATAGTCACAATTATAGGACTGTGCCTTGTTCTCATTTACACTTATCTTCTCCATTGGGTTACACAATATAACCAGAGGTGGTATTTGGCCTATGCATCGTTTTTATTTTTTATGTTGTCTGTCCAGATATATTATTTATGACCCATTAGATACATTTGTTTCTTAACTAATAAACCTCAGAAAATGTTTTTAATGAAAGACTGTATTTTTTAAACAATCATGTCGCTACTCCTTTATTAGCATTCGAGGATTAAATAAGACTGTGAGTAGTTGTTAACTAACAATTGCTTACTGAAACACATGGACTGGGGTTTTTGTCTTCCCATTATTGAGGCTAAAGAAATGATGCTTCTACAACCGCATTGATATTGCCTGGATAAGTTCTTATTTCAAGGCACATGCTGAATTTTAAACCACCACATGGATTTCTCACCCATACCTTCAGCAGCATGGGACATTCTGTGAAGGAGAAAAGCAGATGGATATCACAGCTGGCTGTGCAAACATCAAAAGTAATTCTTTTTTTAAAGAGAATTAGTTGGTTGTTCTTGGTTTTTTTCTCTCTCTTTTTTTTTTTTTTTTTATTCTTTCTGTTTTTTAAGCAGTACTACCACTCCAGTTTTTCTGCTGGGTAACACAGGGCTTTGACAGCATCTGGGATTTGCATGCTAGGATAATTACACTGTGCAAGCCCTGCACAGCTGCACTGCTGGTGGGGTGATGATTGGACTCACTTTCCTTGCTTGACCAAATTACCAGAAGTCCTGTTACGAATACAAGCCTGGAGTAACATTTGTAGGCTAAGGTCAGTCGTGTCATGTCTGATACTTACCTCCATTCATCTGCCAACATGCTGTCTGCAATCTGAAACATGCTTCTGTTTTATTCCTACATTGTCTCATCAATGAAAGAAATTTCCAGGAGAGAGCAAGCTGGCCTACACAGCCAGCAGTTGCTTGTTCTTCCCTGGGTCCTGTTTTCAATATAAGTGCTTGGTTTAGGTTATTGTTTCTCCTTTTTCCTCTTCATTCATTTTAGCATTCCATCTTGCCACGCAATTGGAGTTATTCAACTCAAAGATAAAAAGGATTCATGAAAACGCTTAAAGACCAAGCTGGGTTGCTCATCGATGTGGACTCTGTGTCCTCTTTTATATGACTTATGGAATAGTAGTTCCTCTGAGAAATTATTCTCCATTCAGATCCTGAGGAAATGTGTCCTGATTGGATACAAATGAGAGAAATGAAATGCAGATGATTCCATTTTGGCTCCAGCTCCCAGGAAGCCCATGCAGCATGGATATCTTCGGTTAGCTACCTTCTGGTTTCTTCCAATTCAAGCACTGATCCTACCTGCTCACATTTGCAAGCATCACCCATGTTTCCTCTGACTACTGCACCACCAAGATGGACAGTGAAAGAAACCAGGCACCTCTGCCTTTCTCGTTTTCAAGGTCTAATTCTGTCAAAAACCTTTGAAAGTCACAGTAACCCAGTTCCAGGAGTCATCTCATCCTTACAAATGAAAATGCAGATTCAGCTTGCCTACATATTGCCAAACTCCATGTACGCAGTTTCCCGTTTGCTGGCACCAGCTCTTCGGAAGTGCCTGTGAAATAAGAAATACCAGGCACAGAGATTTAGCTGGAAGTCAGTGGCTATCTTGTGAACTGCCACTTCTGCTTCTCTTGCTATTTTGACTTCTCTCATAGCATTGCAGATTCAAAAGAAAACAACGTAAAGGAAAGAACACTCAAAAAAACACAGACATTGACACAGCAAAAATCAGTTTCTTCCTGTTCCCCAAGATACTAAGATATCAAACCCAAAAGCACGCTCTTGCTATTTTGAGACAAACATTTAATGGAAAATTTTTACTCCATTCTATGATGCTTGCCCATGATATCACAAGACAACACGTACCCCTGTCAGAGGAAAGATTGTGACAGAAAGGTCAAATGTTAACTTCTCTTTCACTTGTTACCCCATCCTAGTAGCCCCTCTGATTCAGTAATCAGGAGAAAACACCAGAAAAACTTTGTTGTTGAATTAACCTTTTGTTGTAAGAACAAGGATACCCTACTCATGCTCCCCCTCTATCGAAAAAATGACAGACAATCTTAAAAAGGCCTCCTGAAATAAACCAATCTAAGAGAAATAAATTTAAAAATCAGCATAATAATAAAACTATCTGCAAAACAGAGTTTGAAATCCCCAAAAGCAGGACCAGGCAAGGGACTCCATGGACTCCAACGTGGAGTTCACCCCATTGTTGAGATTGAAAGCATTTCACGCAACATAAAGATGGATAGTAGTGTAAAACTAATGTAAAGGTAGATAGATCAGCAATCTGGTCCATGGCCAAAATCTGGTTCCACGCCTGGAAACCCAAAACCGCAAAGGACTAAAGTAAAAAAATCTAATGATATATCAAAGCTACCTGATACCTCCCAAGCTCTCTAGCTCAATGATCTTTACAGCCAGTGAAGGGGCTCAGAGCTGTACTTTCTTTATTGCCAGACTCTCAAATGTCCAGTTTAGGTAAAAGAGTTTATGATTCCCAGGCTGTGATAGATAGCCCAGCTGCAACCACAGCTGTAAAGACACAGTCAGGATTATTTTGAGCATCCATCACCCACCCGACTTGAGCCTTATGTCTCATGTTGCCTAAGTAGGGGGTGCAAATCTCATTATAACCACCAGAGAGAGTCATGTGTTACAACTTCTGTGCACGTCCATTACATTCAAGAATAACCTCCCAGCTCCTCCAGAGGGGATGGCAGAGATGGATGGACACCTCTCTTTGATCTGGGGAGTTCTTCCTCCACCTCCAGTTTGTCTCCAATTGCCTCCAAGGTCATGCTGTCAGGACAGGGACAGCATCCCCCCCTTGCATATGAATCTCATCTCATCTCCTCCAAAACCACAGTCTACACGTGTTTGCTGTTACTTCCAGATGTGTCCACAACTTGAAAGCAGTGATTTCAGAGGAAAAACAACCTTTAAAGCTAGCAGAGCTAAGTCTCCCTTCCCCTCCCTTTCCTTCAGCATCAGTCCAGGCCTTCTATGCAGGCAACACTGAACTGTTCTAGGGGACTCAATAATGCACCATGGAAGTGTCTGCACATAGACAGATTAGAGAGGCAATGCAACTCCTCTTCTCCCTACTTCAAGCCTCTCTCAGCTCACCGTCTCAGAACTCACTCCTAGAGATCTTTGGCTAAAGCCCTGCTAACAGATATCTGACAAGAAACCATTTTGGTGTCCTCCCCCATGCTGGAATGAAACGGATGCCTGCAGAACAATAGAAGCGATGGCACTGACTAAGACTTGATTGTCTCGATAGATGCAACAGCACGTACAACACTAATATATCTTAATCCTACTGTCCTCACTCATGCAACCCTGGCAAAAGGCTCTATCCTGCAGACATCTCCAGCCCTGGGTCTTTCTTCAGTAGCCAGATTGGGGGTCCCTTTTGGTGGCCGGTCATCGGGATTGTGATGGGCAGGCACACAATGTCACTTCTGTGTGGTACTGCAGGCTTTTAATTCTCTCTTGAAGAGGACAGAAGGAGGAGGGAGAAAGGAGACAGCCTGGCTCACACCAACACCTGGAACATTTGCTCCACAGCCAGAGTGCCACTAACATGAGAAGGGTTCCCCTCTGCTTTTGGGAGTCATTCTCAGAGCAGCTCTCTTCCCCATCAGCTGGTGACAGCCCACCCCCTCCACACCCTGTGCTGTGGGAAGTTAATTTAGAAGCTAGCTTTGCCATCTGTGGACTACCCCATGCTGGGAAAACCCTCAGCTGGGGAGATCTGTTGTCTTTCCAGAGCGGCGCAAAGAAATCAGAGCGTGGGAGAGAACATGGACCTAAGAATCCCTCTAAGTCCTTAGCAAATTTCTCCATGCATCCCTCAGACTCCACCTCTTCCACCCACAGTACCTAAACGTGTCCCTATAGTGATGTATGCTGTTGACATCAGAGCAGACTCGCAGCGGCAGTCCTACTGCTGCCCTCAGCTGAGTCATGACTCATGAACAAAGGGGATTTTGACCATTGTTATTTTATTATTTTCATTATTTCATTCATCATCCTAATTTCCCTCTCTCACTCCTGACCAAAAGAGAAAGACATGCACAGACATACACACACACAAAAGAAAAGGAAAAGAAAGAAAAAAAAAAAAAAAGGAAAAAACTGCCAACATGGTCCACATCTGGAAACTGATTTCCCAACCCCAGAACAAAGAGCTCTGAAATTGTGGCTCCAAGTCTCCTGTTTGTGTTCTCCCATTATGTAAAAAGTCCTATAATAAAATCTAATGGAGAAAAAGCCTAAGAGTCAGCAAGAATTATGTGGAATTTATTAGCAAATGAGATCCATTCGGAAGTTCTGGTAGAACTGTACATTGGACTTACAAAGCTATTAAGCTCAAAACAGCTGCAGGAGCATGACAGCTTTTGGTTCCAGAAAACTTCTCCTTATAGATCAGGCTTGGCTTAAATAATTTCTTTAATCCCAGCTAAACTACTGTGCCATTTCCTTTATTTTCCATGTTCAGAAATATCATTCTTACCAAAGTTTAGCACTGTACAGGGATGGGGAAAAAATTATGGACACATGAAGAGAATGCTAAGGGGAGAAAAGGGAAGAAAAACAATTCTAGAAATTATCATTTTTCAGCAAGGGAAATAGGGACAAACAGTTCCTAAGAGATTTTAGGATGTCAGTAATTTTTAACAGAAAGAAGTTTCTTAGAATGGGTTAAAAATTTACTACTGATACTTTTAACAGAAAAGAATTTTGCAAGTCAACAAAAATGTTCGTGTGGGAAAAAAAATTTCAAAAACATTCAGTTTTTAATTTGAAAAACTGTAACCTCATAGCATTTCAATGGAAAGAAAATACATGCATTGTTGAGAAATGGCACAGTGCACCCCACTGGGACAGAAAGAAAAGCATTATTAGTTGAGAATTGTTGAGGACAATTATTTGAGGGCTTCAAAAGAAGCAGCCGCTCTGACCTGCTTGATCACATACAGATACGCCCAAGAGCCATGTGTACTTCAGCTTCCATTTCCACCTTGGGTCTCCTAAATGGCAGCCCAACATACCGGCACTACATTGAAAGCCAGGGCTCATGTACAGCATGGATTTGTCTTTTAGCTCCAAGCCAAAGTGATCTAGGAAGAGACACCACAACTGAATGCACATGAAGGAGGCCACATTGTTCAACAGTCTCCTGGTCATAAACCCTTTCTTCCCTCCTCTCTTCTTTGATGTTACTTAGCTGTGCTTATGTTCAGCGTTGAATCATTGGACTTAGCCTTTCATCCGGACTCTCGGGATGCGTTACAGGGATGGAAAGAGAAAGGCACTACTTAATAACACTTTCCAAGTACAAGGGAGAGGAGATTCCTGGAAAATCAGGTTAAGACCGTCCAAAAAACTTCTTCGAAGAAACGTGGCAAACTGTATATAGCTAGCTATTTATGGTGGAGACGGAAGTTAGACTACCCTTGAAGGCAAGCGGCTGCTGTCCAGACAGAGGTCTTAATCATCATTCCAGTTAGTCACTGAAAACTAAACACATCTTAAGTAGGTGGGGGAAAGGGCTATTCCAAATAAATAGCCTCATTATTCTGCAGGAACTGTTCTAGCTTATATATGTTTACCTACATTTGTATTTAAGAACCATGGATCCAGAACTTGAATTCTGAAACCGTCTTCCTTCTCCATGCATGGAATTGCTCAAACAAGAACATAATTGGCCAAACAATTTTTTTTTTTTAAATGAACAGTGGTTTTTCAAAAGAAAATTAATTTATGAGCATTTTCTTCTCCCCTCCCTCAAATTTTTCTAATTTTTCAGTAAAAAACAGAAAATAAGAAACCATTTTTCAGCTTTGTTTTTCTTCATTCTTCCTCTGTTGCCTCCCTTTTCATGGCAAAACAGAACAAAAGCTGATGAGGAGGTGAGGGGGAAAGTAAAGAATACTAAAGCTAACAAAATATTTTCGTCTTTTAAAACTGGAAGTTCTCAGAGCTGTTTACTGCTGCTTTTCTGAGATCATTTCCAATTTTTGCCTTGCTTGCATTTTACTGTCAAATCAAAAAACTGAACTTTTTTTTTTTGAGCAGTGCTCAAAAGCATTTGCAGGAAATGCTATTAGGACATGATCTGTATTGCTCCTGCCTCCCTTAACACACACTATCCATGCAAGAAATGTTCTTGCTATCTCTGTGGATATGCCCAGCTCTCAAACACAGCCCAGAGGTGGTCCAGCAGCTCAGCTCACTGGATACCACATGCTATATGTTTTTCTGTAAAGCATTCTAATGCCAGATCTCGGAGGAGCTATTGGTCTCTAACAAACAACTGCAACCTCCTGTTACAGGACCCACCTCTGTTGTAGTTAGCCTGCCCAGAGCAATGAGACTTTAGCAAAGCATACGCTCAGCCTCAGGTCTCCACAGTCTGCAGCCTCCTTCTCTCTGAAGTTGTAATTTCTCTCATTTATGAACAGCAAAAACATGTACTCAGCCCCAAGACCTGAGTTAACCAGCTGAAGACAAGGCCTTGCATCCGCCCATCACTTCCCTGCGCTACTTGTGTCCCTTCCAGGCTGCCAGCTCACCTCAGCATATGGCAGCACTCTCAATTTTACCCCAACTGTTGCAAAAGTCAATCCATTTCCCACACTCCAGGTCACATCCAGTGAAATGTAGAATTTTTATTAATAAAAACATTTTCTAGCATTCGTGCTTGTGCAGGAAAACTTGGAGATGACACCTGAACGTAGTTACAGGCTCACAAACCAGGCGGCAGCAGTAAAGAAGCAGGTACATATTTCAGCCTTGGGATTTTTCACCCAGTCTCACAGTTTGTCAAGATTTGACTCATAGTTTTTGAAGGCTGCTGAAGCTGGCAATACTGACCGTGAGCTTAGAGCACTGCAAGCGAGTCAAGTCTGTTGTGCATCTCAGCAGAGTGCTGTCCCATGGAGACAGCTCACACAAGTCCTGTCTCACCCGCTCTTGTCCAAGCCAGCCCTCTCCCTTGAGGACACGTGTGGGGTAGAGCAATCTTCCACAGGTGCAAAAGCAAGACCCAGTCCTGCTCCTCACAGGAATCCATGAGAATTTTTGCCTTTGGCACATTCACGGAGACAGGGTCTTGCCCAAAGCACATACCAAGGGAATGAATCTTCCAGAAATATGAATTCTTTTTGCCTCATACCAAAACATTCATAGTAAGACCAGGCGGCACTCCGCATCAAAACATTGGCAAGAGGAAACACTAATAAAAAACTAAGACACTAAAAAACACCAAGAAAAACCTCCCGGAAGAAACAAACATAAGAATGTGCTGCCCATTTAGTCAAAAAAATGCTAACAAACTAATGCTGTCTCATGATGAAATTGAAATATTTACAGGAAGAGAGCATAGAATTTTGGCTGGCAAACGCAAAAAGTATCTATCACAACTGCTTTCTGTGCAGAACAAAGGGGAGAGGAAACAGAGAAGGAACAGTAGGGGAGTAAGGGGAGGGTGAAAGAAAGAGGACAGAAAGGCACGGAGAAGAATACGGATTAAGAAACTGATTAAAAAAAAGGAAGCGAGGGGGAAGAGAGGGGGACAGAGAGCAGAGTTCACACTAAGAAGTCTTGTTGCTCCCTATTTACCTGCCACTAGCCAGATTCATTGGCATCTCTCTTATGCGACAAAGACTTGTTCACTTTCCCCACAAAAGCAGCGGATTACTAACAGAGCCTGCCAACAGCATGCACAAAACATAAGGCTGCCCAATCAGACAACTGGGGCCAAGTGAATGGAAAGAATATGTCAGTTATTAATTAATTTGTTCTATATTCATCTCATTATAGATAATTACATGAGTTGGTTCCACAGCCTGAGCCTTCCTCAGCCAGTAATCCCCGTGATTCACAACCGCCAGTTGCACAACACGGCTGTCAATGACTTCATCATGTTGCATGGAAAATCCTCTCTAGATACGTGCGTGCGCAGTGACTCACTTTGACACCTTGGGTTGACATTTGCAACCTGGGCCAAGTCTGTCAGTAAGACAAAGGCACTTCTTGTGAGGTTTCCAAGCCGTAAAGTTGGGTATTGAACAATGGAGCACACAAGAGAAGGCAGGAAAAGGTAGCCCTCAAATATTCAGTTCACGTATGCAACAGCCGAGTGCATTGGCACAAGAAAATACTCAAGGCAATGGCTCTTCTCCGGCAACAGCCAATGACAGCACTAAAGAGCGCAAGGCATGTAGTCCATTCTGATGCCATAAGGAAGGAAAACAGAAGAAATACTCCAGCACAGCACCTGAAGTCCACAAGTAGGAACATCCCAGGAAGCTCTCAAGAACCAAGACAGGCCATTCCAATTTGAGAGAAGAAGTTATTTCAGAATTGAGAGTCAGCAGAGACAGCAAAGTTCTGCAAAACAGCCTGAATCAGAATAGGAAACATTACATAAAGTAGTACTCAGGTGTCACTTGGGAAGAATAAGCAAGATAAACTGTAAATCCAGGCACGTGGGATATGGGAACCTCCAACCAGGGCTGGACACCAGAGCAGCTCTCTCAAGCCATCTCCACTCTGGAGACACATGAGAAATGGGAGCTGTAAACAGAAAATTAAACAGATGCTTTCTCCTCTCCATTGAAGGAACTGGCACTGAGAAGGCATTGATCAGTTTTCCCAACTCCTTCTCCAGTCCTTTTTTAGATCTTTAAGAAAAATCAATACCAAAAGAAGGATCTTGGAAGCAGAGTGTAACATGAGCCCAGTCATGCATCCTGCATGAAGAAAGCATGATGCACAGAGAGACACCCAGAGGGAGTACTACAGGAAATGTTTCAGGGAAACGTTTTCACTGAGCAGTGGTTTTATACAGTGGATGAAAACAATCATCACACTCCTACTGGTTTTGGTGACTTAGTTCTTTCTGGAGGAAGATAAGCATGAGGGGATAAAAATCAAGCCATTTGGGTTTTTTTGAAGAAAACTGGAATTTTCTATTTGAAGTGAGATTCTGTCTTGATATACACTTTTTTTGTGCATGTTTAGTCTTTACTCCAGAGCTTTGAGCACTTCTTTCAACATGGGGGGTGGGAGTGGGGTGGGGTAGTGGAAATCCTCACAGTTTTTAATTCAGAAAGGAAGCCAGAAAATAAAGTTTCTAGATTCCTCCATCTTCCCTGCCATTTCAGTCATCCACCCAACCTAACCCCCAGTCATTTCTAAAGAGGATGCACCTGCTTCCCAGGCATCCTGGAACTGAAGCACCCACAGGAGTCTCTCAACTGCAAGCCAAAAAAAATTCTGGCAACTGCATGAGAGGCTGCAGGTAGCACCAGGACCTCTAAGAAACCCAGAGTTAGTGCTAGGAAGATAGGCACAAGCAAGGCCTTCAGTAGCTGCTAGGATTTGCTGCTGCTCTGGTTGCATCGCCACAGATGCTCTCCAGCAACGCAGGGAGGACGACCTGATGGAGGACATACATCTCCTAAGTGAGGGTATCCCAGGTCCCTGCTGCTCCTTCATAGGCCTGCTATTGGTAGCAGCTAGACTTGCAGTTATCCTCACCTCATCATGTCATAGTTATGGGGAAATGTCTTTTTCCATCCGACTTTGAATCCTTCCAAGCTGGCCTTGACCCCATGGGGAGAGAGAAATCACAGCTGCTGATCACAGCACCTATTTGTTCGCATTTTGCCAAGCTAATGGTGAGCCAAGGGCAATATGTGGTCACTTCAAGGAGCCTTAAATGGCACTTTAAGGCTCTCACACCTTCATAAGGGCACAAGAGAAGGCATGACAGAACCAGATCTCCCTGCTGTCCCCCAGGGAATACTCTACTCACCACAGCCATGCCCATTTCTTCCTGCATCCCTCTGGCCCTGCTGCAATAAGTGACACCCATTCACATGCCAGACAAGCCATGCTGCTGCTCCCCTCACTGGAGCTACTTGTTACCCTAGATCAATACAACAACAACAAAAAAGCTCTCCCCTGGGTATCATGCAGTGCATTCCAGTTCCTCCCTAGTCAGCGTTTGTGCTGTGTTTTAAATACGTGAAGCGTTATATAAATGCTAACTATTATTATAATGTTCCCCTCCTTCCAGTCAACTACCCCCGCAGACCCACAGACACATTCCCCACCTCCCATTTTAGCACATTCATGGCATCAGAAATTGCCCTGTTTTCATTTATGCTGCCCTTTGCCATATGATCCTGGCCCTCAGAAGCTTTAAATAGTCTGCATTATTATGAAGGCTTGTTAGAACTTGTCCCTAATCACTCCAGGAATAATCCTTGGTGCCTTGTTTCAGACTGTGTGTGTGAATGTCTGTGCAACAACAGGGGTCTGGCTTGCTTAGGTTCCTCCTAGAAGGGGAGTTAAAGCTTCATGCCTGGTACAGAATGAATGGCACATCATGGGGGCTGCATGTGGCAGTGAACCCGTTGTTGTGTCTGTGTATGCTAAAGTTCCTTTTCGGTGAAGACCTGAAATGAAAATGTATATTTCAGAAAAGAACGGGCTGACCATATTATATGCTGATAGATGCTGATCAGCAGAAATCAACCTGCCCTTTAAGTGCAGGGACACTAAAAATGGTGCAGCGAATGCTTCCCAGAACTGTGCTCATTACAGCTGGTCCCAGAGCTCACACTGTTTGTCTGGTGCACAAGAATTCCAGTGCTAGATACTAAAATATAAGCACTCTCTCTGCCAGGGTTACAGCCCCTGTTGTCTACCTCATGATGGTGATACAAATTGTAAAAAGAAAGTGAGAAATCTGGTGCTTAATAAATGTGTTTCTCAAAGGCTGTCAATTATGATTTCAATGTCATTCAAAGGAGAAAAATCTAAGGCATAGAAAAATTTGCTTTTCTGGTCTGGGTTCCAGCTGCAAACTTAGAGGAAAACAAATCACACAGTAGCATGACGACACTAAGACTCATGCTATATATGGTGCAACAGTCTCTACCTTGAAGATGGAGTATCAGGCAGGGCAGATTACCAGACCTTTGTTTACCTGAGGTCACATTAGTCCACCAAGTTAAATCTTCTGGTGTTTGGAGATTTTGCATTCATACTATGCATTGACAATATTATCTCACCCATTATGTTCTCATGGCACAATATGTACCAAAATGATAAGCAAGAAGCAGCTGAGAAACACCTGCTAAAATAATATAATGACAAAATGCCTTTGCACCATGGCTCAGTATCCAGTCTGCCCAACCATGTGGCCTTCATGGTTTTTGATTATCTTGGAACATTTTGCTGGGCATCTCACCATCTCTAGGGCGCTAGAATAGGTATCTGAAGGAACTATGGACAAGAGAGGAGGTTTTGGTGCTTGTCTTTCCCCTCCCAAACTCTTCACAGCTATCAAAGAGAAAGACTATACAGTCTTTTGGAATCAGGACCATCACATCAGCAGGATGGTTTGGAGATTTTAGCTAAGATTAATATCCTGTAGCTTAGCGCTTGGTAAAAAAAAAAAAAAAAAAAAAAAAAAAAAAGACAGAGGTCTTTTGCAGCCCTTCTATTTATGATGTGAGCTACCAAGATGAACTCAGTGCTTGACAAAAAGGGAACAAGGGAAGCTGCCTAAATGCCTGGGTGGAAAGAGGGGGGCAGAGAACGGAAGGAGGAGGAGCTATATGAAACCACATGGACTGGAACTCAGACAGGTGTTAAGCCTTGGGACAGTGGGCACCAGGGGAGCCTATGCAGTGGGACTATGGAGGGGACCACAAGCTGATAAAAGACATTTGGAAAAGCTTCCAGCCATGCTGGAGAAGGTCCATTCTCTCGATGTGGAGTTAGCTCATGCACAGGACTACTCACGTTCTAATACAGACATAGCAGGCAAAACTCTAAATTAATATTAAGAAAACTCTTTAAAGGGAAAATTCTTCCATTGCTGTAGTCCACGGAGGGTTTTGCAAAGGAAGTTTCATTGATCTGCACTGCAGACAGCCACACAGAGACAGGCAGAGGTGAATTTATCTTACCTAAGAGCACCCAGCAAAATCAGTGACAGAGCCAAATATGGAGGAGCTTTGATATTCTGATCATGGAGCAAAATGTGGCTATTCAGTCCCCTGGCATCCTAGGTCACAAATCTGGGGTCACAGGAGTGGGAATACTCAGACTCTTTAGGAAGCCAGGGATTTGTGCTGTAACACAAAGTCAGGCTCAAACCAAGTTACTGCAGAAGATGGACTTGGCTTCCTGACGAGCAGAACCATCCAAGGGCCAGCACTGTCTGCCCTCCTTAAGTAAAGGTGTTGGCAAGCAGGGAAGGAACTCAGGCACACTCAGCACTAAAGCACGAGACATTTCTCCAAGGTGCAAAGTCAAATTTTGCACAAGGGTAAACTCGGAGCAGAGACCCACAGAGACACAGGCTCCTTGCAATGTTGCAAGGAGCAGACAGTTGCAGAAACTATAGCAATGACACACTCAAGAAACCAATGTTCTTCAAAATGTGCAAGGAGAACCAAGCCTGAAGAAAAGACAGAAAAGAGCTACCTCTAAAATAAATAAATACATACACAAATAAATCTGTGGAAGCAGGTCCTACTTCACAGCTGGACCTCAAGATGAAAAATACAGTAACAAGCAGTCATTCCTAGAGAAGCTCTCCTCAAAGAGGAGCCTGAGGACACTGCGAGCACAGCCTTATTCTAATGGATGTTCAAGTAAACACACGGGGGGGTCCTCACACTATTTCACCATGTGGACCTCACTGAGATGTCCAAATTAGAAACTGAGACTCCCTGCAAACTCCACAGAGAGAGGCAGACATTTTTTTTAACATGATTCAGAGCCCAGAGGGTAGGAACCTAGCTCCTGTTCTACTTATGTGGTCCAAACCACCCCCAGAGGTGCCGCCTTCTCTTCTTAGTCCACACTCAGAGTTTAGGCAGCCTGACTTAGGCTCCTACGCTAAATGGTGAATATTACACAATGGCAGCGAATTCCTGAAATCTCCTCTATGTGGCAAGCATGGTATGAGCCCAGAGGGAAATGATGGAGAATCCGAGACGGGGAACCTGATGCTGCCTCATAGGCTGGAATGGCAAAGCTGTAGCAAATGCTATTTTTCTTTATTTTTTTTATTTCTTTCAGAACTTTGATGAAGTCTGGCACATGCTAAAGATGGAAGGAGAAGAATCAACTTCATCCATCACTAGACATGCATATAAAACAGAGTTCTGTTCTCAATGGGACAGAGAGTAAAAGCTCAGCTAGACCAGATGATAAAATCAGATCGTCTATAGAGGTGCTATGGAGAGAGCATACAGTAACTGGAAACAAGAAACAGAAGATTTTACTGAGCTCAGAAAGACTAAAAAGTGTTGACTAAATCCATACAAACAGTTGTGGCAGTCATGGCTGGATTTGAATTTAAAAAAAGAACAGTTTCAGCTGTGGATGCATTGAGCATCAGTTGCCACTGTCACAGAGCACATAAATTATTTAGCCATAGTTAACTATTGTGCTCTTGACAGGTTATCAGCCAGGAAAGCCACATTCTCTTCAAGCATAAAAAAAAAATATATATATATATATACATACACACACACAGAAACAGAGGAGGTAAAACTGCCCAACAGAATTTTGTACATTGGACATTGTAACACTTTATCAGGCCCCAGATACACCAGATCAGAAATGCCAGCTGGAACCCACAGGGCTTATCTGGGCACTCAGAAGTGTAGGAAGAATGAGCACCAGAGGAGTTTTATTCTATATGAATCCCTGAATGCTGCCGCTGTAGATAAGGAGCGAACTCCCAGGTTCCACTAAGTCAATGGCAAATCTCGGTTTGAATTCATTTGGGCTGGGATTTCCTGCCCAGCATCCAAGGGTAAAAACCACACTAAGCAGAGGAAAAAAGGCAGCAGAAACTACTGAAGCCATGCACAGCTCCTGGCTGCACTTGTTTTGAGACCAGCATGAACCTACCTGCATTAGATGGGAAAGGTGACTGGTTTTTTTGGTTTTTTTTTTCTCAGCTAGCCTGGTTTTCTGAGGTTTAGGGTTGGGCATTTGGGGGGATTAGGGGTCAGTTTTGGTATATGAGGATGTTTTCCTACACAAAAAATGACAAAGTTTAACAGTTCACCTGCTGTTGGAGGAGGCTTTCGGATGCTTTAGGGCTCTCCAGCTCCTGGGGCAGGAACCCCATGTGATGCGAGTGGGGGCAGCGTCAAATCCCAGCAATATGCCAAGAGGAAAGAGCTGTTGGACCATGAACAAATAAGAAAATTTTAAAAAGCATGCAACAATCTGCCAGAGCAATAGCCTGGCACCTTACACAAGGCACTGGTTTGCTGAAAGGAAGACCGGGGTTCACGGAAAAATGTGCCAGCCAGTCTCCTTCAGGTGGAGGCTTGTAGCATCACCCATGGGCTGGGGCTCAGCCACCCTGCTCTCACAGCTGGGGACAACCCTCTGTCCAGCAGGAAATGGAGGTGGTGTCCACACATAAATAAATAACCTCCCTGTCCTTTGAGGGCATCCAAAATGCTGCAGGCTACACTTTACAGTGGTAAGATGTAGACCTTAAAGACAACAGGAGAAACAAAATAGGTACCGTGCCCTAAGTATCAGAGCAGAAACCCCACCTCTCGTTCAATACTAATATGCTATCTGCTTGGGGGGCCCTACCTGCTGACACGAGACAGCATCCAACAAACTTCAACCTGCTGTTGGCTTTGGGGCTGCTTTTGAAAATGGACCAAATTTCAAGGGAAGGAGAGGCAAACACTTTTCCAGTTTCTTCTGCCTGTTTCTTATGGAGTAGCAGACCTTGACTTTCCTGTTGTGGCTGTGACAGCAGAAGGAGCAGAGGAAGGAGGAACCCCTCAAAGGTGCTACCTGCATTGCCCACGAGCTGTGCCTGCAGAAGCCATGCTAGGGCCAGCAGGACCCTGGGGAAGCTCTCCCACCTCTTCAAGGCCACCACAGTGACCTTCCAGCCTGCTCCAGTCACCTCAACCCAACACCTCCCAGGAAGGGTGTCTCCCTCAGCCACATCACAACTGCCCAGAGGGATGCAAGGCACCCCGGTACCACCAGGAGAGATAGGCAAGGGCTTGTTTTCACCTTTGTTGGTGCCCCCTCTTCCTCAGGCAGGGTGTGTGGGCTTTTTACGGTGCCAATTAAGTGCACGCTGGGGCCGGGGTGGAGGTGCGGCGCGCCGAGCCCCCGTCTTGCTGCCTCCGTACTGTCACCATCCATTAAGCAACTGGCGGCTGGGAGAAGGGGAGGGAAAAGCCAGCAGCATGTTTGGTTTGCTGTTTTTGTGGGCACTTTGCAACTTCAAAGGCTTCCCTCTGGTTCACAGGGGGCAAGGGGCAGAGGTCAGTAGGCACAGTTTGACCTCCCTTTCACCTCCTCCCCAAAAGGGAGAGATGCACACACACAGAGGAAGAAGAAAAGGAAGACGAGATCCTGGCAAACACTTTTATCCTCTAATCTTTCTTCGCCTTAGTGCTGTGGAGGCTTTGTCCGGCAGACAAAGTGCCCTTTAGGAGTCTGACACTTCCATGCTGGACTCTTCCTCCTCCTCCTGTCCAAGGAGGAAATAAAGTGAAACAGCAGCACCACAAAACAGAAAAAGAAAAAAAAAAAAAAAAAAAAAATCGGGAAAAAAAAAAAAAGCTGCTCTTGAGGGCTGGCTTTTCTCATTTTTTATTTGGGGTTGGGTTT